>NW_022436987.1:181322-336060 GCF_009761245.1 Sapajus apella | reverse complement strand
GAAGAGGAAGAGAAAGAAGGAGAAGGAGAAGAATAATAATTTGGTAATGGGGAGAGAGTGGTATTCTTGCCTGAAGTTGTAAAGGTTTTCAAGAATGAATGTTTCTGAACATGTTGCCTGTTTTGGTCCATTTTCACAGTGTTAATGTTTTAAATAATTTTTTTTCAGGTACAGTTCTTCTTTTTTGAGCAAAGAGTATTCATTAGTTCTACTTCAGAGGAAATTTCTTTTTTCTTAATAATTCTTTTTTTATGCTTTTGAGTGTTTTACATTAAAAAATAAGCAGAAAAATTAGACAAATATTGGCAGTACACCTTTTTTCTTCATAAACAGAAAACCAGATCTCTGATGTTAGCAGAAATAATCAAGCAGAGGAAAAATAAAACTGCATGTTTTTTTTTTTTTTTTTTTTTAAAAAGGCCAAATCAGCCCAGGTGCCCATCAACAGTAAATTAGATAAAGAAAAAGGCAGATAGACATGATGGAACACTACACAGTCATAAAAAAGAGTAAAGTCATGTTCTTTGCAGCAAAATGAATGCAGCTCGAGGCTATTATACTAAGGGAACTAATGCAGAAGCAGAAAATCCAGTACCACATGTTCTCATTTATAAGTGAGAGCTAAACTTTGGCTTAACATGGTCAAAAAGAAGAGAACAATAGACACTGGAGAACAGTAGTCAGGAGAGAAGGAGGGTGTAACTATGAAAAACTACCTATTGCATACTATGCTTACTACCTGGGCGACATATTTATTTGTACTCCAAATCTCAGCATCATGCAGTATACCCTTATGACAAACCTGCACATCTACCCCTGATTCTGAAACAAAGTTTGGGGAAAAAAAGAACAAGTTATAAAAAGAATTTCTGAAGTTACATTCACAGGTAGATAATAGGGGACAGGATCTAGTTCAAACACTGAAAAACTGGTTGCAGAAAGGTGCATAAATATTTGACTAAGGGAGTAGAAAAAAGTCATAAAGTGTGATAACATGGAAGCAATGAAAGAACATGTGAGGCCTTTGGCAAGGAATTTATAATTTTATTAATAAATAAGTTTAAAATGAGAATAGTTAACATGGTTATATGACTTCCACTAGGCCAATTTGGTTGTATAAATGCTGATGGGAAGGAGGGGGAATAGCTGTACTTCACCAGTAGAATTCATTTAATAATAGGTAACAAGGAATGCTGGATGAATGAGTAGTTAAATAACTTTCCCTAAGACCAAAGAGCTCAAAAAATTAAATCTGTGAATTAAAACAAGGTATATAAGACTCATAAACTCTATGCTTTTTACCATATTTAGCCATTTTAGATATGGACAGGAAGACCTTTGATGGATTAATCTCCAGATAATAGGAAATTACTAGAATAATTTCCCAGTAGGAGTCTTTCTGAAGTTTATTCTAGAGGTGGCATCAGTTTCTGTAGACATGGAGAAGTCAAGGCCTGATGTCTTCAGGGGAGTTCAAGCCACCAGTTAAACACTCAGGGGGTTGCATCAAGCATTTTGTGTGTTTTTAGTTCTATCTCAAACAGTATTTCAGAGAGAAATATTCACAATTTTTTTAATTAAAAATGTATTGACACACATTATAAAGCCCTAACCCTTAATGTTTATAGCATGCATTATCTCTTTTAGGTTGTAATACACTGTGGGAAAGAAATGGGTTTAAAAATTAAAAATAAATGAATAACTTTTGGCCATACAGTCTTGGCCATGACTGAACTAAAGCATCACCACAAGAATTGTTTATATCTGACTTTTGTTTTTTGTTGTGATTACGTAAATATGCTTGTGACAGAAAATAACTGACATAAAAAGGGCATAAAGATGGATAGAAAGTGCCTGTGAACAATTTAACCCTGACCACACAAAGGCACAGGCTTGAAAAACCAGCTGTTCCTGTAATTTTAAGAATTACCTCATTAATGCAAAACATCCTTACAGAAAATACATTAAATCAAATGCAAGAAATTATACATGATGTATTGAAATAACAATTCAGAACAACCAAAGAAGTTCAGCAAATTCAAAGAACACTTTTTTCTATGTTCCTGATGTGCAGAATTGAGACAATCATTCTAACCATTCCAAACGATGGCAGACTCCAGCTCTGTTTCATGGCAAATTGCAACATTATGTCATCATTGAGACTGAGACTGGCTTTGGAGTCAGAAGACCTGAACTGAAATTGGGCTAGAGTTGTAAATATTACTTAGCAATTAAATGTGATTCAAATCAATGTGTGTTTGTGCATGCATACACATGCATTTGTGTGCATGTATGTGAGTTCACACCTGGCTAAGACTATGCACATAAAATTAAAATGAAGACAAATTTTGCACAAATGTGGACTGAATAGAGGACAGTCTGACAGATAAAGGAAAGGTTTAGAGTTCTTAGGGAAATTAGGACAGAATAGCTCAAGTGACACTACATAACACCCTTCATGGGAGTTCTTCAGGGGAGTTGTGAAATCCTTGGAGAATCATGATGACTCCAGACCCCACCAGAGGTTTGGGCAGCCTTTATAAGGGCTCTGAATGCTAGTCTCAGGAAAGGAAAGAAGAAATTAATTCTGAACCATAGCACAAGGTTGATAAAGGTAATAAATTAATCTTAAAAGATTTTTTTCCATGTCCTCTACTTCGCAAGCTCTGTGTAAGATTATTTAGGTCATTTTTTCATTAAATCCTCACAGAAATTCCAGAGAGGAACATGATAAGGACAGCTGAGAATAGTGTATAGAATGTCATGTGTTGGTAGAAAGCAAAAATGGATAGAAAAAGTAAAATGCAGGTGTTATTAGGAGTAAAAGAAGACATAGATATGGGGAGGGTATAGTGCATGGCTAAGCATAAAATAAAGATGGAATGGAAGAATGCAAAAGAATTTCATTGAGAGACAGAGAAAGAAGGGGTCTAGAAATTAAAGAAGATTGAAAGAAGGAAGATGAAGAATGGAGATAATAATGAAAAATCAAAAAGAAGATGAGGGTAAAACACTGATTCTGGTAAGGAAAATCAGAGGCAAAAGCAGTAACACAGAAGAGGTAAACAAAAATCAACTATTCACATGGAAGAACAGGGCTACAGCAGGCCCTCAAGACTTAAAGAATGTTAAAAATTTTCAGGTAGGTCCCAAAAAACTTCTAGTAGGGGTGAACCTGCTGATCATTACCACCTGAAAGCCACAAGAATTGCTGGGGATACGGAAGAGCAGGCCCAAGCAAGTGAAGGCTCTCGCTTAACATTTGAAGTAAAACAAAACCCCTCCTCAGAGTGCAGGCAGAAGGTTAAGCAGGAATCACAAAGTACTTTGCTTAGATCTGACCATTGTGATTTCCAGGAGAGAGGGGCCCAAATTCTATTAGAAAGACACAACACAACTGTGAATGGACTACACTACCTTTCAAAAATTCATCTGTATTTACGAGACTTAAATCTGTAAAATAACTTAGTAGTAGTCACATTTTTCTAACAGAAAAACCTTCATCCTGGAGCAGAGAAATAGGAGGCAGAAAAGGCAGGGAAACTACTAGGTCTTGCACGCCTGATCTCACCCCAACCTCAAAGTTCCCAGACCAGCTCTTGGGATGTTTTTTCTTTTCTAACAAGTACCTAGGTGAGAACAAAGACACCTTAATACCTCTCAAAGACTTCCGATTTAATGTTTTGTCTGTGGCCTCTTAGAAAAATAGATTTTTCTCTTTGTTGAAGTTTTTTAATTCATGTGCAGAAGATCAAAATGGAGTTTGAGCGATTATAAGATTTCTTCTGAAAGAAAATTGACATTCAATCATCCATATTCACCCATTCATTATTTTATGTCTTCATTGCACTAATATGGAAAAATTAATAAATACTTTGCATATGCTCAATAAGGTGATGAACCATAAAATAGTCCTTTACATGAGGAAGCTTAAACCTCCAGTAGGAGAGATAGACATTAAACAAATACATATGCAATGTTTAACTATACTCACTTATAAGACGGAAGAGCCCAAAAATGTGAAAACAGCATACGAGGAAACCTTAAGCTACCGTGGATATTTGGAATTGGCATACTTGGGAAGCACAGCTAGGCTTTGCTTAAGCAAAGATGAGCTTTACGAGGGGTGAAGTAAAACAGAAAAAACTGGAAAGACTGCACGTAGAAACCCTATATCAGCAAGTATCTCACTGGGGTCCGGGAACTTAAAGACTACAAATTTGGCTGGATTAAAGGGACCAAAGGGGAGAGTAAATGGTGTGAGTTGGTAATAGAGAGGTAGGTAGGGGTTGAGTCTTGCTTTACATTGAAGGCTAAAATATGGATTTAGAGCTTTGTTCTAAGTACAATGGGAGCCCTTAAAGGAGTTTTGCTTGAGATGAATAAATGAGATTTATATTTGTTTTAAAAAAGTCTATTCTAACTGCCGAATGAAGAATGTATTAGAAGGAGGCACTCATGGATATAGAATGATCAGTAAGGGAGCCTGAAAGAACTGAGCTAAATACTATATGCTCTAGGAATAGAGTCCTGTAAGTGCCTATTCCCTTATACCTTCTGTGTGGTTGCTTATGAGCCAATGACCTTTATTTTCTTCTAGCTACCTTAAAATGAGACTATGGAAAATTATAGATTATTGAAATTTCTGAAGATTAAATTTTAATATGAATACTTTCATCCAATAATGTATATATCTGCATATGTAATTCATTACAATTATCTTTACAATAGATATCCAGGATACATACTCTGTCTGTCTTTCTCTCTCCATACACACACACACACACACACACACACACACACATGCACATATCAAATTTGAAAAAGACAAAAATTGCAATTACTTTTGCACCAATCTAATAAATTTATGTGTGTATAGAGTATATTTCCTATTGTATAGAAACATGTATGTGTACAGAAGTATATATAATATGTGTATAATATATAGTATATAGAAGTATATTGAATTATATATTATATATACATATATCTATATATTATACATATATATATATATATATGTGTGTATAAAACACCCTAATACACATGGATTTATGTGAATGTAGGTTATGATGACAGTGGGATTGTATGTAGTCATGAGTGTGCAGTGATGGTATTGTGAGTTAGTGGGGTTTTAAAAAATTATTTAGCAATATGATCTATGTTATGAAGACCTTGGTAACGTCTACTTCTTTTCTGCTAAACCTTAAGAGCTATACGAGGAGGAATATCAAAATTCTTTATTGTCTAAACAGTGGATGTTTAATCTTGTTTTCATTTTTCGAATAAAGAAATGTATTTCAAGAGAAAAAAAGTCATCACAAGTAACTGTATAGGGAGCAAAAAGACAAAGTGTTACAATTATCATCTAAATGTTGTTTTTGAACTTTATTCTTTGCCCTGGTGTTCCACCTGTGCATTCATAAAGCCATTGTACTGTCTATATGAGAATATATATTCATTTTAGGAGCTGTGAGCCAAGTGGAAGAGTCCAGCCCCACCGGATGGTGAGAACAACAACATGACCAACTTGAATGCATCACATGCCCACCGCCATAGCTTCATTCTGACAGGTATCCCAGGAATGCCAGACAAGAACCCATGGTTGGCCTTTCCCCTGGGATTTCTCTACACACTCACACTCTTGGGAAATGGTACCATCCTAGCTGTCATCAAGGTGGAGCCGAGTCTGCATGAGCCCATGTATTACTTCCTCTCTATCTTGGCTCTCAGTGACATTAGTCTCTCCCTGTCCACCTTGCCCTCCATGCTCAGCATCTTCTGGTTTAATGTCCCTGAGATTGTTTTTGATTCATGCGTCACACAGATGTTCTTCATCCATGTATTTGGAATAGTAGAATCAGGAGTCCTAGTGTCCATGGCCTTTGACAGAATTGTGGCCATCCGAAACCCATTACACTATGTTTCCATCCTCACTCATGGTGTTATTGGAAAGATTGGAATAGCTATCTTCACCCGGGCAGTCTGTGTGGTTTTCCCTGTGCCCTTCCTTATAAAGCGCCTACCCTTCTGCCATTCCAATATCTTGTCTCATTCATATTGTCTTCACCAAGACATGATGCAGCTAGCCTGTGCCAGCACCCGCATCAACAGCCTCTATGGCCTCATCATCGTCATCTTCACACTGGGGCTCGATGCCCTCCTCATTCTAATGTCTTATGTATTCATCCTGAAAACTGTGCTGGGCATTGCCTCCAGTGGTGAAAGGCTCAAAACCCTCAGCACCTGCCTCTCTCACATGTCCGCTGTGCTCCTCTTCTATGTTCCTTTTATTGGTGCCTCCATGATCCACAGATTTGGGAAGCATTTACCACCAGTAGTGCACATGCTCATGGCCAATATATACCTGCTGCTCCCCCCTGTGCTAAACCCCATTGTCTACAGTGTGAAGACCAAGCAGATTCGGAGAAGGATCATCCAAGTGTTCCAGAGGAGAAAAAACAGGGCCTAGTAGAATGGAATCGTGTAAGAAGCAGAGTAAGTATCCACTGTAAGAATTAATTAATTTTCCACAGTTATGGTGCATCAGATTTTGCACATCTGGGGAAATGCAGAAATGGGTAAGGCTTGTGGGTGAAGATACATAACAGGTCATTATTGTTCTGTATATACTGTATTTTGGAATGTCTGCGTTTTGACATATGGTGTCACAAAATCTAATTTATTAAGTAGCTTCAAACTTTTCTTTGACACTGGAGATGAGCATCAGTGAGAACAAATTATCACATCTATCCAGATAACACTTATGTATGTTTATTCATAAAATATTTAGTTATATTTCACCCTTGGTTATCAATTTAATAATAATTACAGTAAGAAAGATTCAAGAAGTTCTATAGTGCTGCCAAAGGTTTTGGCATCTAATATTTTTTTTTCTCAAAATAAAGTAAGGGAAAGTATTATAGGATCAAAAATATATCTTTATGTCTAGGAATTTATTGGTAATGGGTGTCTGTGATGAAATAAAGTAGGCATATCTGTGGTTCCCTGATGCATACTTTCTCCCTTTCTATGACATCGCTTCTGTACATATTTATCATAGTTCTGGTTTCTTGCCATGTACTTAGTAGACTAATAGGTATTCTGCGTTTACTCTTCGACTCAGTGTAAGTGACATTAATTTCGTTGTATACTAGAGGATGCAGTAAAATTTTGCTGACTAAAGTTATTCCTGGGTTTTGTGTAAGGTAAGTGAAGATTCTCAGCACAGAGAAGTTAAAAAATTGAAGGTACACAATGTGGGTATATGTGCAATGTGACTGCGCAGCGAGTCTAATACATGCTTTAGGAATTGTGTTAATTATTATGCAACAAATTTGCTAGAGTAATTACTTATTCACTCAATAAATATTCATTGAATGCTGATGAAATGCTGGTCATGACGCTAGACATTGGAGATACAGGGAAAAATGCATCCGTTTTCTGGATGATTTTTCTGTAGAAAAATATGCACACAGGCAATTATAAGGCAATTATCTATTACATTATAATATCTCATTTAATTTGCTAATATGAAATAAAATATGCTAGTAGCTTCTATAGAGTATAATGGTAAATTTCCCCAATAACTTTGAGAAAAAGTGTTCATCAATATTTATACATGAGGGAAATGAGACTTAAAGTAACTGAGTAACTATTCAAGGTCATACAGTTTCCAAGTGACAGATCTAGATTCAAAATATGTAATTGTATTGTTTGGCTCATGTGAATGGCATTTCTAATTTTTTACAAATCTATCTGTCCTTACAAAATCATAAGGACCAAGTTCAATGTTTGCTCTGTGTCTTCCCCATGCCCCACATTGGTGCTCAATATATTCTTCCTGCTCAAAAAAAAAAAAAAAAAAAAAAAGAGAAAAAGAAATTCCTGCTTTTAAGTAGAATACTTTTGGTGTTTCAGACCCCTTTTCAATAGATCTATGCCATTAAGTACCCCTGCCAAGGAGGAATTCATAAATATACAGACTTCCTTGTGTACACATAAACACTTTCTCAGGGATGTAGGCAGGCCTGGTCATTGATTGCTATTCTGAGAAGAGAGGAAATAGACAAACTTTCTGGAGTTAGGAAGGGGGGAAACTTTTCCAGTCACACACTAAAGAAAGGCCCGAGCTGTGACTCCTGGGAGATGCCAGGTCTCCGGCTACTGCAGTGCTTCTCTCCCTTTGCTATTCCTAAGGCAATCTCAGGCCTAATGTCCAGGACCTTGGGAAAAGGATAATACCTCAGTGCTCATTTCTTCTGTAGCTGTCACTAGAAGTATTGCCATTGTCAATGAGCCCATAAACAGCAATGCACTCTGGGCTCCTGTACTCGCCTATTCAGTGAGAACGAGAGCTCCCAGAGAAACAATACAGTGGCTTATTCACTTTTTAGAAAGCTATGTGAGGCCTCTTTAGAACACAGTATTCATCATTCACATATTTCTTCATGTAACAAATCAACTTGGCCTATTTAGCACTTACTCTATTCCAGGCTGGTAAGTTTTGGGCATCCAGTAGTAAAAATGATTTAATGGTCACCTTCAAAACAATTCACAATCAATTGTGAAAATTTGTTTTGAAAACATGGCCGTTGAGGGCTAGTAAAACAGAATACATATTGAAGAGTTCACTGAAGTTCATCGAGAAATGAATGAATGAATTTTCCCCATGCCTTGTGTTATTTAATAAAACTAGCTTCATAAAGTTCTGTTGGTAATTCACGCCATCATCCCATTTGGTCCACAGTCTATGTTACCACATGCTAGACTTCTGTATTCCTTTCCTAGAACAACATTTACCCCTCCCTGAACAGACTTTCCATTCCTAATGTCTTGTCCATGACTTCCTGTTGCAGAGACTATGCGCTATAATTGCTCTGTTTCTGGTGGCAAGAGACCTCCGGCCGTAAATCTGGCTTAAACATCCACTGATCCCTTTCTACTCAGTCAGGAAGCCAATTAACATGGGATGATAGAGTGAGGATGCATCCTGTCTCTCTTCCTTCCCTATAGGCCTTGGTCCTCTTTTCAAGGCATGAGGTTTCAAATGGAGCTAGCACATTCAAGAAGCAGAAATTGGAACAAGTAAAATTTGCCTCTTATTCTCTCCCTAAGGCACAGTTTTCTACAACTTCAGGGACATCATTAAACTGAATGACAATGCAAATTTCTCCTCAGAGTTATGTAGTCCACAACCCTTTATTTATACATTTCTTTAAGACTTTCACCTGATTTCTTAGAGAGACTCAGTTCCCACCTAGGAGCTCTGTTTTCTGTTTATGTATGTGTTTACTGTTTTCCCACCTTTTGAGTTGTTCTATTTTCTGGTTCAGGAAGAAACCCAAATTTGCTACTTGGATTCTTTGGTTTCTGTTTCCTCATCTACAAAGTGTATTTGGATGAGCTCATTTACACATTACACATGTCTTCATTGATGGCCACACTTAGGATAGACACATTGAGAACTGGAAACCACAGACCGAGAGTCCAGCCTCATCTGGGGTAGAGATGGAATAATGGGAAGGGCCATGCTCTACAAAATCAGGCAGCACATTGCCTGCGCCTTTCTTTCCTCCCCTCTGGCTTTCAAAGCTCTGGTCTCAGTAGACAGAGTAGGAAGAACCAGTGACTTCAGTGTTAGTAGGCCAAAACTAAACATTAAAATGTTTAATGTCAAGGTGGGACAACAGAACATCACACTCCTTCTGCCGTCAGCCTCAACATTTTCCTGGGGATATTTGGGCCATAGGTCTACCCACACAGTGCAAATGCCAACAATAATGTAAACCAAAAAACTATCTGAGACAAGTCTTAATTTAGAAGTTTATTTTGCCAAGGTTAAGGACATGTTCATGACACACACTCAGGAGGTCTTATTGACCTGTGCCCAAGGTGATCAGGCCACAGCTTGGTTTTATACATTTTAGGAGACATAAGACATCAATCAATACATGCAAGGTGTCACTACGTTGGTTGTTCCGTCTGGAAAGGCAGGACTACTGAGAGTGGGGGTTTCCAGGTCATAGGCAGATGCATAGATTTTCTGATTGGTGGTTGGTTGAGTTATTATCTAACAACCTGCAATCAATAGAATGTATTGTCTGGGTTGATATAAGGGGCTGTAGAGACCAAGGTTTTATCATGCAGATGAAGCCTCCAAGTAACTAGTTTCAGAGAGGGAGGATTGGAAATGTTTCATATCAGACTTAAAGAGTTTGTTCCATGAGTCTAAGGCTTGTGTTGATGTTAACAGTCATGAGGCATGTCTGACTTCCCCTTCTCATTATGGCCTGAAGTAGATTTACAGGCTAACTGTAGAATGCCCTTAGTTGAGATAAGGGATCCATTCAGATGATTTGGAGACTTAGGATTTTATTTTTGGCTTAAAATACTTAATATGCAGAGTATTAAAAGTATGTATTTTAGTTCTTTAGTGATATGCCTGTCACGTCCATTGAATAGAAAGATATTGCTTCCCACATACCTACTGATGCCTGTTCTGTGCTAGGATTTGCTGAGATCTGAGGTAAATAAAGCAACATTTTTCTTCATGGTGGATAAGACATAGAGGCACACACAGAGCCAGATCATTATGATACACATGAGTCAGTGAGTATGATGAGGATAAATGGAACAGGCAATGCAGGAGGGAAGAGGTAGGTTCCAAGGAAGAGCTGTAAACTTTATCTCCATATCCCAAGCATTGCACTGGGTACATAGCCACTGGTCAAAAAGTGCTTGTTGATTTCATTATGAAACATCAGCATCCTAATAGCACTGTGTTTGGCTCTGTGCAGAGAAGAGGAAGCATCGTCCTTTGGGAAGCACTCTAGAACTGAACCCTGAGATCACAGTATGGCTCTGAGTAACATTTAGAAACCACAGTAAACTGACTTACTGGGATCCACCTCTGATATGTCCTGTCTGGCCTCTCTTAATCACTATGATCATAGATTTGTGTTATTTGAGGGAAGACTGTCACCGTGATGATTCTGCCCATTAACAAATGGAAAATAGAATCCCTCACTCAATGTGCTCACTTGAGAGCTTTTGTAAATGAGTATAGACACACTCAAGGTTAGTCACATATTTCATGTCATGGACACAGGGACTCTTCAAATTGTAAGGAAGAGAATTGTCTATTTTTATTGATTCAGAATACCTAAGGTGGCTCACAATCATCATGATAGTGCAACCCATCTTAAATAATAGTTTTAATAAAACTAGATTCTATGCTTCTCAGTTTCTTTTGTTCCCTATTCTGTTTCCATTCTCCAGCAAAACACTGAATGCAGAGTAACACTTAATATGTTGCTTGAATAGAAATTTAAAATGTTACAAATAGTTTAATTTTTATAAAAAGGGATGAGTCAGAGACAATTTGCTATTTTATAACAAATTATCTTATTTGACAATGTATTAGTCCATTCTCACACTGCTATAAAGAAATACCTGAGACTGGATATTTATTTTTAAAAGAGAGATTTAATTGCAGTCTGTAGAAGCATAGCAGCTTCTGCTTCGGGGGAGGCCTGGGGAAAATTACAATCATGGCAGAAGGTAAAGAGAAAGCAGCTACATTTTACGTGGCCAGGCGGGAAGAAGAGAGAGCAAGCGGGGAGGTGCTACACACTGTTAAATGACAGGACCTCATGAACTCATTGACTATTGCAACCAAGGGGATGGTTCTATATGATTCATGAGAAACAGCCTCTGTGATCCAATCAGTTCCCAGCTGGCCCCACCTCCAACACTGGGATTACAATTCAACAAGATTTGTGTGAAGGCAAAGATCCAAACCATATCACACAACCTCCCTCAAAATGTTAATTCAGTGCAGATAATGACAGGAGTCCTTAAGATTGAAAGATCTGGTACTATAGTAGTTTGGGGGGAATGAGGCATAAGTATATCTGCAAATGCCAAATTTGGACAGTATTGGAATTGTCCAGGCAATGTATCAGATCAGAAACATTCAAATTTATTCATTCATGTACCTTTCTCTTTTTTTCTTTCTTTTTTTTTTTTAGGTGTGTGCTAGATTTTAGGATAAATGAGTGAGCAACAGCACTATTCTCTTATGAAGTTATATTCAAGTCATAGTGACAGATGATAAATAAGTAATAAAAATTTGAGATTGTGGTAAGTGATAAGTTGGAAACAAAATACGTGAATTGATATTAAAGTTGCATAGGTCAGGATCTGGTGAAGACAGGTGGGTGAGGAAACCTATTGGAGAAGGTGGCATTAGTTGAGACCTAAAGGATAATGATGGGAGCCAGCATGCCCTCTAGAAGAACAACTGGGGAAACTGGAAAAAATAAGAGCAAAGACTTAATACAGACAAGCCACTGATGTGTTTGGAAGTATAAAAAGACTAGAAGGGCTGGAGCAAAGGAGAGAAATATTGCTATACTGGTAAAGGCATGTTGAAAACATTGAATATACTGCTCAGCAAAATCAGGAAATGTACTACTAATATGCACAACAGCTTGAGTGACATTATACTGCATGAATGATGACAGACTCAAAATGATAAGTAATCTATTCTTCGATTGATGTACAGCTATAGGGCCATCAGAATTAATCTATAGTGAAAAAATCATGTGAAGGTTTCCTTGGTTGAGGTGGAGGGGGGCTGACAAACTACACTGGGGCAGGAGAAATCTTTATGAAATGATTGCAATGTTCTTCATGTTGACTGAGGAGCTGGTGACTGCACAGGTGTTAAAACTCATCAAAATGTGTATAGAAACATTTAAATTTTATTGTTACAAGTTACACAGTTAAGAAAGCTAATTTTAGAAAGAGAAAGTCTCTCATTGATTAATTTGCAGATAGAGAAAAATTGGTCCCTTTAACTCTAAAATTTGGGAAGGATAAAAATGCTCCTCAGAGTATCCATTTTTGGGGGGGAGCAAGGTATCTTCAGACTTCAACATAATCTGTTAGTTCTGGAAGAGGCAAATATGCTCCTTAATCCACTCAAAGCACCTGAATCTAATGTTGCTTTTAGAAACATAAGACCCTGAATTCTACAACCTTCTTCATTGGCTTTCTAAGAAAGAGCAGTAAAATGTTGACAATTCAAGTCCAATTAATAGAAAGGACGCATGCTTTTAAAAATGGTTTAAAACGTTAATTTAAAAGAAATTACCATTAAAATACATTATTAAAGTGTTTAATAGCTTTCCTATCATCTTACGCCATACAATATAGTCTATTCAGAAGAGAAGATCTTCCTCATTCTTTCCAAAAACTTCTGCTGCATTCTGAAGTCCATTGTCCTTCAGAATGAGATGGGGAATAAGAAAATGTTGGGAAAGAGAGAACAATACTTCAGCTCACCTAAGCCCCATTGTGAGTTATGAGTCTTAAGAAGCTGTGATCCAGCAGAAATTTTACATCTGGATTCCTGAGCTTGGATGGATCTCATCTATGCCTCTGCGTCTCATCCTCTCAGATTGCCCATCTCACCTCACTAAGCTTTGGCACTGAATGAATCTTTTACCTGTGTTTCTGTTGTTATCTTCATGATTTTTCCCATACTAAAATTAAACATTCTCAATTGAGGATAATTTTTAAAAATACACTAAGGCACAAAAAGAAAATGAAAATACTACAAGTCTCACTACTTAGAATAGCTTTGACTATCATTTGGATGCCTTTCTTGAATTTCTTTTTATGTATATGCATTCCGTTTTAGAATTGGCATCAAGCCTTAAAGACAATTCTTCTTTTTTCTAAACTTAACATATCTTCATCACTTATTACATCTTTGGATACTTGTTGCAAATATCAGATATTAAAACGCATCTAATAATTGCACATTGATTCATCTGTTTTCTTACAGGACAATATTTGAATGGTTTTCTGTTGGGTTTTCACAAAAAATGATTTTGTGCATGACTTTATACGTGTTTTTGCTTCCAAAATTTTGATTCTCAGTGGGGAAATTACATATATGTGTGTGTATGCATATATATATATATATATATATATATATATATAGAGAGAGAGAGAGAGAGAGAGAGACAGAGAATACTTTCTAACTATTTTATGTACATTTCTAAATTTCTTTTAAACAAAGTGTACTAATTTGTACTCCTACCAGTAGTGTAAATATTATTTTTACCTGGATCATCTGTGAAAGGTGACATCCTTTTTAAAAATATTCACTGACTTTTCAAAGCTCTGGCCTCAGTAGACATTCTAGGAAGAACCAGTGACTTCGGGGTTAATAAGTCAAAACCACACATTAAAATGTTTAACATCAAGGTGGGACAAGAGAACCTCACACTCCTTGACACTACTGCTGCCTTCAGCCTCATCATTTTCCTGGGGATATTTGGGCCATATGTCTACTCACACAGCACAAATGCCAACAATAATGTAAACCAAAAAACTATCTGAGACAAGCCTTGATTAATTTAGAAGCAGGACTACTGAAAGTGGGGGTTTCCAGGTCATAGGTAGATGCATAGATTTTCTGATTGGCAATTGGTTGAGTTATTATCTAACAACCTGCAATCAATAGAATGTATTGTCTGGGTTGATATAAGGGGCTATAGAGAACAAAGTGGGAGGCATCACACTATCGGACGTCAAACTATACTACAAGGCTACAGTAATCAAAACAGCATGATACTGGTACCAAAACAGAGATATGGACCAATGGAACAGAACAGAGGCCTTGGAGGCAACACCACACATCTACAACCATCTGATCTTTGACAAACCTGATAAAAACAAGCAATGGGGAAAGGAGTCCCTGTTTAATAAATGGTGTTGGGAAAACTGGCTAGTCATGTGCAGAAAGCAGAAACTGGACTCCTTTCTGACACATTACATTAAAATTAACTCCACATGGATTAAAGACTTATTCTTATTGTTTTCTTGTGATGATGAACTTAGGTCAACTAAGTTGTTATGGCATCTCTCAGAGATCACTTAGACTGGATATCCTGAAAATTATTCATTTTGTTTCTGAAGGTTTATCTGCCTCTTGGCCAATTGTTACAGAGCTGACTTAGTTATGATATGTAATGGCCTGAAAAATATTCATTTATGTCCCCTGATCAGTGGGGCAATTTAAGTGGTGGGCATGCTCAAAGTACTTTTCCAAAACATCCTTGGATAAACCTGTTTCTTATTTGTTTGGTTCTAACCCCATAGACGATGGGGTTGAGCATGGGAGGTACCAGTAGATAGAGATTAGAAAACAGAATGCTTACCACTCGGGGCACATGATGACCAAAGCGGTGAGTGAGGAAAGAAAAAAGGGCTGGGATATAAAAAGCCAAGATGATACAGATATGGGAGGCACATGTGCCAAAAGCTTTGAGGCTGGCTTCACCTGAGGGCAACTGAAGCACAGCTCTCAAAATCATTATGTACGATATACTGATGACAATCATATCAAAACCAACCACAGAGAAGGCCACAAAGAGCCCATACCCACGATTTATGCTTGTATCAGCACACAACAACTTCAGCATAGCCATGTGCTCACAGTACAACTGGGGAATGACTTGGTGTTGGCAGAAGGGCATCCTAGACACCATGAGGCAGAAGGGGCTCACCCACAGCAGCCCTCTCAGCAACACAACAGCCCCCAGTCTGATCACAACTGATGGGGTCAGGATGCTAGAGTGTCGGAGTGGGAAGCAGACAGCCACATAGCGGTCCAGGGCCATAGCCATGAGCACCCCAGACTCCACAGAAGAAAAGGCATGGATGAAGAACACCTGGATGAGGCAGGCATGGTATTCAATCTCATGAGCATGAAACCAGAATATGGCCAACATCTTAGGTTGGGTGGAGGAGGAGAGGACCAGGTCAGTGATGGTCAGCATGGCCAGAAAGAGGTACATGGGCTCATGCAGGGTGTGGTCAATTCGGATTACATGGAGGAGAGTTATATTTCCAACAATGGCCACAGCATACATGGCACAGAACGGAAAGGCAATCCAGAACTGGAAACACTCCAAGCCTGGGATTCCAAGCAGGATGAAGAATGCGGGATGAGAAGAGCTGTTCCCTGAAGCCAGCACCATGAGCTGGTTAATATGTTCTCCGTTGGGAAACTGATCTACTCTCTGCAAATGGGAATCAAAACAAGTGTCATTAATCAAATGCCTCGGGATAGGACAATTGGGTAATAGGGCAATTGAGTTTAAAAATAAGGTGTGATAATTTCAACTGTTTTTTATAAATAAAATCTTGCAGCATAAAATGATACTATTCTTTTTTTATATTTATGTCATTCAAAATAGGGTAAAACAAAATGTGGTAGCCGCAAGTGTAGTTGTTTTTTAAGAATCAATGTTTTCTTGAAATTGAAATCTATTAAGAAAAAAAATCATGACAAATAATATCATAGTTATTCTTTCCTTTCTATTATTTAAAACTGACAGCTTATATTTTCAACTTTTCCTACAGGTCCTATTTATCCATCTGTTAAGCTGCTTAAATAACTTCTCAGGGTAGGAAGCCAGTATGGCTTCAATGCCCATGGAAATTTATGTATTGAGGTGGAGTTAGCTTTGGGAGTTACCATAGTAAGGTCCTGGGCTTGAAGATAAGTGACTGATCAATTACATACCTGTAATTCAATGTTTTATCCTTAGTGTAGGTTCCCCTTAAATTATTGGTTAGCAAAGTTTTTTTTTGTAAAAAGTCAGATCATAAAAATTTGAGGAATATTGAGTTATACAGTCGTAGTCACAACATATCAATTTAGCTATGGTGGTGTAAAAGCATCCATAGTCAATACACAAATGAATGAGTATAGCTGAATTCCAACAAAAGTTTACTTACAAAAATAACCTCCAAACAGGATTTGGTCTACAGGCTATAGTTTCCCAACCTCCATCCTAGATGGTAAATTTTTCATGAACTGAGCCCTGAACCCTACACTACACATAGCACTTTTGTGCTTGGTACAGAGTGGAAAGTTTAATTTTTAAAATCCTTGGAAAAAGTAACAAAACAATATCATTATTCAACAGACTCATGATTGGATTAACAATATCCTAAATGTTCTGATAAAATCCGATTGACCCTATCTTGATGCCATGTCCAAGAAAAGTAACGTTCATTTCTCCTTCTAAAGGTTGGCCTGCCGCCAGTGGATACTGCTTGAATGCCACCCTCTGGTTTGCACTTGCTTTACCTGGGTTACTTCTACCCTCTGATTCTTATGGTGACCACTATTTACCTCAGAATCAATGGCACAAAGCTCACTTGGTTCCTGCCCAGTATCTTTTCACTAATTAAACTTAATTAGTGAAAAGGTTTTGATTGAAAGCCTTAGTTCTTACGTCTTTTGAAAGAGGAGGCAAGAAGACTATACTTTCCAATCCTCCTTAATAAATTGCCTTTGGGAACTTACAGATGTTTCATTCCCTAGACCAAATGGTTACTTAAAAGGGCTTCATGATCCCAAAGAGGCCTTGCTTCTTTCTAATTTTCCCAAGGCTTATAACAGTATGAGATAAATGGGGCTCAGACTTCCTAAGTTTTGCTCTAAACCTGAAGCTTGACCATCCAATTAAGAGAATAGCTATAGGTTTGCTCAAAACAAATATTTCTATGTAAGGTATGGTGAAATTGAAAACCACAGGTTATATAGGGCCCAGGAAGTCTGTTCTATCCCTTCTGTCTAGTCTGGTCTTCCCAAACTTCTTTATATGTTCTGTTTGAGCCAGAGAATTTCCTTCTACCTGCCCTTTTCCCCCCATATGTCACCATCTACTTGTGGGAACACAGTTCTGCAGGCTCAGGGGCAGCTGGAGAAACATGCTCAGACCATTCTCATTGTTGCACCAGGCAACATAAGAGGCGCTGGTTAAATGTACAGTTTCTCAAAGTGTACAATTATCTGATCAATTGCGGAAGGAATGACTATGTTTCAAGACACAGCACTACAGGCTTTTAAATTGTATCTAACTCACACAAAACCTCTGTATCCTCACTTTACAATGAAAAAAATAGATTTCAGTTACATAATTTGCCCAAGGATATGCAATAACTTAAAAGTGTCTGGATGCACAGCTACACATCCAATGCTCTTTGGTACCCATGCCTCCTGTGCTAGATAACAATTGATTGGGGCATACACCAGAGTTGGGGAAAGCAGAGTTTGCTGTCTTATCATGATGAAGAGACACGAATACGGCGTGCCCAACTGCATGCTGAATTAGAGGCAGATCTGAATTTGCACTCAGGACCCCTGCTACTTCACTGGACTGCAGCCTCTAGCACAGCTTCCAGCTTGGCCTCCTGGTATCTCTGGGCATGTGCTGGTTTCTCTGGGGTGAGGTCTTTATTGGCTTCTGCTGATGAGACTTCATGGAGAACTCTCCTGTTCTATGCCCTCTCTAGAGGGTGGTGAGTCTCCCTCAACCACATTTCAACTACTTGCAATCTACAGCCCTTTCAAAAACCAGTCACTGTCTTCTTTACTCATTTCTCAGTCTCCTCAATGGCCTTCTCATAGGCCAGGGCGCCCTCACAAGGTGATGTCTCATTTCATTCTGCCCTCTGAATTTCTCTTCTCAAATTTTCCTTTTTTGGTGGACAATGGAGGAGCAGAGACGCCCTGTGACTGAAGACTAAATCGGGAGATGGAGACCCTTGCCCCCTTTGCTTTCTCCACTTTTCTCTGCTGACCCATGGAACCTGGTGCCTTCACTCTTAAAAGTGGTGTCTGGGCACGCTGTGCCCTCCCTCGCAGCCCTGTCATCCCTCAGCTTCCCTTGCCTGGGGGCGGGTTGAGGCGGGACAGTTCCCCGACCCCTTGCGCTTCCCAGGTGGGGCGCCCCTCACCCTGCTTCGGCTCCTCCTCCAAGGGCTGCACACACTGTCTGGCCGGTGCCAGTGGCATAAGCCTGGTGCCTGGGTTGGAGGTGCGGGGGTCGCCCGCCTTCTGCGTTGATCTCGCAGGGGATCCTATTAAATCATCTTGGCAGACACGCCTGCTGCCTTCCGAATGCATACATCTGCTGCTGTAACCCCGGGTTGCCAAACTACTATGGCCTGTGGGCCGGATCCACCCGCAGTCGGTTCTTCAAAGTTTTATTGCAACGCAAGCAATAGAAATGCCCATTTCCTTACCTGTTGTCTCCAGGTGCTCTGCGCCGAAGGCAGAGTTAAGTTGTGCAGCAGAGGGCCATGTCCTGCAAACCTGAAAATATTAACTATTTGAACTTTTACAGAAGTTTGCCAGCTTGTGCTTAAGGATAAAATTAAGCCTAAATCCAAGAATACTTTTTAAAATGAGGAAATAGTCAACACAATAGATAGAAGTCTAGAAGTTTCTAATCATGCCAAGAAAAGCGTTTTATGGTTGATTCGAGTATGTTGTACAATTCAAGTTTTTTCCCTATGTCCTCTGACTAGACACTTGTATTGAGTAAATTGGCGAGTGTGTCTGTCTAAAACCACAATATCAAAATATCACTTAAAGCATCTTCATATAGTGTTTTTAAGAAAAAGTTGTTATTCAGCAGAAAGGAAATTCCAGTTGGTCTGCATCTTTACCAGTGTTTGGTGTTGTTCGTTTCTTATTTTAGCCATTCTAATAGGTGTGTACTGATATCTCAACATGGCTTTAATTTGCATTTGCCTAATGGCTAATGGTGAACATCTTTTCACATGCATTTCTGTCATCTGTATATCTTTGGTGAAGAGTCTTCAAATCTTCATCTTAAAATTGGATTGTTATATTACCACTGGGTTTTAAAATCTTTATATATTACAAATACAAATATGTTGTATGATATGTGCTTTGCACTATTTTCTCCCAGTTTGCAGCCTGTCTTAAAAAAAAAAAAAAAAAAAAGAATTGTAGCAATGAGGTCTTGCTATATTGGCCGGGCTGTTCTCGAACTCCTGGCCTGAAGTGATCCTTTTGCCCTGACCTACCAAAGTGCTGAGACTGTAGGCATGAGCCACCATGCCTAGCTCAGCTTGTGTTTTTGTTTATTTACCAGTGTTTTTCACAGAACAAAAATTTTAATTTGATGAAGTCCAATTAATTAAATTTTGTAAATAAAGTGTGATTTGTTTTTTGGTCATGTCTAAGAAACCACTGTCTAGTCCCAGGTCCTAATTCTCCTATGTTTTCTTCTAAATGTTTTATTATTTTACATGTTACATTTAGATTTATGATCTATTTTGAGTTAACTTTTTTTTAAAGTATGACGTTTATGTTTTTGTTTGTGTTTAGAAACATTTGGATAGGTGTCTAATTGTTCCAGCACCATTTTTTGGAAAGACTATCCTTTCTCTGCTGAATTTCTTTTGTACCTTTGTCAGGAGTTAGCCATATTGATATGGGTCTATTTCTAGACTTTTTATTTTCTTCCACTGAGCCGCGCATGTCTCCTTTTGCCAATACCACATAAGTTGAGATGACTACAGCTTTGTAATAAGTATTAAAATCTGGTAATATATTTCTTCCAATTTTATTTTTCTTTTTAAAATTATTTTGACTATTATATCAATGTTACTTTTTCATTTAAATTTTAGGATCTGCTTATCTACAAAAGTCCTGCTGGGATTCTGATTAGAATTGCATTAAATCTATAAATAAGTTTGGGGTGAATTCACATATTAAAAAAATAAAAATAAAAAATACAAGTTCCCCTGTCTTTCTTTTCTCATAGACTTACAAACTTAACACAGACAGAGGTAATGCTACAAGTCATGTGGAGTGGACAGAGAGCTTACCAATACTTGGCCATTTTTGTCTAGCGTGTGGGGTTTTTAAATATGGGAAGCACAGGTTATCCAGCTTGCTGCTGTTTTGAGAAATGGAAACGTACATTCTCTAAAAGTAGGAAAAGACAAACAATATAATTTCCCTTCTTTCCCAGCTCTCCTTCTTCTTCTACACTACTATTATTTTATTATTATTATTATTATTATTATTATTCACAGGCTACAACTCTTATGAGCATAATGCATACTGAGACCTGAAAATGTCTTGTCATTTTCAAATATTGTAGTCACACTGATCACACTTTGGACTTCAGATTAACACTTGCTGTTTTCTAAAATAAAATTAACTTGTAAAACTTGTGTGTAGCTTTTGCTTAAGAAATTGATTCTAAGAACCATCTTCTCTCACAGAGTAGCGCTCAGCTTTCATCTGTGATAATGAGTTTGAGCCCGGAGAAACTACTCAAAGGCTCCGTTGGATTTCAATTACTGCACCCATTATGTGGAAATAAATACAGGCATCTGTCAGTGTGTTGCTCAAGCCAGTGAAGGGATAAAGGATAAAATAAACTGAGATCTGCTAAAGAATAACTTCAGGGAAATTTAGAGTCTGTTTTCTCACTTTGAGATATCTGAAACTAAAACTTGGAGCAATAATACTGGAGCAGGGTGAGGCTCAGAACCAACCTCCTCCATGGAGTATTTTTGTGTGGAGGCAGTTTTCCTTCCTTTCTAGGCTTACCCTGGAGGACACAGTGGGAACACCAAGTCTTCTCCCATTCTCAGAATGAAGTTCAATGGTCATGGATCTCAAGGTCCCAGTGAGTCAGTCCATTCTGCGCAGTTCCTTGCTTTCCTGCTTCTTGGAGTTCTATGAGTCCTACTGCTCTTTGGGAAGGGAAGAGATGGCTGAGGCACACAGGAAACCACTCACCCTGAGTTCTACTATATCTTTGACCAAGCAGAGCATGATCATAAGCAGTTCTAAAAAGTTTCTTGGATTCAGCCTATGGCCGAGACCTCTGACCAGAACCCATTCGAAGAACTACGTCTGCCCTTTCACTTCCCCCAAGCATCAGATTTACCACTCCCCCTGAGCCTGTTGCCTCATATTTATACCAGCCTCCTCTGACAATGAAGACTAAAGCTAGAAGTGTTAACCCTTACATTTCCTCTCTCCCCTGTATACACAAATTAAAATGCAGGATATTTGAATGCATGTGCAAGAAATGTTGTTGATATTACTTGAGTGTGAGTTTGTCTATGTACGTATTTTTAGTGCAAATGTGTATATTTATAATTGAAGGGATATTTTGTGCAATATGAAAGTGTGCTTATATATCATGTAAATTGTGTGTATGTGACAGGTATGTGCATCAGGGACTGGATTTGCATGTGAGCATAAGTATGTGTATGAATAAGCATGTCTGTATATAAAAGTATAGTCATTTGCTTTCAGTATGCATAATTAGTGTGCTACCATCATGCTGCGTATTCAAGGTCACTAAATGTGTGTGCTTTGTGAAAGCACATGACCAGCTACATACCTGATGTGTGAAGTTGAACATAATATGTATATATATGAGTATTCATATTCAAGGAGTGTGGAGCTAATGAAGATGTGGAGCATCTATTGGTGCATCAGAGTTTACTGAGGTAGCAATGGTTCTGAGGCCACTCACATCTGGGTGGGTCATTATACAAATAGGCAAAAAGAATTCCAATGGAGATCATGCCATAATCAATTCTGAAAATTTCAGAGACTGGAAGGCTCTCTTCACTCAATATGAACTGCTGAAGCCTACATAGAGCTTTCTCTGTCTCAATCACTACATAGTGTCCTCGGTATTCTAATATTACTTAATTTTTTATCAACACTTTTTGATTTTATTTAAATCTCATGATGTGAAAAAAAAGATTTGATAAAGGAGTATTTAAAACCCTTATTTGAAAAGGGTACAAAGCAGTCAGACTTCAGAATATGTGCCTCACAAAATATGAAACCCAACATACATCTAAAGAGAGAAAAATAACACGAAAACTACCAAGGTTATCAGCCTTACATTAATGTCTTTGTGGTGGGATTGCAATCATCATAGTCATAAAGTTAATGATATATTTTCATATATCAGCCTACAAAATCTAAAATCCAATTGTTCTTGCTAGAGAGTCCAGGCTACAGAGAGTATTTAAGATTTTATTTTAGAGGTATCGATGGCATTGGTCATGGGAATTTTAGGTTTATCACTAGTTGCAAATTATTTTTCTGTTGTTGGTGTTTTTAACTTCTATTTGTAAAGTGCTCAGTATAATAAAAGCAGAACCAAGTTCAGATCCTTCTACTTTCTTTCCTTCTTCTTCATTCCTTTTAGAATGACTTTTCCCCAAAACAGAATGTGACCTCTTGAGTAGGACCTGAATTTCCTCATCTGACCCTTCCACTTTTTCAAAAGGACCAGTGGCTCCAAGCAGACATGACACTCAGGCTCTTGTGGAAAGTGCTTCTCAGATCAACCACACTGCTTTTTGAGTTTAGTAGAGAATGACAGGCTAAAAGGATTGTGTAGTAGAAAGGTCAATCTTCTTGACTGGCCCTCCTAGAAGCCCCTCACCATTTGAGTCTTTCCAAAGCTGATACCTCTGCAGGATGCTTTGAGGACTGGGAACCCGACCCACAACCCTGCACTGAAGCCCAGTCTCCATTGGGATGTACAAGGAATTCTGGGAAGTATTGAGAGTCCCATAAAGGTTGGTTACAATAAACTTACAGTCACTTTAATCTGCAAGTGTAGGGTCCCAAGAGTGGGCCAAAAAGGATGTTTAGAGAAGAAGTTTCAAGGAAAGAATAATTTGTTCAGGCTGTTTCTGCAGGACTTCAATAAATATATGTAGAAACCTGAGTCACATACTCAGCCTCTGTGTTCTTATATTCTCACTTTTGTTCACCTCCATCTGCACAATACATTAGTCAATCATGTATGGACATGGCATGGACCTTGTCACAGCTTAGAAATACTCGTTCACTAAATTTTTGAGCACCTTTCCATTTAACACATCCATCTTTCTAGTTAGTTTATTCATCCCATGTTATTCCACACAATCACTTACATATACATATCAATTTACATATAATATGCAACATTAACTTTATTATATTACATAGGCCTATATAATGTAGGTATTATGTACAAAGAATTAGTATGTGTGTGTGTGTACATATATAGCCTTCAATCTTCTTTTCTTTTAAAATCCTTTGTATAAAATCTAGTACTTATAGTCCATCATTTCAGCCATACCATAAATAACCTTGATATCTATTTTTCCATCAAAACTACCTTTCAAAATGTTATACCTTGCTATCCCTGTACCACTAAGCAACTGCTAGAAATAATAACACAAAATATCAGGTTGTTACTGTTGTGAGTTCATGGTAACCAACCTCATCTGGGTTTTCAAAATATCCCACAATATGTTTGCATTTCTCTTTCTTTATTGAGGAGGGACATAATAATATACTGACCTCCCTGGATGGGTATATTGTTCAGACTCTGTCCGCTAAGGTAAGTAAAGATCTTTTGTTACTTCTATGTCTCCTCAGGAGCCAGAATTCCCAGGCCTGATGTGGAAGATTAAGCCTCCTCATTTTTGATCTGTGGATGTGTAAAATGAGATGGCTTTTGCCTGCCTCATTTCTTCTTACTTGCCCAAGTGTGGTGCTCTCATCATTTTCTCCACCAGCTAGCCTGAGTTACCACATTAAGTAGGGAAATCATGTCTGGGTAGAGGGGAAATAGCTAGGTCTATGTTCTGTCTTCCACTAATTTCAAAGACAATCTTTTGATGTCAACATTGTAGTGAAGGTCTTAGTCATTGCCAAAACTGAAAAATAAAATGTACATGTCCTGATTGGACAATTGTCCCCTTTCCCGACCCCTCCAAATTTATATGTTGATGTGTTGATGTCCTAAGTCTCAGTACCTCAGAGTATGACCTTACTTAGGGTTTCAATGACCCTAGTTAAATTAAAATAGTTACATTAAAAAGTTTAATAGTTAAATTAAAAAGAGGTCATACTGGAGTATAGTGAGACAGGAAGTAGCACAGTCAGGACTTAAACCCAGAGATTTAAGACATCTAAGCCCTTGCTTTCAATATCTTTACTCATAGAGTTAATTCTAGGAGAAATGAGACAATACAGTATCTCAAGCATCAGTTATTGAAGTTAATAAATGGTATTGTAGCTATCAATTATGCTGCTGATGCTGTGACTACTGCAGCTACCATCTTCACCTTTAAAAAGAAAGGTGAAGAAGGCGTAAAGGGGATCAAGAAATAAACACAATCTTCTTCACCATTACACTTGTTTCTGAGGCTAGTATTTATGTATTTAAGACACCAAAGATAGCAGCTGTGAAGAACATTTCTATTTATCTGTAAAACATGGAACATGATTTAGAATATGTTATTACCCAACTTTCACCTATTTAAGGTGAAAACACCGAAGACCTAAAAATCCTCAAAGAGCCTTGTTTATCCCCTGAGAATATTGGTTGCCTAACACTAATTCTAGGACCTTTTCCCCCATGTTGGAAAAGGTAGCTCTAGGCCAAGTCTCTTAACACCACCAGGAATAGCTCCGTTCCGGACTCAGAGCTGTGATAGTATTGGCACACACTTGCAGACATGGTAGAGTTCAAATGTCTCCACAAAGTCAAGAAAATAGAAATAATATTTGATAGTTATATTACTTTTAAATGCCTGAAATGTGCTTTTGTTTTCATGCAATTAAGAAAATGATAATAGAATTTATTTTATGAATCTAAGCGCCTATCTAGAGAAGTTCAATAAGTCCTCATGTACATGAAAGCAGCATTTAAATGGAAATAATATTTTCTTGTGCAGAAAATGTTTCTGAACTAATCTTTCAAACTTCTAAAGTAGTCACTGGTTTGAGTAATAAATAATGACACTGACACTGAAGTCTCAAAGAATCTAGTATGTTGGGTTTCAACATTCAAACTACAAATACTTCAGAAAAAGCCATGTTGACCACATAAACGAATACAGATAGCTCAATGTATGCACACATCTCTGTTATTTCCATTTTCTATACTTATTTTTCCTTCAAACAAAACTAATCATGATTCTTTAAGCTCCTACTCTGAGTGTCTTTACCATCTTTTTGCCTAAACCATTTAACTTGCTGTCTAAGGTACAGAAGATGTCTGTTCAGCTGAGATGTGGCCAACAAACAAATTAACTATTTTGTATCTTGATATCTTCATCTGGAATCAGTGCCTAACACTCTCCCTCATGGGCCACCATAATTTTCAAGTGAGATGACATGTAAAAGGATCTAGCACTGTGTATTTTATTTACTGGATAGTCTATAAATAGAAGTTCTCTTATTCTCTTTCATTCAATGTTCTTGAATACCCATAGTTGCATAGTTCTATTAAATTTTTTATTCAATTTAATTTCTTGAAAATGCTAGGTGGCAGGTAATATTACTTCCACTTTCAAAATAGAGAAATTGCTGCTAAGAAATACTCAGTATTCACATAGCTGCTTCATGGAGGAGCTAAACCTCACCCTTAATCTTTTGATCCTAAGTTATACAACATGGTTGGTGGCCCTGCTTACTTGTATCCATTTATATTCTTAATTCTTCAGCTTGATCATCTTTCTGATTCAGATTTTATTTAATAATATATTCCTCCCTGGTGTTTTCTTTTTCTTTTTTTTTTGAGACAGAGTCTCACTCCATCACTAGGCACCAGGCTGGAGTGCAGTGGCATGACCTCGGCTCACTGCAACATCCGCCTCCCAGGTTCAAGCAATTATCCTGCCCCAGCCTACCAAGTAGCTGGGACTACAGGTGCACGCCACCATGCCCAGCTAATTTTTTGTATTTTTAGTAGAGACGGGGTTTCACCATGTTGGCCAGGATGGTCTGGATCTCTTGACCTCGTGATCTGCCCGCCTCGGCCTCCCAAAGCGCTGGGATTACAGGCGTGAGCCACCGCGCCCGGCCCCTGGTGTTTTCTTATTATTTCATGAGTACAGTTTGCTTCTTTCCTACTAAGCTCATGGAGGCCACTCCTAACTCTTGGACTAAAATACTAAATTAAATTAGCTTAAGAAAGTTTAATTTAAAAGGCATAAAACTTATGGCCTATGTCTGTTCAAAAGATTTATTTAAAAATGGAATTTGTAATAATCTCTGCCTTTAGCTGTTATATACTGTCTTAAATATAGGGTTACAGAACAGTACATTGAATAGTTCTTGTAGATACTACCCTTTCTATGTTGGGCAATGCACAATTTGGCACTGGGAAAGAAAGTATTCTCTGTGAGAAGAGAGATCTTTCTTTGCCCAATTAAAATCACACAGAAAATGTAAATAAATAAATAATCTTTATTTCTCATAGTTATAATTGAGCTTTTGCAGAATAGACTCTTCCTCTCTCAAACAGGCAGACTCTAACCTTCTGCTGTAATCTTGGTTTGAACAAATATCTGGATGATCTTCCTTCGTATTTCTTTGGTCTTCACAGTATAGACTATGGGGTTTAGCACAGGGGGTACAAGAAGGTAGGCATTTGCCATGAGGACATGAGTCAGTGGTGACAGGTGCTTTCCAAAGCGATGAATGACAGACACCCCAATGAGTGGCACATAGAAGATGAGTACAGCACAGATGTGTGAAACACAGGTGTTGAGTGCCTTCAGCCGACCCTCTCTTGAGGCAATAGCCATTACTGTTTGAAGTATAAACACATAGGAGAGGAGGATGGATAGGGAGTCAGAACCCTTGGTGAAGATGACAGCGATGAGGCCATAGAGACTGTTGACATAGGTGCTGGCACAGGCAAGGTGCATAACATCTTGATGGAGGCAGAAGGAGTGGGAGAGGATGTTGGAGCGGTAGAAGGGGAGCCTTTTGATGAGGAAAGGCACAGGGAAGACAACACAGACTGCCCTTGACAAGATGACTAACCCTGTTTTGCAGACCACACCGTTGGTTAGAATGACACTGTACCTGAGAGGGCTCCAGATTGCCACGACCCGATCAAAGGCCATTGCCACCAGCACCCCAGACTCAATGGCTGAGAAGGTGTGGATGAAGTACATCTGAACAAGACAGGCATCAAAGGCAATGGACTTGTAGTTAAACCAGAATATTCCTAGCATAGAGGGCAAAGTACAGAGGGCAAGCCCCATGTCTGCCAATGCCAGCATGCACAGAAAGTAGTACATAGGGATACGTAGAGATGATTCAGATTTGATGGCAGAGATTATGATGCTATTGCCAAAGAGGGCAACGACATATATAGCACCCAGTGGGAATGCCATCCAATAATACTTTTGCTCAAGCCCTGGAATTCCAGTTAAGACAAAGTAAAGGTGTTGGAAGTGGGAGTAATTATCTGCATGATGCCAACGTGAGGTTACCATGGGAAAGAAACCTGTGGGATCCTGATGAGTGGTTTCCTAAAAATACAGTGACAAAGATTAATGATACATTAGACTCTGAATTCCTTGAGAGTGGAGCTATTTTTTTCCCACATGAATGTGTATGTTAGGGGGTAGGGGAAGCAAAGTTTAAGAGGAGACAGAATCCCTAAACTTATTACTCCAAGGTGTATCCTGTTGCGTAAAGTTCTACTGACCTAAGGAAAAATGACTCATCCAAGAATAATTAAGCCATATTCAGCTTAAAGCAGACACTGTAGCACCAACCCATTAAGTAAAATATCTTCTGCCTCTCCTGTTACTTTTTTCCCTGTTTCTAATTGATGTCTTATAAGCTATTGAGTCAGAAACTGAGAACATAATAACCCAGCCACTATAAGTATAACAGAGTCAATATGAAATATAAATCATTTGATTATCTGCAAAGAATGCCACTCCCAGCCATCACACTTCTTATGTCCAGGGCTTTCATGAAGGCAATAGATCTTGTACCTAGGACAGGGGTGGAAATACCCCTTGCACACACCTATGCTTCTCTTCAAGCATGCCCCTCCTTTGTTTCCTCAGAGCCTCAGAATCATTGTCAACACAGGAAGCACAGACACTTCAATCATTTAAAATTAAAAATGTTTGTCACCTCTAAATTAGTGAAATCTTAGAATATGGCGGAGTAAATTATACTTGGTAAAGCAACAACAGCAATTGTTGTCTAGAATAACCCATTCTGTCCAAGAGAAAGTAGATACCCAGGGCTCAGTGGAAGACTTTTTCAGGATCAGAATTATCTGGCAATCTCTAATTGCTAAGGCACAATGATCGTGTTACACCCTGATTTTTTGGATTATGGAGGCCTCCATGGAGATCTGGAAGGCACATTCACATTGCCAGAACCAGTACCTATACTATCAAAGACCGTTTGATAGGCTCATTCTACTTTGGACACGGTTGCCAAAAGTAGAATATATTTTCACTGAAAATCTGTTAACCTTAAGACTCTCACGAGTTACCTTGATCTATTGATTGGAATCAAGTTGACTAAGAGGCAATGTAGTGTTAAGAGCATGGACTTTAGATCCACACATCCTGTATTTAGATCCCAGCTTTGCCTGGTCCTCAGTAAAGCCCCTACATATGTAATGTGTGGGCAATCACAATATCTACTTCATAGGATCAGTGTGAGATTTAAAATTTAAAAGTCTTAGAAAGAAAATATGTTCTTTTATTATGATAAATTTGAGCTAAAAGTTTTGTTCTTCATATTCAGTATTAATATTGAATTATTTTTTTCTATTTTTGTTTGTGTGCATTTTTTGACCAGAGTTTTTGCAGTGGAGGTGAAAACTAAGAGATTATCCTCTGTCACAAATAATCACATTTAATTCTGCATCCCTTGCATTTTTTAAATAATTTACTCTTTGCTTTACAATTATTGAGCATTCCATCTCCAGGCTGTGTATACATTTCTGGTTGAACCATTCTCATGATAAATCAAAAAGCATATTATAAATGTTTTTAACATCTCCAAAAATACTCTTTGAAAGATTTCTAATCAAGTTTTCCCTAACCATAGCCAGAGTATTTTATCTATATATGTAAAATGTCAATTTATGTCCATTTCTCTCACAAGCTGACTTAGTTCAAGTTTGTGAACTAAATGAAATGCCAATAAAAGTTTTCATCCATCCAAATAACTGTTCTTCTGGTTTTCTCGTGTCTTAGTGATTTTTGAGAAAGAAAATTCTTATAATTTTGTCAAACAATTGTAATAGGAGGAATGAGGGAAAATTTTGAGAAATGAGAAAATGAGAGACAAAAGAAGAAAATAAGGTGGGAAAATGGAAGGAGTGAAAAAAATAAATTAAAGGAAAAAAACCAAAAATTCAAAAAATAACAGAGGTAAAAACTGAACTATTTCACAGCCTGGAAACCATCATTCTCAGCAAACTGACACAAGAACAGAAAATCAAACACCACATGTTCTCACTCACAGGTGGGTGTTGAACAATGAGAACACATGGACACAGGGAGGACAGCATCATACACTGAGGTCTGTGGAGGGGATCTAGGGAAGTGACAGCAGATGGGGGGGAGTTGGGGAGGGATAACATGGGGGGAAATGCCAGATATAGGTGATGGGGAGGAAAGCAGAAAACCACATTGCTATGTATGTACCTATGCAACAATCCTGCATGTTCTTCACATGTACCTGAAAACCTAAAACAGAATAAAATATATATTTTAAAAAAGAAAGAAAATCTAAAGCCTAGATAAAGAAAATAACTTGCCCTGGGTCAACAACCTGTTGGTAGATTAAAAAAAAGAGAAAAAAATGGGGTAGGGAGTGAAGGGAACTGCATAGTCTTGTTGAGGAAAATTACAACTAAGTGCAGTGGAAGCTTGGGTGCTCCTTTAGAGAAGACAAAGCCAAAATGCATCTCTTGATCTTGCACGAGTCCTCAGATTTTTTATTTAACTATATTGCCCAAAATCTAGAAAACAGGTCGAGTTCAAGTCTACCTTATGAAGATAAGGCTCTTGGACCCCAAGTTCTGCCTCTGAAAATTTTTCCTGGCTTGTCATTCTACTGCACATACTGCCACATTTCTGGGAAAACAGGCCATGTAAGTGTTCTGTATCTGCTCCCTAGGCTCCCGCAGCTTATGTGGCCTCATTACAGATACTAGATTGAAAGAGCAGGTGGCAAATTAAATAAATTATAAAATCTGTTTACTATGTGAATAGTAGCAAACAAACAAAAAGAAACCCCTTCATTTGCTCTAAGTGTTAGAAAAAACTCTCAGGTTTCCAGGCATTCTAGGACATTGTGGTTAATAGTATAAGCTTGAGACTGACCTTAAAAGAAGAATTTATTCTTCATTATACTAGTATGTCAGATGGGCAGGTGGGCCTTAAGAAACAGAAATAAAAACCCTCTTGAAATAGAGATTAATTGTAATCATCTTTCACCTGAGAGTAGAGCCACAAATTTCTTTCTTTAGGGAGAACATTTCTTTACTACAATTATTCCGGGTTCTAGATAAAAGGATTTTTTTAAAAGACCCAATACCTAACCAATCAAGAAGGATGCATGCCATATTCTATACCTGACACTTACCTTCTGCCTACATTTATTTCAGTCACTGAGAGCTTCCTACCTCCAAAGGCAATGCATTCACTGTACAGGATCTGATTTCTATCCACCTCTTAGAAAAGAGTCATCTGTACACCATTAGGATAAATAAGTTGTGACTTTATATCTTTCTTTTAAAGCAGATGTGAGTGGGAAAGAGGACAAGGCACAGGACTTGTCTCCACTTGGGTAGAGGAATGAAGAACAAGGAAGATAAGGAGAAATGGAAAGAAGTACTTGGGAGCCAGTTAGAGACTTCAGTAATGATATCAGAACATGTCCTGTGGACTGACCAATCTTATCTTCTGGTTTTATGTCCAAACTCACCTTGTTGCTGAGAGAAGCCTCAACTAGAAAATGATTCTTAAGCAGCCTGAGGTTTGCCTGGCAAAACCACTGTCACTACTCCATGAGGACTTTTATGTCCTGAGCTGCTCCAGTATTCCTCCCATTACTGTGCCATAGAGAGTTTCACATATCCACAAACAGGGTTATTCTACAGAGACTTCAAAGACCAAGGAGGTTTCTCTAGGGCTCAAATCACCCTTTAGAGTCTCACATCTGGGAAAGAAGATAATATTGAGGACATTTGAGAAATGTATGTGTGTGGAGGAGGGGACATTGGGAAGTTCAGGGCTGGTTACTGCTCAATCACACTCTCGGAGACATCGTAACCATTTCACTGTTTCAGTGACCTCAGTAAATGATAGTTACTTTTATTTTTCTCAAAACATAGGAAAGCTAACAAAAAAAGTTCAAGGAAAAGTTACTCCATGATTTTCCCATTCAAAATGATTCTGTAGTTGAAATGGCTTCCTAATAAATGAATATTTCTGCAATTTTATTTGTGTGTTTTTCAACCTTCAATATCAACTTAGTCATAAGTCATGTCCTGTGTAAAAGGAAGGTAAAAAGTCCTTCAGGGAAGCATGAATCAATGACACAATCAGTCAAGAGACAATGAATATTCCACAATATTACATTTACTTTCAGGTGCTACCACTCCTACCTGCTTTATGAATAATAACAACAGCAGCAATAATAAAACATTCTACATTAATTCTGCACTTTAGCAGTCATAATATTTATCACATTCATTTTATACTTCAATCATTAGAACACACATAAATCCTCATAAACACACATGTAATCCTCCTACGAAGTGGATATGTTACTTACATCCTCATTGTTCAGCAAAGAAAAGAGGACATTGAGAAATGGCCCAGATTCTAGATGTAATTCTAAGAATTCAATTGTAGTAATTACTTAGGATAGAAATAATAGAGAAGTGGTTTCTCAATGCCGGAGGTGTGTTCTGGACTTCCTGCATCTTGAAGATCACCATGGCTAGGTAAGGAAGACATGCTCAAATAGAATGAGACTTGCATTCCAAGCTCTCTTATTCATTTATCATTCATCTACACAATAGCCCCAGAGTAATTTAATATTAATGCAGATCACTCTTTTAACATGAGAGTCTCTCAAAATGTTGAGTTCCGTAACACAAAATTTATATCTACATCACATAATCACTGTTTCAATGCTGTTTGAGCTAATTAACATGGAACTTCTCTACTTGCGATGTTGTAACCTCTATATTCCACTGTTTATAATAAATGTTTCACCTTGCAACCCAGTTATGCCCTTATTAATATTTTTCTTCTATATTGACACAAAGTGGATCTAAGGAATTGAATCACTCTGATTTTATTTTAGCTGCTCAGCCAATATTTTATTACTTATCCAGGTGGATCATTTGTATCTTACATGGAATCTCATTTTTTTAAATCTTAGCTTTTGATCATACATTGCTAACACAATTATAAAATTGAACCAATGTTACTACGTCTTTTTTTAACATCTTGAAAATTCAAAATGGCTAGAAGATGCTGATTATGCAATACATTAAATTTTATGGCCCTGCAAATTTAGCGAATCTATCTTTAGTTTATTAATTTGATTTTCTGTGGTTAGAGACTTACTTTATTCCCATCAAAATCAATGTCTAATATTCACCACATATTTGAAATCCTCAACTCAGTCTTTATTCCATCACTTTCTATAGAAAAACCTTTACTCATTAAAAATTTTTGTGATTAGATCTAATCACTTTCACTTAGTCCCCTCTACTTACTGAAATATGTTCCCACCCATCCTTACCTTTCCAGCATTTAAGTAAATCCGCTCTTCTTAGATTCAGTAGAAACCCATTCTACTTCTAGTGTCTTTGAACTTCATTTCCTACTTGACCATTAGCTATTCTTACCCTACCCTCTCCTTTGGCAATTGTATTTACATACATATATTGTTAACTCCCACATCAAAGCAGATTTTTCCCGAATCTATATCTCTGATAATAAAGTTTGTCTTGAATTTCAGGCAGTTACATGTTTCTGTGTGCTTGTCATCTTCCTCTCTGTATCACAAGAATTTCCCCAAATCAACATGTCCATAACTTTAAAAAGCACCTTTATGCCTTCCCCCTATAGCTTAAATGGCTATTTCTTGAATTTTATAACTCAGTTGGTAGTACAATACAACTAGCCATGTAAGCTTTTGTGATATTGACCTGTATGGATGTGTGTGTGTGTGCGTGTGTGTGTGTGTGTGTGTTTTCATGAAATGTCTTTGTATTCTTATGGCATAAAAATAACATTATGGGGCCAGGCATAGTAGCTCAAGCCTGTAACCCCAGCGCTTTGGGAGGCTGAGGCCGGCAGATCACCTGAGGTCAGGTACTCAACACTATGTGCCATAGTGTGATAAGAGGAAGTAAATAGCTCATCCCAGGCTGTGTGTTTGAAGAAAGGTAGTCAGGGAAAAGAAAAGCAATGCCTGAGCTGAAACGTCATGATACCTATAAGGTATGCTGATGCAGAAAGGGTGAAGAAAATTCTGTTTATAAATGTACTATTTGAAAGTTTAAAACCCAATGACATATTCAAGGAATCACAGTTGTTCCGGGGAGCTGATGTGCATGGGTGGAAATGTAATAGAAATATGTTAATAAGTAAAGGTTGTCTAGGGCCAGAGGGTGATAAGGCTTTTATGAGCAATAAAAACATGACCTTTATTTTAAAGTAGTGGAAAAATCGGGTGATTTTAAGGAAAGACATCAAAGCCACAATATCAGATTGCAAATTATAATAACACTGTGGGCTCCATATAGAGGATCAGAGAAACATGGGTGTATCGGCACAATCCAAGTGAAAGCCTCAGCAAAGACTGTCACACTGTTGATGAGTAAAAGGGCTGAATACAAAAGAAAATTTTGAAGAGAGACAATGGAGCTTACTAAATAGACAGTTGCTCGTTTAATATGAGAGCCATCTTACCAAGAAAAAATAAAGTATTAGTTTTAAAGCCAGTCGTTTTCAACACCATTGCAATTCAATATTAGTCCCCCACCACCAGTGATTACTATTTTGATCAAAGCAATTTAATGCATACACTTCTAAGACTATATCTAGGTGCTTACAAACAAATGTAGCTGCGAGGTAGTACTTTGGGAAGTTTTTAAAACATGCATGATACCATAAAGCACAAATCATTCAGCAACTTTGTTTTAGACTCAACAAATGTTTTATCCTTGACCATAAGACTATCAACCATGCATCATAATCATATATCTGATTAATAATAATTGGAATTCTTCTCTCTATGAAGAACTCTACTTTTTTTTTTACTCTTGAAGAGCATAATCTTTTTTATGCCTTTTTATGCGTATGAATGTCTCTCTGATAGATATATCAAGAACTAGAATTGCCAAATCAAATGAATTTCTTATTTTAATACATTGTGCCAAATTGCTCTCAGATAGACTACAAAATTGCATAACCTTTACAGACTTGATTTAAAGTCATCTTTTAATATCTTTTCCCCACACAAAATTTTATCAAATTTTATAATCTTGTCCCATTTGGTGAGTGAAAAAAGTTTTATTATTTTTAATATGTACTATTAAAAATAATAGTAACCACTGAGATTGATTTTTTAATATATTTGTTCACCATTTGTCTTTATTCTTATATGAATAGTTGTTCATATTTTGCCAGATTTATATTAGATTGTCCAATTCCTTATTTGTTATAGTTCTTTATGTATTTCAAATTCCAAGCTTTTGTCAGTGGTGCAAATTGCAAATATCGTCCCATTCTGGGACATTTTGTTTATTCTACCCCTCATTTTTTAACCACATGCATGACACCTGTTGTCATAATAGATGTTTTAATTTTGGTGTTAACACATTTGTTGATATTTTGACTTATGGTTTGAACATGTTATGTCTAGTTTTAAAAAATTGTTTTGATATTATAAGGTTTCCTATGTTTTCATGTAAGTATAATAATTGCTTCACTTCACATTAGGTATTGTTCTAATTAGAATTCAGTTCAATGCACACTATAAGACTGAGATCCAAATTACGTATATTTTAAAATATGGTAGTTTCCAAAATGCATATTTTCCCATACATTTTAAATGATACATATGTAATTTCTGTATATCAAAATATCTATTTCTAGATTTTCAGTTCTGTTTGGGACAATATCACATTGTTCTAATTTCTTTAGAATTACAATGAGATTTGATAGTAATATAATGTGTCCCTTCTTGAGTCTTTTAAAAAATGTCTCATAGCTTTTTGATAATTTACAATTGCACAGAAAATTAAGAATGATATGGCCTAGTTCCAGGATAATTTTTTTGAGATTTATAATGGAGTTACAGTAAATCTATATATTAATTTTTTTCATTGAGTTTTCACCTCTTCAGTAAAGTTTTGTTGTTTTCCCAATAAAGAGACAGAAGTGTTATGTTAATTTTTATTCTTAAACTTTTTAGTTTGCTTGTTTGTTTTATTTATTTTTTCTCTCTCTCTCTTTTTTTGAGGTGGAGTCTCGCTCTGTCTCCCAGGCTGGAGTGCAATGGTGTGATCACCATTCACTGCAACCTCTGCCTCCCAAGTTCAAATGATTCTCCTGCCTCAGCTTCCCAAGTAGCTGGGGTTACAGGAGTGCGCAACCACACCAGGCTAATTTTTGTATTTTTAATGGAAGGGGGCTGGTCAGGCTGGTCTTGAACTCCTGACCACAAGTAATCTGCCTGCCTCATCCTCCTAAAGTTCTGAGATTACAGGCATGAGGCACTGCACCCGGCCTGTTTTATTTCTTTGCTTAATATGAGTGTGATGGTGACTTCTAAAATTTAATTTTCTTATATATTATGTTTCAGTGTTTCAAAGGACAAAAGTTTTAATTTCAGTGAATTCTTAATATCAATTTTATATTTTATGAATTGAGCTAGTGGTGTTTTATCTAAACTATTTTCCTAACCGAAGCCATGAAGTTTCTATCCTATATATTCTTATGAATGTTAAATAGTGTTAACTCTTTCATATAGGTTCATGAAATATTTTAAGTTAATGTTTGTGTATGGTATGTGATAAATAAAGATCTTAAGTTACCTTTTTTGGGTATGGATATCTAATTGCCTCAGTACCATTTATTGAAAAGATTATCCTTTTCCTATTTAATTGTCATGTAGCCCCTGCAGCAAATAAAGACACAGTTAAGGCATGAATGTATGTCTAGACTCTTATTTCTTTCTCATTGATCTGTATGCCTATCCTTATGAGATAGACACTGCCTCAAATAGTGCTGCTTTACAGAGATTTTTGAAATTAAGTAGTGTAATTTTCACAAATTTGGTTTTCTTTTTCGAAATTGGTTTGGCTACTATACATTCACAGAATTCCCATATAAATTTTAGGATAAGCTTGTTAATTTTTACCAAGAGGTCTGATGACACTTTCAATGGGATTTTGTGGAAAGTATAGATCAACTTGGAGATAATTGACATTTTGTAAAATCTTCCAATCAATAAATATATTTTTTATTTATTTAAAATTTCTCTAATTCCTAAGCATCACTTTGTAGTTTTCAATGAACACATTTTATATTTATTTTGTTTTATTTTCTGTTTTTTGATTTTTCATAATTTCATAATTTTTAAAAAAAACTTTTAGATTGTTTGCTTTCAGATCTTTCAATTGTACAGACACATAACCGATGCTTTAATCTTGACTTTGTATCCTGTGGCCTTGCTAAACTTATTGATTAGTGTTAGTTTTCAGATAGATTCTTTTAAATTTTCTACATATTGGTTGATGTCATCTGTAGATAGAGATTGTCTTATTTTTCCTTCCCAAACTTCTTTTTCTTCCCTAGTGCATTATCTAGAATCCTTGGTATAATATTCAATAGAAGTAGCCAGAAATTATGGTTTCCTCATTCTAAATCTTACAGAGGAAATGTTCAGTCTTTCACATTTAGGTAGGATGTTCACTATAGGTTATTCACAGATACCCTTAATCTCGTTTAAAAAGTTCTCTATTTCTAGTTTATTAAGAGTTTTTATCATGAGTAAGTACAGGATTTTGACACATGATTTTCTGTGAGATGATCATGCAATTTTTGTCCTTTTTTCTAATGTGTGTTACATTAGTTGTTGTTGAAATACAAAACCAGCTCTGCACCTTGACATAAATTCCACATAATCACAGTGAAGAATTTTTTTAATATGTAGCCAAATTTAATTTGTAATATTAAGAATTTATATGTCTATTTACTTCAGGAATATTTGTCAGTGGTTATGTTTTTTGTTATGACTTTGGCTTTAGAATCAAGATTACACTGCTTCTGGATTGAGTAGGATTTTATAAAATCCTCCTCTATTTTAAAATGTTATGAGAAGGATTAGATATTATTTCTTCTTTTAATATGTGACTTAATTCACCCATGAAATCATCTGGACCTTGGATTTTTTTAGTGGGAGGATTTTTAATTAGTAATTGAGTTTGTTGGTTATAGCTCTGTTTAGAATTGCTATTTCTTCTTGAGTCAGTTTGATAATTTTTATTTTTCTAGGATTTTTTTAAAGTTTCAACCAAGTTGTCTAATAGTGTTGTCCCATATTGCATTCCTGATTTTGCATCTTTAATTTTCTTTTTAGGCTTGCTAAGAGTTTTCAATTTTTTAATCTCTAATTTTGTCACCTATACTTATTTTTAATTTTATTCCATTATTTTCAGCTTTATTAAAGTAAAATTGGCAATTTAAAGTTGTCTATACTCAAGGTGTACAATATAACGTTTTGATATATGTATATATTGTGAAACACTGACCACAATCAAGCCAATTAACATATTTATTACCTCACATAGTTACCATTGTATATGTGTGCATGCATGTGTGTATGTATGTAAGTGTGTGTTTGGAGGATACCTAATATCTGTCCTTTGGCAAATTTTAAGTGTGCAATATATTATTGTTAACCATAATCATCACGCTGTACATTAAGTCTCTAGCACTTACACATCTTATAAGTTTGTATCCTTTGACTAACATCTCCCTATTTCCCCCATGCCCCCTCAAACCTTGATAATTACCCTTCTATTCTGTTTCAATGAGATTGACTTTGTTAGAGTTCACACAAACGTGAGGTTGTGCAGCATTTTTCTTACTGTGTCTGGCCTATTTCACTTAGCATAATGTCCTCGATATTTATCCATGTTGCTGCAAATGACAGGTTGTTCTTTTTGAAGGCTGAATATTATATATATATATATATATATATATATATATATATATAAAATATTCTTAACTGTTCAGTGATGTGTGAAAAGGTTAAAAAGTATGAGATCTATCTATCTATCTATCTATCTATATATTTTTTTAACCTCTTCACACATCAGTGAACACTTAAGTTGTTTCCGTATCCTGGCTCTTATTAATAATGCTTCAATGAACATGGGAGTGGAGGAATCTCTTTGAGATCATGGTTTTATTTCCATTGAATACATACCCAGAAGTGGGAATGCTGAATAATATGGTGGTTTCATTTTCAATTATTTGAAAAACTTTTATACTATTTTTCATAATGGGTGTACAAATTTACTCTCCTACTAACAATGTACAAGGGTTCCCTTTTCTCCACATTCTCAGAAACACTTCTTTAGTTTGGGTATTGATTGTTCCTTGTTTTGTAAATACTTAAGGAAGCTTGAGTTATTAATTTGAGAAATGAACATGCGTTGTATATGAAAATTTTTTAAATTATTAAGCCTTACTTTGCCCCAAAGAGGACTAGAATCTCAGGGTAATGTAGCTGCTGGCCCTCCCTATTTGCTTGCCACCAAAATTGCCATGCTAACTGACAGAGCTCCAAATCACAGAAGCTGCCTCAGAGTGCAGGAACAAAACTGGGGTTTCCTTATCTGACCACTACTGATAGAGCAGGAGGCAGCAGAATGAAGCAGACTTGGCCAAAATGCCAGGCACGTGGCTGTTATATTCCAAAGTTCGGTCATTTGAATAAACAAGTTTATATCTCTAACGGATTTCCAGAGTGCCAAAATAGATGTTATTGTTAGCTTGGCAGGTTAATATCTGCTTTGTAGGGGAGAGGATATGTTAGCCTCTTCACTCCATCACACAGGACATGAATGTCTGCTTCTATTTATTCCTTTTTAAAAGTCTGTGGGATTGATTAAGCTTTTTTTTTTTTTGTTTGTTTGTTTGTTTGAGACAGAGTTTCACTCTTGTTACCCAGGCTGGAGTGCAATGGCGCAATCTCGGCTCACCGCAACCTCCGCCTCCTAGGTTCAGGCAATTCTCCTGCCTCAGCCTCCTGAGTAGTTGGGATTACAGGCACGTGCCACCATGCCCAGCTAATTTTTTGTAGTTTTAGTGGAGACGGGGTTTCACCGTGTTGACCAGGATGGTCTCGATCTCTTGACCTCGTGATCCACCCGCCTCGGCCTCCCAAAGTGCTGGGATTACAGGCGTGAGCCATCGCGCCCGGCCATGATTAAGCTTTTGTTGTATTTATCTTCCTTTTTAGCTTATAAGTTAATTACATTTTATTGAAAATTTTAATGTAATATTTTTAACATACGTATTTGGAATTTTTGTAATAAATGTTTAGGGTTAACTTGTAGCTGTATCATTCCCCTGAAAACATAATCTAACAAGCTTTTATTTTACTTTTCTTTAGATCCAATTTTCATGGTCTTTTTATCCAGAATTTCAGTTTCAACCTTTCTGGGCATTTGGGCAGGGAAGAAGATATCACTATGTTGTGTGCCCATTCCTTCTTGTTAAAATTATAAATAATATTTGGATATTACATGTGAGGAGAGGTTAATTCTCAGGTTTTTATTTTGGAAAATTGACGAATGGTGGCACTCCCACCTGACTTAGAGAACCAAGGAGTGTCTTACTAGGTTTGCTATTGACGTAAATTCCTCTTCACTGTTTCCTATCTGAGGACTCTCAAAGAGACATTAAGATGTGTCTGTTAAGATCTGCTTTGGATTATTTGAATTTAAATTGCATGGAACATCCAAGGTGAGATGAACCTAGAATGATCTGTGAAATATATACTAGTGATTTATCAGTTTGTGGACTTGAGTTGATGTTCTGAGAGTAGATAAGGCCATGGAGGAAAAGGAGCAGGGCCAAGTAGAGATCCCTCAAAAATGTAAGCATATATTTATATAGAAGAAATAAGTTCTAATGTTCAATAGGCAAGTAGGATGATTATACTTACCAGCAACGTATTGTACATTTCAAAATAGGTAGTAGACAGAACTTGAAACGTTTCTAACTTAAAAAATTATAATTACTCAAGGCGATGGATGTCCTAAATACCCTGACTTTATCATTTCACTTTCTGTGCATGTAACAAAATACCACATGCACTCCCCTAAAATATGTACAATTATTACGATTCAATAAAATAAAAATTTTAAATACTAATGTATAAATCATAGGGACACAGCAAGGTGAATTAAAGGCTAAATTCTGAAAGACAGATTTTTTTAAAAAAAGTAAAAAATGGATCCATAATAGCCAAAACTCATTAAGAAATAAGTCAACCTTAGAAAAAATAAATGCCCCTTAATTTAGAAATAAAGGAGTAATTGGTGACTTAATAAGAACAATTAAGTGCACCAAAATGTAAATATCTTAAGGCATTCTAGAAGTCAGATTGTCTGGAGTTGGGAAGAGAAAAAAATATGGGTAAATAGACTGTTTCCTTAAATGTTTGTCATAAAGGGAGGAGAAAAATTAGGATAACACTTTAGGGAGACACAAGGTAAAAAAATGTGAAAACAATTTAGGAAAGAAACAGAAACACAGAGCTATGAGGACAGCTGTAGAAAAACCTCAAAGGCAAGGAAAACCTCGAAGGCAAGGAAAACCTCAAAGGCAAGGAATGAATGCTGCAAATACTATTAGGATGGGTGTGTGCATAGGGAGGAAATGTGTATGTGTGTGTGTGTGTGTGTGTGTGTGTGTGTGTGCGCGCGCGCGCATGGGTCAGAGGAGGGAAGAGGCAGGCTATTTCGGAAAGTTTTATGCAAATTTAGCAGGCACTTAAATAAACCTTTCTAATCATTTTTCAGGTTCCAGAGCTTAACGTGGAATCCTGAACCATGTCAATATTACCCACCAAAGCAGCCCCCAATAGCAGCACTCCAATGGCCCCCACCTTCCTGCTAGTGGGCATGCCAGGCCTGTCAAGTGCATCCTCCTGGTGGACAATGCCCCTCATTACTGTCTACCTTCTCTCTGCACCGGGCAATGGTACTATCCTCTGGATCATTGCACTGGAGCCCGCCCTGCACCGCCCAATGCACTTCTTCCTCTTCTTGCTTAGTGTGTCTGATATTGGCTTGGTCACTGCCCTGATTGATGCCCACATTGCTGGGCCTTGCCTTTGCTGGTGCTCACACTGTCCCTGCCTCAGCCTGCCTTCTACAGATGTTTTTTGTCCATGTCTTGTCTGTCAGGGAGTCCTCTGTCTTGCTTGCCATGTCCATTGATCAGGCACTCGCCATCTGCCGACCTCTCCACTACTCAGCACTCCTCACCAATAGCCTAATTAGCAAAATCAGCCTGGCCATTGTTTTTCGATGCCTGGGTGTTTATCTGCCCCTGCTATTTCTGCTGGCCCACATGCCCTACTGCCGCCCACAGGTCCTAACCCATTCTTACTGCTTGCATCCAGATGTGGCCCGTTTGTCCTGCTCCGGAGCTTGGGGTGCAGCCTACAGCCTATTTGTGGTTCTTTCAGCTATGGGTTTGGACCCCCTGCTTATTTTCTTCTCCTATGGCCTGACTGGCAAGGTGTTGCGAAGTGTGGAGTCCAAGGACAATTGCTGAAGGCTGGTCAAACCTGTGCTGCCCACCTCTCTGCCATGCTCCTCTTCTATTTCCCTATGATCCTCCTGGCACTGATTAATCATCTTGAGCTGCCAATCACTCAGCATACTCATACTCTTCTCTCCTATGTCCATTTCCTGCTTCCTCCATTGATAAACCATATTCTCTATAGTGTCAAGATGAAGGAGATTAGAGAGAGAATACTCAACAGGTTGCAGCCCAGGAAGGTGGGTTGTGCTCAGTGAGGAGGATGTCCCTTCACGTTTAGTGGTACAGGCCTCCTGATACTAAAGTTTCAGCTCACCAGGCATGAAATGATCGTTCACGTCCACATAAGTGCATATATATGGATGTAGCTTCCTGTCCCTGGAAGTATGCCTGTGTATATTGATGACAGCTTACAAGCCCCAAAGAATGGACATGACCCACCCACTGGCACATTACATATCAATGGCCTGTGCCAGTGCGTGGGTCACGTCCAGGAAGGGCCAGAGTCCAGATCTTGTCACAACCATCCAAGTGTGTGTCTGTTGTTATTTTATTGTTGTTAATCCTGTCACTATATCTACTCCTTAATACTGGATAAAGCTAGAAGAGCTAATCGTCTACATAGCAAAGGAAAAACAAGACTGAAACATTCTTCTCAACTAGATAGATCTTCCATTGGTATTGTAATTCCTTAAGAAGTAAGAATTCTGACCAATCCTTAGAAATTAGATAAAAGAGGAAAATGCAAGTAAGTCTCTCAATTAGATTTTTCACACCAAGAGATAGGCTATTGAACTCTGATCAGGCCAGGAAAACAAAGAGAGAATATAGTTTTTTTCATTCTTCATTTAGTTTTTAAATTGTTAGTATATTTTTTGAATATATATGTATATTGAATGTTTTCAACACAAAGAAATGAGAAATGTTTGAGACTATAAATATGCTAATTACCCCGATCTGATCACTATACATGATATACATCAAAACGTCACTATGAATATGCATAATTATTATTTGTCAGTTTAAAATAAAATTTAATTTAATTTTTAAAATTTTTGCTGATTTCAGAAAAAAAAGAATAAATAAGAATAATCTTAAATTATATCTCCCAAACCTAACTATAATTACCTATTTAGTGAACACTTACAATGTTTTACGTAAATGGAATCTTTCAAGTGCCATTTGGAATTAGCGGTCTCAATTCTTTACTTCTTAGTAGCAGCAGTATTCATTCACATCCACATCAGGAGGGACAAAGTGGACAGATTGTGTTTACCTTCACTCTCACTTTAGACACATGATTTTCTCTGGTCAGTGTGGCCCTCATGACTTGTTTTGGTCAATAGGATGTTAGTGGATATGATAAAAGCAAGAACTTCAGTGTGATTTTGCTGCAAGGTTTGATTTCTTGTACTAGGGTAGTGCTTCCTTAGTAGGTACTTCCCCTTGAACCTGGTTTCCAGAAAGAGATGCATGGTGCAAACCTGAGCCAAATTCATAGCCTGGAGCCAGTCCCTGGTACCTGGAGAACTGAAGCAAAGCCAGCAAGTCAAAGCAGCCTAGACCAAGAGGTTCTCTGCCAACCTCTTGTTGGCAGTGAGCATTATAACAAATGCTGTAGTTGTAAGCATCTGAGATTTTGTAGTTGGTTACAGCAAAAGTTAACTAACAGAGTAATTACAGATTTATTCTCTGAACATGGTTAATTCATTTTTTGATGTCAGTACAATTAATTATGTGCATATTATGAGGAGCACAATTGTTGTAGGACAATAATTGACTAACTTTAAAATATATGTATTTTTATTTTTGTGGGTACATAGTAGGTGTATATATTTATGGGGTACATGAGATGTTTTGATCCGGGCATGCAATGTGAAATAATCACATTATGAAGATAGGTAACCATCCCCTCAAGCAGTTATCCTTTGTGTTATAAACAATCTAATTACATTCTTTTAGATATCTTAAAATGTATGATTAAATTATTATTGACTATAGTCTATTGTGCTATCAAATAGTAGGTCTTATTCATTCTTTCTATTTTTTTTAATACCCATTAACTATGCTCACCTTTCCCCAGGTTCCTACTACCCTTCCCAGCCTCTGGTAAACATCCTATTCTCTATGTCTATGAGTACAATTGTTTTTATTTTTAGATTCCACAAATAAGTGAGAACAGGCAATGTTTGTTTTTCTGTGCCTGGCATATTTCACTCAATATAATGACCTCTAATTTCACCCATGTTGTTGTGAACAACAGGATCTCATTCATTTTATGGCTGAATAATACTCCATTGTGTATATGTAATACATTTTCTCTTTTTTTTTTCTTTTTTTTATGATACTTTAGGTTCTGGGGTACATGTGCAGATCATGCAGGATTGTTGCATAGGTACACACAGGGCAATGTGGTTTGCTGCCTCCATCCCCTCATCACCTACATCTGGCATTTCTCCCCACGTTATCCCTCCCCGACCTCCATACCTCCTCCCGCTGTCCCTCACTTGCCCCCCCAAAAGACCCCAGTGTGTGATGCTCCCCTCCCTGTGTCCATGTGTTCTCACTGTTCAACACCTGCCTATGAGTGAGAACATGCAGTGTTTGATTTTCCATTCTTGTGTCAGCTTGCTGAGAATTATAGTTTCCAGATTCATCCATGTCTCTACAAAGTACACAAACTCATCATTTTTTATGGCTGCATAGTATTCTATGGTGTATATGGGCCATTAACACAATGAAAAAAATGCGTCAACTAATGGACAAAACATCCAGCTAGCATCAAAATGGCAGGATCAAATTCACACATAACAATATTAACCTTAAATGTAAATGGGCTAAATGCCCCAATCAAAAGACACACACTGGCAAATTGGATAAAAAGTCAAGACCCATCGGAGTGCTGTATTCAGGAAACCCATCTCACATGCAAGGACACACATAGGCTCAAGATAAAGGGGCAGAGGAAGGTTTATCAGGCAAATGGAGATCAAGAAAAAGCAGGAGTTGCAATCCTAGTCTCTGATAGAATGGACTTCAAACCAACAAAGATCAAAAGAGACAAAGAAGGGCATTACATAATGGTAAAAGGATCAATGCATCAAGAAGAGCTAATGATCATAAATATATATGCACCCAATACAGGATCACTCAGGTACATAAAGCAAGTTCTTAATGGCCTACAAAGAGACTTAAACTCACACACAATAATAGTGGGAGACTTTAACACTCCACTGTCAATATTAGACAGATCGAGACAGAAAATTAACAAGGATATCCAGGACTTGAACTCACATCTTGACCAAGCAGATCTAATAGACATTTACAGAACTCTCCACCTCAAATCCACAGAATATACATTCTTCTCAGCACCATGTTATGTTAGAACATGTTCTTTTAGCTCAGGGAAGTTTGTTATTACCCATCTTCAGAGCCTGTTTCTGTCAATTCATCAGACTCATTCTCCATCCAGCTTTGTTCCCTTGCTGGTGAGGAGTTGAGATCCCTTGGAGGAGGAGAGGCATTCTGATTTTGGGTGCTTTCATCCTTTTTGTGCTGGTTTCTTCACATCTACCTATGGTCTTTGCAGTTGACTTTCAGATGGGGTCTCTGAGTGGATGCCTAGTTTGTTGATGATGAAGTTATTTCTTTCTGTTTCTTAGTTTTCCTTCTAGCAGTCAGGCCCCTCTGCTGTAGGACTGCTGGAGGTCCACTCCAGACCCCACTTGCCTTGGGATCACCTGCAGCGGCTGCAGAACAGTAAGGGTTGCTGCCAGTTTCTTCTTCTGTTATCTTTGTCCCTCTGCATTTTTGCTGGGAACTGCAATCCAGAGCTGTTCCTATTCGATCTTCTTGGATCCAAACTTCATCCATTTTTCTATTGGGTTGTTTATATTTTAAATATAAGTGGGGGGGGGTCACACCTGTAATCCCAACACTTTGGGAAGCTGAGGCAAGATAATTGCTTAAGTACAGGAGTTTAAGACCAGCCTGGCCCACATAAGAATATTTCATCTCTTCAAAAATTTAAAGAACAAAAAAATAGCCAGTCATGGTGGCACATGCTCATAGTCCCAGCTACTAGGGAGACTGAAGTGACAAGTTCACTCAAGCCAAGGAGGTTGAGCCTGCAGTGAGCCTTGGTTTCGCCAGTGCACTCCCACATGGACAACATAACAAAACCTTGTCTCAAAAATAAATAAATATTAGGTTGGTACAAACGTAATTCTGTTTTGCCATTAGCTTTAATGGCAAAAACTGCAATTACGTTTGTACCAACCTAATAAATAAATAAATATTTCCATAACATTTTTGTTGTATGCCTTTCCCAATCTGTATTTGTCTTTGACTTTGTCAATCAATTCTCAAACAAATACAGACAGTTTTACATAAACAAAACTAAATTTGTCTTTCTTTATATTTTTTCTGTTTAATACATTGCTTTAAAAAGATGTCTCACTCATAAGCGGATGTATAACAATGAGAACACATGGACACAGGGAGGCCAACATCATACACTGGGGCCAGTTGGGGGTGGGGGGCTAGGTGAGGAATATCAGGGGGGTGGTTGGGTACGGGAGGGATAGCATTAGGAGAAATACCTAATGTAGATGATGGGGTGATGGATGCAGCAAACCACGTGGTACATCTATACCTATGTAACAAACCTACACATTCTGCACATGTACCCCAGAACTTAAACTGTAATAAAATAAATAAATAATAAAATAAAATAAAAAAGATGTCTTTGGCCGGGCCTGTAATCCCAGCACTTTGGGAGGCCAAGGTGGGCGGATCATGAGGCCAGGAGTTTGAGACCAGCCTGGCCAATGTGCTGAAACCCTGTCTCTATAAAATACAAAAAACTTAGCCAGACATGATGGCATGTGCCTGTAGTCCCAGATACTTGAGAGGCTAAGGCAGGAGAATGGCTTGAACCCAGGAGGTGGCGGTTGCAGTGAGCTAAGATCACGCCACTGCACTCCAGCCTGGGTGACACAGCGAGACTCCATCTCAAAAAAAAAAAAAAAAAAAAAAGCCTTGGATTCCAAGTATTGGGTGCACAATCTCTTATACTTTTTTCTAACATTGTTACAGCAGTTTTTACTTAGAAGTTTTTTTGTGTTGGAAGTCCAAATTTATATTAATATAGGTGGATAGTTACTAATAGCTGAATCACCTGTTAAATACATTCCTTGTCTCGCTGAAATAAAATATTATGTGTATCATATTATAAATTATATGTATATAGAATATTGTATGTATATATAATATACAATGCATATCTGTATGTATATATGTATACACTAACTGTGTACTAACACTATTAGTTCACTTTTGCTGTATATCAACAAAAAAAATCTCAGGTGCTCACCACCACAGCATTTATTATAATGCTTGGTGGTCAGGAGGTTGTGTGGGTGTATGCATTTTGCTTTGCAGCTTTTTATGAATGATGACATATCACTTATTTATTATAGCTTCATAGTGTGATTTACATAATGTGAGATATAAATCAAACCCCATCTCACAAAACAAACAAATGCTTTGAATTTCTAGGAGGAATTAAATCATATTTATAGATTAAATGTAAGAAAATAAACATTAATGATAAGTTTTCACATGAAAGAGTATATGATAGGTGTTTCATTGATTAACAGCTTTTTCTATGTTTTCCAATAAAATTATTTGCTTAAGTTAAATATATTTATATGCATTTTATAAATGTATGTCTTTTGTTCCTATTATAAATAAAGCAGTTCTTACCTTACAGTAAAACATCTGTATCATAATGCACATAGACATATTCAATAAATGATTTGGAATTATAATAAAAATAACTAACTCTATTTAAACTTTGTACTCATGATTAATCAGAATAAAGAGCTTTACAGCTGGAAGTTTTTAAAATCTCCTCCCCCCATCTCATTTTATACACAGAAAACTGCAACACTGGCCTGTGGAAAACAGCTTTGGATGGTCCTTTGTAAGTCAGTGGTAGGTATTGAACTGAAACCCAACACTCCGGCTGCCTCCATGTGTTGAATACTCTGCTAAATCAGGGTAGCAGAAAACTGTCTCTCTTTCACAGCAGAGCTTCCACTGCTCACTCCTTTTCCTTACTCTCTCCTGCACACTGGCCAAATCCACGCTAATTCTGTCAAAACCTTCAAGTATATAGTGATTTTTATTAATACCCCTGGCCAGCCTAGGATCCTATTCTCCCTCTGCACATCACATTAGCTTCACTCTAAGTTAGGGGGAAAAAGTTTTTCTTAACAGCACACAGAGGGGAGAAAGTATTAGCAAATATATTTACAATTATAAACAAAGAGTAGGAGTGATACACAGGAGGTGGATGGAACTGCAGATCAGGAGAAGCCTTGCAAAAGCCAGATCTCTGGGTTGGTCTACTTGCTAAACAAAGCTCTCCAGGAGAGAAATCAGAATGTAATATATATATATATATATATATATATATATGTACATTGTGTGTGTGTGTGTGTGTGTGTGTGTGCGTGCGTGCATGTCAGAGAGAAAGGGGGGCAAGGGGGAGATTGAGAATTCATATCAGGGATCATAATTTCAAATGTCTAGAGGAGGAAAGGAAATAATATAAATTTATAGAACAAGTACATATTCACATTGTGAGTAGTGGGATCTTTATGAACTAAGAGGCTAACAAATTCTCGGGGATTGCATATTGAATATTTGAATGTTTCCATGTGGGAATATTGGTCTAGTATTTCCATGTTTTTCCATATTTAAGAAAATTTATGTATAGATATCTATTAATACAAAATCATCCAAACACTGCCACGTCCAAACAAACATGTCTGAAGACCATATTGAGATCTTACAGCTTTTAAACATATTAACTTATTTAATCCCTGTAATGTATGGAGAAATAATTATGTTCTAATTTTAAAGCATATATGAAATATATCAGAATACAATATATCATAATACATAGAAAGTAATTTCTTCATACTGCACAGCCAGGAAATGGCAGAGCTGAAACCAGAGGACCTGTTCCTGACTGAGTCCCTTGTTTTTCCATTTATTTCATCTCCTCCCTGGCAGGACTGAGCTATCATAGTAAAGTTTAGAAGACATATAACGCTGATGGTGTTTATTTGCTCCTTCTTCTGTGAGTTATCTTCTAAATTATCAGCTTGGAGTTACACTGTATCTTATTCTTTAGGAGCAACCTTGGACCCTGATGTACTAAATAAGGATCGCACAGTCCTAGCGATTCCTAAAGTTTCCTTGCTGCCCCTTTTTCATTAGGAGATCACTGGAACCCTTTGGTCTGGCTCCATTTACAATGCCATAAAGTGAGGGCGAGTCTAGGGAGGCTCAGGTACTAAAGTTATTTGGGTGTATGGTTGGCCACAGTAGTACAGATTCTGTGCTGTCATTATTGATGAACAGTAATGTGCGGTTCCCCTCAATTTAGAAGGCAGCATCAAGGGAAGAATCCCCATGTCTCACAAAACCTCCTTATGTATCTGCAATGTTAACTTCTTACTATGAGGAGTGCAGAGGAGAGAGTGCTGTATTGAGCCTAGATGATGACTGCACCAATGCACCCTAGAATTTTCACCCAAGAAAAACCTGAGGATCTGGCTTCAGGATGCTACCTCTTTTTCTTTAGACTATTTTCTTAGTTCAAACTGACATATTAATAGATCTACCAATCACATACCATTTACAGAGTACTTTGTTGTCAGGAGAGTTAAAGTTGAGTAATTTTCAGCTCTTGTCCTGTGGAAATTTAAATACAGTTGGTGATAGATATATATGCATCATGGTAGAAATACAATGGGCTTGCAATCATGGAGCACCAAGGTTTCAGCCCCTTTTCTTTACTGTAAATGCTGCCAAGTGCCATGGCTTCTATAACTTCCTCTCCAATTTGACTTCCACCAAAATTTGCTTCAGCAAATGATATGGTCTCTATGTTCCCCTTTCACATCACCCAAGAAAAGTGTTCCTCAAGCACTAACCTACATGCCAGTCACCCGAGATCTCGCTAAAATGCAGATTCCAGCTCAGCAGGCTTGCAGCAGGACAAGATCTTCTGCAGCAATTTTAACAACTTTCTAGGTAATGTTGTCTCTGTCAGTCAGCAGACCGCCCTTTGAGTAGCATAGTAGAGAACATACTTAGACAAACTCAGACACTGTATAAAGAGTTTAATGTAAATCGCAATGAAAATAAAATAAGAGGGGGTCAATATCAAGATGTTAAATAGACCCAGAATTTTGTAGGTTTCTCCCAGCCACAGTTCAAGGACATTTTTCTTAACTTCTCCTTAGAAAATTCTCAAGACTTTTACTCATCCTTCTTGTGTCTGAGAATTGATGTTATCCATCACCCAAAGAACAAAAAAAAAATTCATAACATGTTTATGAAATATAAGCCTTTTCTTATTCAGAAGTAGAAAAGCTGTGGTATATTAATGCTCATTAGGGATTAATTGATTAACCAATTAATTAATTAATGCTAATTTAAAGACTGTGAAGTAAATAGAACCATTTCCTATTTGGATGAAACACTGTCCTTCTCCTAAGAAAAGACATTGTGGAAAAAAATGTAATTTACACCTTTGCCCCATCATTTAGACTTCAGATCCAATTTTTCCAGGACCTTCACTCTAATCTGCCGAGTTTTTACACAGTATACAATAGGATTCATCAAGGGTGTTACCAGCAAGAATGCATCTGCTATCAGGATCATAGCTAAAGGGGATTTATGCATGGCAAAGCGATGCATGGTAGCCAAGGTGATGATGGGCACATAGAATATGAGTACAGCACAGATGTGAGACACACAGGTATTAAGAGCTTTGAGCCGCTCCCCATGGGATGCAATACACAACACAGTCTTCAGGATGAATACATAGGACATAGCAACAAAACCACTGTCTAACATTATGCAGAGGGCAACAAACAAACCATAGTAAAAGTTAACCCTATTGTCAGAGCAGGCCAGCTTCATTACATCCTGGTGAAGGCAGTAAGAGTGGGATAAAAGGCGTTTATTACAGTATCTGAGTCTCTTTAAAGTAAAAGGAAGGGGTAGCACTAGGAGAATGCTTTTAATAGCAAATGCCAGTCCAATTTGCAAAACCCTGAAGCTGGTGAGAACAGACCTATATCTTAAGGGGTTGCGAATGGCTACGAAGCGATCAAAGGACATGATTAGGAGAACTGAAGACTCCATGTCTGTGAATCCATGGATGAAGAATTCCTGGGCAATGCATGCATCAACAGAAATCCCCATGTTGTTGAACAAGAAGATTCTCAGCATAGTGGGTAGGGAGGAGAAAGACAGGCCCAGGTCAGACAGGGCCAGCATGGAGAGGAAATAGAACATGGGCTCTTGCAGAGAATGCTCTGTTCTGATGACAAACAGGATGGTGCAGTTGCCCAGGATGGCCATGAGGTACATAAGGCAGATGAGGATAGAGATCCAAATGTGTGCATGCTCAAGTCCTGGTATCCCAATCAATAGGAATGTAGAGACTTCAATGTCTGAGGTATTGAGCAGAAACATCACAGAGCGGCCATTAGCGTATCTACTTCTGGGTCTAAAGTAAGATGCATAATAGACAAAAAGTTTTAGTTGTATTTTCTGAAAATATTTAAATTAATTTGTTAGTTAAATTAAATATAGCTCTATCTTAGGTGTCAAGAAGAGTAATATACGTTTCCCTACATAAAGAAAACGATGGAAAATATTTAAATAAGTTCACCACAGGATTCATTTAAAACCTTTATCTTGTTTTTCTATCTTTATTTCCTGATATATTTCTGAATAATTTTCTAGCTAGAAAGAAGGAGCTTTGATGCGCTTTTTTTTTTGAAACTCTTACCTTTTGAGATTTTTATTTCAATTAAACTAAGTGGAACCTGTTACGATCTAATAACACGGGTGTGTCAATGGACATGTACTCACACAAACCACAGATTCATATTATAATAATAGCACTTAAGGGAGGCCTGAATCTTATGTTATTGATCTTGGTACATGTCTGTGAAAATGTATTTAATTGGTCTACCACAGAAGCTGGCAAACTGTAATGCAGAGTTAAACTCAGCCCATGGCCTTTTCTCTACAACATGTGAGATTTTTCTATTTTTAAGGGAGATTATTAAAATAAAAAACAAGAGAATAAAAAGCATATGTAGTAGAGAATATATGTGCCTGAAAATCATATACATTATAAAATGGTTTACTTTTTGAGCATTCACAGAAAGAGGCCCAAAACTGCAGAGAGATCTTCAAACCTGGTAGCAAATGCCATTTGCCAGATCTTGACAGTAGCCTGAAGCAGGGCAGTGTGAGTAATCACAGCACCTCAGTGAGCAGAGGAGGAAGGATTCCTCTGACCCAGCTCTCATGACTTAGGTGGCTGGTGGCAGCAAGAGACCACCTTAAATGACACAGAGAGGATGGCCATGTGTGAGCATTTGTCCTTTCATGGAAAATCTCTGAGCATGTTTAGCAAGGGTGGATGAAGAGGAGGTTGTATTCAGCTAGAAAAACTAGAAAGCTTTGGGTGGAAATAGAAAGCAGTGAAGAAAAAGGGAAATAGTAGCTATTTTGTATGCTGCAAAATTTTTTAAGGACCTTTGCCTCATGTTGACCAGTTAGGAACTATGAGGCAAGCTTAGTGGTATATGTGACCAATGCTTCCTGGCCATGCATCCCATAACACATTTGTATGTGTTTAAAGTACTCACCACCTTACAGAGCAACTGCTACTGGCCCGGCTCAGAATGGTCACAGCTCTTGTCTTTCTCTGTCCACAGACTATTTACTGTTGCACTTGGCTTCTCTGTGTTTGCCCTTCAGATTGGCGACCAGCGTAGTTGTCTGTCTCTGGAATTCGGGTTTGATCCTGCTCATACTCCTGGTGGCAGTATTACTGACCCTTTGGGTAACTTTCCTTTCAAGAGCTGTAGACTAAAAATGATGAGTTTGTGTCCTTTGTAGGGACATGTCCCTACATTGTCCATGTAGGGACAATGTAGGGAAACCGTCATTCTCAGCAAACTGACAGAAGAGCAGAAGATCAAACACCACATGTTCTCACTCATAGGCGGGAGTTGAACAATGAGAACACATGGATACAGGGAGGGGAGCACTACACACTGGGGTCAGTTGGGCGGAAATAGGGTGGGGAGTTGGGGAGAGATAGCAAGGGGAGAGATGCCAGATGTAGGTGATGGGGAGGAAGGCAGCAAATCACACTGCCACGTGTGTACCTATGCAACAATCTGGCATGTTCTTCACATGTACCCCAAAACCTAAAATGCAATAAAATAAATAAATGGAAAAAAAAAAAAAAAACTCCAGTAGTGTGGCTAACAGCCTGTCCTTGTCAGAGGAGCAGAATTCTGGCCAAGAGACAAAAGTGATAACACAGCATCCATCTCCCTTCAAAGAATCCCCTCAAAATGGGCCATTCCCGAGGTTCATGCCTGAGGCCTTTCTTGACAAGCTTCCACCCCAACTCAGGTAACTCAATAAATAAGTTAGTACTGACCACATTGTTTTATTCAACTGTATTCACCATGCAAATACAAGTAAGTGCCCCATGCTACATGTGGACACTTGTCTTTTTAGCCATAAGCCTTGCCCAAAATGTAACTTGATCTCCTAGGTTGAACTAACCATGAAACATTTTTACCTCCATTCCTCTGAAAGACATAAGGTTTATCTCTGTAAACTACAGTATTTTCATTGGGAAAGATAAAATCATTCTAAGGAAATTCAGTTACATTCACCAGAACAGCTACCAGGCTTCTAGTTACCTTATTCCAGACCAAGAATAGAAAGCCTTCGAATCCGACAACTTCTGCAGCTTCTCTGTTCTAGCACTCTGTCTGAAATCTGCACCTTTGTTTATATCCTCATACTCTTCCTTAGCAGAGGAACATCCTCTTCAGAATTAAGAGACACCTATTCCCCTGGGAACAATGACTTTTGTTTTGATTTTGCTTTGATTTGTCTCATCAATTATGTCAATAACAAACTCTCCTAAGTGAGCAGGCTCTGAATCACAGTGACGGCTTTAACTGATGGGATCCTGTTCTCATGACAGGTGCAGGCTTTGGGGACAGTCACTGTAAAGCATTAGTAAAGACAGCCCAAATCCAGCAATGGCTCTATCTGAGATTCAGTGTATACCTTAAAAGACTCAACATAAGCCAGTCACAGAGGTCAGAAACAGGCAGACTTGAGGTGCAATCCTGCCCACAAATGTGTTCTTTTGGGTCATCACAATGTCTAAATATATTTTTAATGTGATGGCTTTAAGTAAGTGACAAAGTCTCTATCATAGACTCCTTTGTTCCTCATTGTCTTATATCTAGCCCTTTCACATGTATTGGTCCCTGAAGGCACTTGCTCTCACAAAACAAAAAGTAATGCCCAGGGCCACAGCATGCTTAATATCTCAGACCCTTAAGTTCACAAGAGAAATTGTTGAGCCCACTACCTTTGAAAATTAGAAATAAACAAGTTTTATAATTCTTCTGGCATGTTGTGAAGGGGCATGTGATTTTCACACAAAGAAAACAGAAAATAAGATCTAGCCAAGTACTATTGGCCTGAAACAAAGTGTATCAGATAAATGAATGAACTTAGATAGCTGACAATGATGACTTCATCTTCAGGTTAATACAAGAGGCGATGTGATAGAGTTGGGGACTGTAGTCATCAATTAGGACAGGGAGAAAACTGGAGAAAAGAAGCCAATAAACTAGCAGCCTTAGTCTACAACAGGGCCTTGTTGGCTTAACACCTCTGAAGGTTTAGTAATACGTGGAGCTTTGATAAAGCTATGAACCCTACTTAAGGTCAGAATTTTTTGGTGTTTAGTAGCCTTTTACTGCAAGATCATGCCAGTATAAATACAGTCAGGATTATGACACCTAATATTCTGCCTTCAGGAAAATGTCAGTCCTAGTTAAACACTGCATTATTTTCCTAAAGCCTTAGGTCCCCTATATCAAGGCTTCACTAGACTTGGGTAGATGCAGCACTAGCGCTCTGGGAAGATGGGTGACTGAAACCAGATTTGTTAGGCACTGAATGTGTTTAGAACTGGTTGCTGAGGAAGACAGACAAAAGAGATACAGAATATCCTTTGGAATGGTCCTCTTTATCATTATTGCACCAGAGCAAAGTACCCTGAAGGCCTACTCTAATTCTAGCCTAGGTTTCTCAACTTATTGCTCTGGCATCTGTAAAGGGAAAAAATGCAGTTGTCACAAAAAGAAAATGAATGCTCAGAAAAGGGGGCACAGAAGTGTGGAACCAAGAGAAAATTGCAGACCTGGTTAGATTCTCCTAGTTACAGAAGATAATCCTAAAGGAGCTGTGACCTTGTGTTCATTCAAACTTTAATCTTTATTTGAACCTCCACCCATTAGGAAAATACATTTTTTGATTTAAAAAAAAAAATCTCCCCCTCCTTTCTAAAATAGATAATACAAGTAAATTTTGTTCCTTTTTCCCATCACTTCTTATGTTACCTACCAAGAACAGCATATCTATTGCCATCATCATTCATTTATTTGATGTGTATTTCTTGATAATCTATTATGAACAATGTATTGTGTCCAACTACTGAGAAACACAGATGACCAAAATAGATGCATTGCTTTTATTGCGCTTATAGTTTACAGGACAACTATGGATCAAGTCAGTGAGCAGGATAAAAAATATAAAAAGCTTTCAGAAACTTTCAGAGATAAACTTCCAGAAAACCTTGAGCTTAAACCTAGAGCAGTTTTGAGCAGGTAATAAGCACCTCGACTACAATGGCTTCAACAAGCAAAGAGCAATACTTCCTCACATTCCTATTCTTATACAAAAATAGAAGACATAATTCAATTTGATTTTTCACATTCAAAAAAATGTATATTTTAACTAGAGTATTACGAAAAGCAGTGCAAGTTTCTAATAATATTACAAAAAGCATTGCAAGTTTGGAATGTTGATGTATCTTTTCCAGCAGTATCAATCCAGAATCATAGTAGAATAACATGTATCATGTTTGCCTTATGGTACATCCTTTCATTACTTCCTGACATGTATCTACATCATTTTGAGTGGAAACTTAATTGGTCTCCAGATCCAGCATAGGCTACAGGGTCACCAGGTCAAAAAAACAACTAGAACTAGGGAAAAATATTACAAGTTTGTTTTTGTTTTGTTGTGTTTTTTCAGGGAGCAAAACAGTGAGAACTCTTATCTCAGAAAGGCTAAATTTAGATAACTTTTAGGAAGAAGATGAAATAAAATCTATTATCTTCCTTCGATTTTTTTCCTCTGATTTAACTTGCTGCTCTAGCTCTTCCTCTTCCGTTTCTGCTTTACCTTACTTCTCCTTTTTATTTATTGTTAACAACAATAAATAAATAATGACAATATTTTTGTTAATATCACCATTTTAACCTGAAAGGATGTAACCTTAGTAATAATAAATATTCCCTGCAAAAGGGTTTTTCTCTCAGCAGCTTTCCTGAGACCACTTATGTATACTTTATGTGCTCACAGCACTTTCTCCGTTGCCCTGGAGCTACCTCCATCTTTTCTGAGAGACTTGGCCCATGGATACCCTTTTCTGGATCAGTTCTCTTCACTATTTGGGGTTTAAGAGAAAGGAAACGAGTTGGTAAGCATACAATTTTAATTGATTTATGGGATTAAGTAACAGAACTTGCTCCGAAAACAGTAATAAAATAGAACAAGGATAGATTTTCAGTACAGCAGAAGAAATGGCTCATACCTCACTCTGAGGTGACTGCATTTTCTGTGAACCTATAAGCACACCTGGATAGAACGTCAAGACTTGAGTTGACCCTGTGAATTTGCTATTTCTACTGCATCACTGAAAATCTTTTAGACTCATTTTCCAATCACTGTTGCAGCAATCAGACCCATCAGTCATTGACTGTCTTTACACAGAAAGAATCTGAAGACATCTCAAACTCGGCCCATACCATGCATCTCTTGTTTCTTGCCCCAACACTGACGCTGAGTGATGAAATAGCTACATGTCCTCACTTGGTATTCATGCATGTACAACCCAGAAATAGGGGGGAATTAAGGACTCCTGAGGTAGATTTTGAGTGATGGGAAATAGGATCCAGTGGATAAACTGTTTCTGTCTTTCTTTTTCTGGGCCGAGTATTCTGAGACATATTTGATAAGACTTTAAAGGTGGCCCTGTAGGATTGGGCAATAGTCACCCATAATGGTTTCTGGATTATTATTAATGTGCCATTTCTCAACTCTAAACTCCTTTTTATCTGCTCTGTGATGATGATATTGGAATGTTTTGCCAGCTGGAACAATGTTAAGATTTGTCAGTAGAGGGTAGTGGAGGTACACTAAAAGGAAAAGAGGTTTTTCTCTTCCTGGTTTTATTGTGATTTGCCAGCCAGATGCCTATAAATCATGACTTTCCTTTATTGCTTGGCTCTTTGTGGTTCCTCCAGGGCTCAGTTCCAGCAGTACACACCTTTCTTCAGCATTTCACCACTGAGCTTGTTCTTTAGATCTCCACAGAAACAACAATGGCATAACCTGAAACCGTAGGCATAATAGGCCAGCGCTGCAACTGAGATAGCTTCTTCTACATCTTCTCCTTAGCCCTGAATATGTGAGTGCATATCAGGGGCCCCACAGGACTAGTCTTCTAGCAAGGTAGTCACTCAGCTCTTCCAGAGAAGGCAGACTGGAGCCACCCCAGGCAGAGCCACACATGGAAATGGATTAAGGTTCTATAGAAATCAATCTTTCCAGCTCCCAAGACTAAGAATCTTGAATTGAGTCTTCCACTTTTACCTAAAACATCTAACGATTAGGGAATGAACTGATTTTATTATCTGCCTCAGAAACCTTGAAATAAGAACTAATCAGATTGGGACATCCAACTGACAATGTCAGCTATGCCACGAAAATCAAAGGTTCTCTGTAGGAACACTGACGGAAACCTTTATCTCATTCAAACATAGATTATACAGCTGTAAAAACCAGGCGAAGAATTTAACGAAAAGAGTGGCAGAGGTGCAAGGCAGACTGGATGCTCAGTTTTGACAGATCTTCTATGACAAAGTCAAAAACCTTGAAAAAGACTAGAAATACAGTAACGGGGAAAATGAATGAGATCCTCATTCCTGGAATGTTGACATTTAAGTGTATAAGTCTTCAAATCTTGAAACTTTTCAGTATTTCATGCCAGCAGAATCAGATCTCTTCTTACTTTTCAAACACAATTCATTTGTTACTGTCTGGAGACCTTACACAAACCAAACCTGAGTATGATGCCTCACAACCGATATCTTTCCTCCAAAAGAACTGCCCTATCATTTCTCGTTCCAGGCAAAAATAATAACCAGTCAGGTCTCAGCAAAGCCCGAAAAGATAATTGTTATTAACATTTTTTGCAGAAAATAGCCTATTTATTGAAGGCATTGCAGAACCTACCTAATTGGACTAACTGGAATCAAATGAGAAGAATGGAAGTTGAAGGTGTTACATCCAGGCAGCAGTGGGAGTAGGTGGTGGCATGAACATTAATTGACATAGAGAAAAGTTTATTGACATTAAGGCACTGATCCGTGATTTTAGGTACAATATTATATCAAGAATACCCGGAAACTGTGCTGATGCACTACTGAGATAGTTGTCAAGATTAGATATGATGATGACCGCAGAAAATTAGGCAGAAATGCCAAATATTCTTGGCAAAAATGAAGACTATGGAAATATCAGGGAAGTGGACATGTTAGAATCGATTTATCACATGAGACAAGATAATTTACCACATGATTATTTTCTCCAAGAGGGAAAAGAACATATTTCTTTACAGAGGCAACAAAAAATACATTCATAAGAGGAAGTCTGGATAATTTTAAAGGTTGGCAGTTGCTGTGCTCTGTAGGCTACACTTAACAATGAAAGATGCTTCTGTGGAAATGGGCTTCCTATTAACAACAAGAATGAAGGAATTCTGAGGCCACATGTCAGTACTTAACAGTCATATAAGGGGGTATAATTTTTATAGAGGGTAGAAAGGCTAGAATAGCTATCAGAGTGACAGGACCCATAGTGATATGTTACAATATATGATAGTCTTCCTGGAGACAAGCTAAATGAACATTCTTCTAGGGTGTACTCAACGGACCTTTATGATAGAGAACTTCTAAGCACCAGGCTGACATCAGCCATATACTGGGAAATCATGATCCCTTAACCTGTTTAAATATTTAAGTCACTTCATGTATACAGTGCCCAATAATTCAATATGAGTCTTGGCCTCCCCCATGAAGTGCCTCACAATGCTACTGACTGTATATAATAAAAAGTATCCAGATTTTTCCCCAAACAACCTAAGATCACTTACAAATATAACTGTTCATAAACAAAGAAGAATGCCCAAACTCTTTAAGAACTCTTAGATATAGGTTATCTAACATTATCTCTAAGAGTCCTTAAATAGCTTGGGCATTCAAACACACCATCACGCTCTCTTTTGGTTAACTTATAAGATTGTTGAGACTGATTAATGGGGTTATGAACAACATTTATCTCATAGTCAACCCAATAATTTTTCAGCTTTACTTGTGGTAATTCTTCAGTGCTTAATCATATAATTGAAGATAATATACTTAGCAATGCAAAAAATGCTATGTTGTTATCCTATCTGAGATATTTGAGCAATTATCACAGGGATAATGATGTACAAGGTCAAAAAGCACAAATAATTTATGTGAATAGTTGGCGCACAATCCTATGGCACTTATCACTGTTGCATGGATGTCTCTCATTAATTCATGTCCATGGCCTCATTGGGGGTTTCTGGTAAGTTTCTGGTAAAGGAGGAAAATATTCAGGCTTGGTTCACGAATAGATTGGTAAACAAGTTGCTGCTACCCAAAAATTGTGTGCAGTGGCACAGCAGCCCTACATTTGGATGGCATAAAGAAGAGAGGTGAAGGAAAACACTTCCAAAGGGCAGAGTTGTGAGTAGCACTCTTGGTTATTAACTGTGTTTGGAAGAGAAATTGTCTGAAGTCTGTGGATATACATTGACTAGTGAACTTTGCTGAAAGGCTTGGATAATTTGTCAGCAGATGGAACTAGCAACTTTGTTAGAAGAGATTAAAAAAAGTCAGCATGTGGGTTGGGCGTGATGGCTCACACCTGTAATCCCAGCACTTTGAGAGGCTGAGGCAGGTGGATCACGAGGTCAGGAGATTGAAACCATCCAGGCCAGCAAGGTGAAAAACCATATCTGCTAAATACGAAAAACTAGCCAGGTATGGTGGCACATGCCTGTAGTCTCACCTTCTTGGGAGGCTGAGGCAGGGGAATTGCTTGAACCCGGGAGGTGGAGTTTGCAGTGAGCCAAGATTGTGCCACTGCACTCCAGCCTGGTGACAAAGCAAGACTCCGTCTCAAAACAAAAACAAACAAACAAAACAAGAAGGTCTGCATGTAATGTGTATATTGAAGTAGACAAAAAGAACAAAAAATTATGTGTCACATGTTAAAATTCACTAGACAGTATTCAATCAAGAGGAGAGATTCAATAACCAGCTATAAAGTATCTATGTATGGATATCAGCCAGCCTTTGCTCTGCCATTGTTAGTTCAGTGAGCTTATAAATGGAGTCACAAAATCAGAGATAGAGATAAACATGAGTCAAAAGTACAAGTTCTCTTATACCAAGGCTAATATTGGTGAAAAAAAAAAATTGAAAAATAGTGTTATCCTTACTCCTAGAATGTTAACAATACAATTATCAACTTTTAACTTTAGCTAACAGCAGCAATAACTGATGCTGAGCACATAATGCAGTATCTTGTATTTACATTAGACATCCTCTGCACATAATAAAGGGCAAAATAATTCCATCTACGTAAGACCCAATATGGAATTACATTGATGTATATTTTAGGATCCACTCTATAGAATGTCTATTTTGGAATCATGCAAATAATCAAGATTTTCAACAAAAGAAACTAAGTAAAGTGCTTTCTGTGTGTCATTCAGAAAATAACAACTGGGTTTTTTAGAAAGTTTCTCACATTAAATGTGAACTTTTGTAATTGTACAAAGTCTGAATTAATATTTTATGTAGCTTTCATGCTGCTTACAAATATAAATAGTTGTTTATATACATTTCTTCACTTTGTATTGAAAACAAAATCATAATTTAGTTAACAATGACATGGATTTATTGACAAAGAAATTGACTAAATGTGATATGACCTATATGTTGCTTAATTTGGACTGTTGGAGGCATGTGTGGGCACTTTGGGATGATTACCCCATTCCAGCAAAGCACTTATTCAAAAATGGCTTTATCTCTAATTAGAGACAGCTGATGATTAGATTTGGAGCTGCTTCTGCATTAAGACTTTGGTAATGGCCTTTTGAATCTGCTTAGTCTTCACACTGTAGATAATAGGGTTGAGCACAGGAGGGATTAGCAGAAAGATGTTGGCCATGATGGTGTGGACAAATGGAGATGCTGAATGGCCATAGCGATGGACAAGAGACAAGCTGATGAGAGGGATGTAGAAGATGGCAACAGCACTGATGTGGGATATGCAGGTGTTGAAGGCTTTGTGCTGCTTCTCTGAGGAAGCAATTCTGAGGACAGATCGAATTATCAGGATATAGGAGAGCAGGATGCAAGGGCAGTCAAACCCTGCAGTGGAGAAGAGTGCAAACAGACCAAGGATGCTATTGATCCGATTGTCTGTGCAAGAGAGTTGGATGAGATCAACATGGTAGCAGTAAGAATGTGAAAGGACCATAGAACCGCAGAAGGACAACCTCTTGACAAAGAGCACAACTGGCAACATGACGGCAACATTTCTTATCAACATGCTCATCCCAATCTTGGCAATTCGAGCATTGGTAAGGATAGTAGTATATCTCAGTGGGTCACAGATGGCCACAAAACGATCAAAGGCCATGGCCAGTAGAACCCCAGACTCCATGAAAGTAAATCCGTGGAGAAAGAACATCTGGGCAATGCAGGCATTTATGTTGATTTCTTGGGCTTCAAACCAGAAGACACCAAGGGTAGTAGAAAGCGTACACAGGGACAAGCTCAGGTCTGTGGCTGAAAGCATAGAGAGGAAATAGTACATAGGCTGGTGGAGGCTATGTTCACTGAGGACTACAAACAGGATCATGCTATTTCCAGAGAGGGCAACAGCATACAGGAGACAAAAAGGGATGGAGATCCAGAACTGGGCAGCTTTCAGACCTGGAATGCCCATCAGGAGGAAGGTCAGAGGCTGCACATTGGTATTATTGCGGACCGACATAAGGAAGAACTGAGAAGATAGGGATGTTTCAGTAATTTAACATAACACATAATACATACATTTCTAATTTCCAAAGAACTTTAATTTTTTTTTAGTTTCCTAGAGCTGCACACTTCTCTCCCAGTCCGTCAGTGTTTCACATTTATTGAGAAAAGAGAATTCCCTGAACTGTGCTACATCAAATTTTCTTAAGTATGTTAAGTCTGTAATTATTTTTAATATAAATAAATATTACAATTAAGTCAGGTCTGTCAATATAAATCCCCGGTAAAATAACTAAACAATATTTTGAGAAATCTGGTTTCTAATACTTGTTGAAAATAAGTTTTGATTCTAGATAAAACGCTGAGCAAACTAAGTCACATTTGAAATGTTAATAAAATTAGATATCCTTGGAAAATATCCAGAAGAATGCCAAAAAACATCCCTGGGACACACAGGCCTATATATGTGATAATAGGGTGGTCCAAAAAACAAAACCCTAAGAAAAATAAGTGTTGATCCCATTTGTTGGGAGCTCCCTGTTTTGTTAACATTTTATATGCATTATATAATTTCATCCATACACCAACTCTTGGAGATAGATAGTACATGAATTTTGCAGATGAGCAAACTAAGACTAAGCAATTAACCATCCAATGGTATCTTTATAAAGCATAGCCTAAATGTTGAGAGAAACCACAAATGTAAGAAAGTTGGATCAAAGGCCATGTAGAAAAAAGAGAGACAAAGATGACAGAGGAGGAGGAGGAGGAGAAAAAGAAAGACTAGTGAAGATGGAGGCAGGAAGGAGCACAAGGGGGGAAAGGAGGAAAGGGTAAGAAGATGAGAAGGACTAGGAGGAAAAAAGAAGGAAGAAGGGAAGAATAGAGGAAAAGAGGCAAACCTTGCCATAACTTTACTACGATAAATTAAACACTACACTATGATAAATGATACCACATGCTACTATCAAAATTCAAAAAACCGCAATAGCCAGCATTTCTTGAACATGTACCATATGCCAGACACAATTATCTTCATATCCATAATATGATCCAATCATTATAATTATTCAGCAAAGAAAATAAATTTCTTATGCCTAATATACATATGAAGAAACTGATATTTATGTTGATTAAGAAATTTGCCCCAAATTACGCAGTTAGGCAGTAGAACTCAGGATGAAACCTGCATGTCTAACCTCAATGTCTTCATTCAATAAAGCTGAGGAATGCATACAAGGAATTTCTAAACCAGTCTGACAAAGCCTCCAGGTATATGATTTCAAAAAGACATACTATGGTCAGTGTGGCATCTTTGGAGTGGGAGTCTGATGTGTCAAATGTTTATTCCATATGAATTGTGCAGATAGGAAACTCTTTAGGCTTCTCTAGAAAGTAGTCGTAATATTGACAGTTCCTGTATGCAAAGGGCCAAGAAAATCAGGTATCCAGGCTATATCCACAATGGAAAATAACACCGAAATGGAATTGTCCAATTCAGTTGAGGCCAGGCACAGGATGCCTGTTATCCCAACACTTTGGGAGGCAGAGGCGGGAGGATCACTAGAGCCCAGAAGTTCAAGACCAGTGTGCGTATCATAGGGAAACCCCATCTCTACAAAAACTTTACAAATTGGCAGGCATGGTGGCATATGACTGTGGTCACAACTACTTAGGAAGCTGAAGTAGGAGGATTTCTTGAGCCTAGAAGGTCAAGATTGCAGTGAGTCATGATTGTGTCACTGCACTCCAGCCTGGGTAAAAGAGAGAAACCCTGCCTCATACAAAACAAACAAAAAAATCAGTTGGCTCATTTAGTGACCATCTCATCCTTTGAACAATACATATTTTGTTGATGATTCTGTAAACTTTCTCTCCCTCATTATTTTATGATACCAATCCCTCTTATTATTCTCCCTGTAGTCAGCTCTTTCTCTGACTCTTTTTAGTTTTCTTGTTTCTCTTTCCCCCACTGGGTATCTTATGCTTTCCAAACATATTTGTCATTCTTCAGAGAATCTACCCTTTGCCTATTCTCAAGTCACTTGTAAATTTATCTCCCCCATTTTCACAGCCTCATATTTCACCTATACAATAATAAATTTCAAATTAATTTCTGAAAATCAGTTTTGCTTTCTAGATTCCATATCTGAAGATTAAACTTTATTCTGGACATTTTCATCTAGATTTTTCATGGGTAAATTTATAAAAGCCTCATATGTTCAAAACTAAATTATTTATTTTCTCTTAAAACTGTTTTTCTTCCTATACCACCTTCTGTATAAAACTTAAAATTTTCACTAAACTGACCCAATTTTCTAAATCAGAAATCTAGAAGTTATCCTGTACTCTCTTATTTTTTTTAACCAAAACCTCTTCTAATCTTTTCTATTCAATCTCTAATATCTCTCTTTATTCTTCCAACTTGTCTTTATCTGAGTACAAAATACTCTTTTCCAAATCTATACACTGTCTAACCTGAATTATTGAATTAGCCTAATGCTGTATGTCATTAATATAGTACATTAATATAATAATATCAAATGAAAGACTCCAAACTAATGACAACATCCATTTATTAAGTACCTTCTCTATTCAAGATACGCATAATCAAGAAAATCATTTAAACTGAATAACAATGAGAATACTATATAGCAGAAACTGTGAGGCAAGATGATATCAAAAACAACTTATAGCTTGAAGAATATAGGAAAAAATGATGGAAACTATTAAGCTTCTAAGTTCTCAGTTTAAGAAGCTGGGACTGTAATACAATAAATGTCAAAAAATCAATTAACAAAGATGAAAGGCATAAATGAATGAGTTAAAAATAAAACCAAAGTTGATTATTTAAAAAGAATGTAATCTTTTTTCCAAAGAGGGTCAAGAAAATTTTACAAAAAAAGGATGAAAAATGAAAACAAAAACAAAACTATGATTAGAGAAATATAACTTTAAATATAATGAATAAAATGCAAAATTATGATAATATGTTTGATGATATACACAAAATAGATGATTCCATAATAAAATATCAATCACCAAACTAGCCTAAGAAGTAAAACCTAGCATAGAAGAAATGGTAATGATGGAAAAAATATTTATCAGTAAAGAAAATGGGAATATGTGTTTTGATCTTTGAATTCTACAAATCTTTAAGATTAGGAAAAAAAAGAGACTATTTCTTTTCAAATTTACCTAGCCCAGAAGAAATATTTGTTTGCGAACTACTTGCTGATATATCACTAATTCCCACACCCTTCAGTCTGAGCCTGTCACTCTGAACCCCACTTCTTCATATTTTTACCCCTGATTTGCAGTCCTTTGCCTCTGAGCACTTGCCTCTCCACTCCCCATCCCTCTCTTTCTGCTGTCTCTCTTGCCTTCCAGTTTAAACTTCAACACTCTCCATCTTCTTGGTCTGCTCTTTCTCATGCTCATACCTTACCTGCCTCCCAACAGAGAAAGAGGTATCTTTTCTACTCACTGTCCAGCAAAGTGTGTTTGTAGATGGCTCTTGGGCCTGGTCTTTTCTAAGACGCCTAGCATATAAGCCAACCATGTTGCCAAGAGACCCTTGGGACTTGACCCTCAGTGTAATAACTAGAAAATCCCAAGAGGCTCCTCATACTAGACAGAAGCAGGTCCAAATAATATATTTACAGCTTTCTTTTAATTGTTGTATTATCTTTATAGTATTTTAAATGAATATAAATGTTGTTTTTTTACATTTTTTTTCTCCAACAATAAAAAAAATGTCTTGTGGGGTTTTTTGTCTGTTTGTTTTTTAAGATGCAGTCTCGCTCTGTTGCCCAGACTGGAGTGCAATGGCACAGTCATGGCTCACTGCAGCCTTGACCTCCCAGGCTCAAGCAATCCTCCCATCACAGCATAGCAACTGGGACTACAGGTGCATGCCACCACACCTGGTTTTATTTATTTATTTATTTATTTTCTTATTTATTTATTTATTTATTTTTAATTTATTTTGTAGGGATGGGGGTCCCACTATATTGACCAGACTGATCTTAAATTCCTAGGCTCAAGATATCCTCCCAAAGTGCTGGGATTACAGACATAAATCCCACATCCATCCTAATCTACAGTTAACAAATTAACTTTAGATTCTACTTCATGCTATGCAGAGTGCAAGGAATAAATGCCCTTATACTTTCCTCCTTCTCTTCTCTCCCAAATTTAGTCCCTTGTAGTGAAATATTTTCCTAGACCATATATATCAGTTTACACGCAATCTTATAGCTATGCTTTTATGTTTGTGTTTAGATTACTTAAACTTCAAAAGCAACAAAAATTATTAAAATATAATTAAATAATTATTCAACATTGAATACAGAATATATGGTGTGATTAAAAAAAATGACACATCATCCGATGTCACTAATCATACATATAAAAGAAGGCACTCATTCATCAAAAGAGAATCAATTTTTCCTTTAATACTAACTCAATTGCCCATAATCATGTCAATTTTCTGTTTAATTTATTTTGGACCATAGTTTTCTGGAACAATTTTTATGTTGTCTATGACATTTAAATTATCTTTTTTTGTCTGGTAGCAGGATAAAGAAAAGCTTTTCTAAATATTATGATCTCATGAATGACTTAAAGACAGGGACTGCAAAAATAATAGCAGAAGACTTCAACATCCTTCTTTCAGCAATGAACAGATCACCCAGGCAGAAAACCAATAAAGAAACATTGGATTTAAACTACACTCTGGACCAAACAGACCTGACAGACATTTCATCCAACACCTCCAGAATACATATTCCTCTAGATTGCATATGCAACATTCTGGAGTATTTTGTTTATTTTTATTTTATTTTGAGGCAATTTCACTCTGTCACCCAGGCTGGAGTACAGTGGTACCATCCCAGCTCACAACAACCTCCACCTCCTGGGTTCAAGCCATTCTCCTGCCTCAGCCTCCTTAGTAGCTGGGATTATAGGTACCTGACACCACACCCAACAATTGTTGTGCTTTTAGTGGAGACAGGGTTTCACCATATTGGCCAAGTTGGTCTTGAACTCCTGACCTCAAGTGATCTGCCCACACCCACCTCGGCCTCCCAACGTGCTGAGATTACAGGCATGAGCCACCGCACCTGGCTTATTTTGGGGTTTTGTCAAAACCCAGATAAAGTTGATTACTATGAATGTGAAACAATCTAATTATTTGTGGGGTTTTTTATAGTAGTTGCTCAGTGACATACACATATTAAGAGACAATATTTGGAATGATAGCTGTAATGGAAATACTGAGATACTGAGATTTTTCACATTAGAAGGTTGAAACGATGGACTTTAAGAATTACATTTTTGTAGTGAGCCAAGACTTCACCACTGTCCTCCAGCCCAGGGACAGAACAAGACTCTGTCCAAAATTATAATAATAATAAAATTTAAAAGTTACTAAAAAAGAACCTACATTTCATACAAAGTACTTTAAAAGAAAAGAAGGTTAAAGTGATACACACACACACACACACACACACACACACACATATAAAAATATATACATATCATATTAGTGGAAAAAAAAAAAAAAAGAAAATCTCAGGATCCCAAATTTACTATGCCATAAGGGAAAAGTTAAGCTTGGAAACTAGATTACACACACAGCTATCTGTCTTTCCTTTTGTTCCTAAACATAGTTACAGAAAGAAAGCTGCATGTCTCCACAGAAGGCCTTCATTACCCTGACGATGTAAATTAACAGCTTATCTTCACAGGTTCATATTAAGAGGAAACTAGAAATAATCCCCCCATCCACCCTGAAACAAATGCTTATTTGACTGCTTCCTCTAATTTATGCTTATCATATGTCAAGTGCAGATTTAATGAGTATAAAATAAATACAGTTTGTTCTCTCTACCCAATCCTTTCACCTACAACATACTGGATTCAGTAGCCTAATCAAAGCCTCACAAGAGTGTAATTATATTCTTTCTCCTTTTTTCTTTCCCCTTTCCCCTCCTCCCCACTTTTCCCCTTTAAAGATTGAACCCCTCAAAAATCCTCTTTGGAAAAAGTACAGACCACACATTTTACTACGGCTGTGTGTCTTCTTCCTAGGTACGTATCCTCAACCTTAGCTAAATAAACCTCTAAATGGATTGCCTGTCATTTTCTTTGGTTTCTCATATCTATCTCTTTATATAATAGAAATACATTATATATGTCTATATAATATTTATGTTACATATCATATACATACATACATACCCTTTCTGCCCTGCCTTTGTAACCCTATAAGTGCAGATTGGTGTAACTATCAGTTTATCGTAACCAACATTTATTGAGCTCTCAAAACTTCCCAGAAACTTTTGTACATTCCACCGGAAACTGCTGGGAACTGGGCTTCAGCAAACAAAGGGTTGTGAGCCAGGTTTAGAGTCTTCAAAGCAACCTGGAGAGGGTACGAGCTTTGGAAAGACTCAAATAATGAGGGGCCTCTGGGAGCATCAATCAGGAAAATTATAACATTTCTATTATATGCTCCTTTCACCTTGCAATCCCCTACTAAACTTAAAATGTAGTATGCTTAGCCTGAGGAATGCTTTCCACAAGAGCCTGGGTCATGCCTGCTTAGAGCCAAGTGGATTTGGGAATGTGGAAGAGTCAGAAATGAAACACCACAGGTCCTATTCTGGATGTCACTTTCTGTTGAGAGAGAAAAGTGCCAAAAAAAAAAAAAAAAAAAAAAAAAAAAAAAAAAAAAAAAAAAAAAACAAGAAAAAATGAAGGCAAAGGAACCTAAATTTTGTTCTGCTTCCAATATGCTGAGAACATCACATACTGAAGTTAAAGGAAATGAACAAAAAGAAATAAAGAAAAATCATTTGCAAAGAATGAAATCATGTATTTTGCAGCAACATGGGTGGAACTAGAGGTTATTATACTAAGCAAATTAAGTTAAAGCAGGAACAGAAAGCCAAATACACCATGTTCTCATTTATAAGTGGAAGCTAAACATTGAGTACACATGGACACGAAGAAGGGAACAACAGACACTGGGGCTACTGGAGCGTGGAGGTTGGAAGGAGGGTGAGGATATTGGGTACTATGCTTACGAACTAGGTGATGAAATAATCTGTACACCAAATCCCTGTGAAATGCAGTTTACCACAAACCAGCATAGGTATTCCCTGAACCTAAAATACAAGTTGGAAGGAAAAATTTTTTTTAAAAAAAGAAAAATAGTTTGAAGCCACAAATTCCAATGTACAATGTCAGGCTGATCTCTAAAACAATAACATTTTGAACATTTCCTGTGTACCTGGACTCCCTAAAAAAGAAAATGGTACTTCTGATTCTGTAGGCCGATAGATAAAAAATTATGACCCTTTGTGACCATGATCATTACCACCTGCTATATACATATCAATGTAAACCTGATAACCTTGGCAGTTTTATCCAATTTAATGTAAAGTGTATCTTGTCAAGTCTGACAGCTTTTCACTCTTTGAAAAAAAACCTTTCTTTCTGTTCCTATATGTTTTCCTTTCTCAAATTTTCCTCCATGTTTAGATTAAAAACATTAGATTTTAAAAATCTGGATTCTGTATCAAAACAAGGCATCTCTGTGTAGGCTTTCACTGTTCAGGTTGAGTGAAGAGGGCCTTCCAGCCTGATAAAGTTTCAGAACTGACTATGGCATGGTCTTCTTTGGAATTCCTTTCACCTATTTGGATAATCACTCACTCAGAGGTGAGGGGTCTCAGAACCATGGCTACCTTAGTAAACACTGACACACCAACGGATGCTCAACATCCTCATTTATCCCATGCTCCTTGCATATACATACTTATATGTATACACACTACAGGAAACCTCACACTATCAGGTATGTAGCTAGGCATGTGTCTTCACAAAGTATATGTATTCAGTAACCTTGAACTCATAACATGATTGTAGCACACTAATGATACATACATAAAGCAAATTATTAGTCATACATTGATATACACACATGCTTATTCACACAAATACACTTATATGCAAATTCAGCACATTACACATACATTTATCAACATATCTCTCAGATATGCACATCGACTTACATGACATAGCAATACACTTTCATATTGTACAAAATATCCCATGAATTACAAATAAACATTCTCACTAAAAAAAAAAAAAAAAAAAAACACATGCATACGGATAAGATCGCATTCATGTAATCTCAACAACACACCTTTTTGCACAACCATTCAAATCCCCTGACCTCCCATTTCTGTGCAGAGGAGAGAGGAAAGGGATGGGTTAATGCTTCCAGCTTTAGTCTCCAGTCTCAGAGGAAGCCAGTGTGCATATGAGGCACTGGAGCTTGGGGGAGTGAGAAAATTAATACTTAAAGGTTGAAAATATCCAGACAGAGTCCTTTAAATACGCCTGATCTGAGGTCTCTGCCAAAGGCTGAATTTCAGCAGCTCATTAGAACTGCTTCTGGCCATGCCATGCTTGGTTAGACAGAGTAGAGGTCAGCGTGAGTGATTACCTGTACCTCAGGCACCTCTGCCTGTCATAGAAAGCATTAGGAGTCATAGAGCTCCAAGAAGCAGGAAAGCCAATGCAATAGCCTAACTCACTGGGAGCTTCAGGTCTAAAGATCCAAGACCACTGATCTTCATCCTAAGAAAGGGAGAAGACTCAGTGCTCCCACGGCGTCCTCCAGGGAGACCTGAGAAAGGTAGGAATGCTGCCTCTACGCACAACCCTTCCATGAAAGAGGCGGCTCCGAACCCCACACTGCTCCAGCATTATTGCCCTATGCCTTAGGTTCAGATACCTCAAAGTGAAAAAACAGCTTCCTGGAGGCTATTCCTTGGCAAAATCTCTCAGTTGTTTTTATCCTTTATTCCCTCACTGACTTGAGTAGCACAGCTGACGGATGAACTTAACTATTCTCATGTAATGGGTGAGGTCATCAAAATCCAACAGAGTTAGTGAGTATTATAGTTGGAATCAAACCCAGTCTGACAGGTGAAAATTGAGCTCCACTCAGTGTGATAATATAGTTCTTGTAACTACATTTATATAGCAAAACACTACACGGAGCTTTTGCAAGTTAGATTTTATTTTAGGAAACAGAAAAATTAAATTTGAAGTTAAACATGTCATGCCCCTACTTATAGTCTTTGAAAATAATATGATTTCATATCAACTTTCAGTATGTAGTATGTTCATAAGAATCCTAGCGTGTTGAGGAGGAAGATTTAATAGCAGTGTTGGGAAGGAAGAAGTACTAGGGAAGCAGAGAAATTATATAGTTCTTTCTTTTCCTACCTTCTAAAGAATGCACATTCCATTTCTCAACACAGCAGCAAGCTGACAACCTGTGCTTGCTATGTTGAAACCTCACATACTGGACAAAAATGGCTAAGGATTGGTAATTCCATATCCTCCACTCCATATGACTTGAAGCATTAAGTCTGCCTGTGTTACGTTCATAAGTCTGTGAGAAAAGAAAGGTAAGGGAACCACTGACAGTGAAGGCACTAGATTTCATGGGTCAGCAGAGTAAAATGGAGAGAGGAAAGGGAGGCACCTGCCAACAGTTATCTTCTCTCAATTCAGTCTTGGGTACCAGGGCAGCCCTGCTCCACCAGTGTCCACCAAAGAAAGAAAATCTGATAACAGAAAAGCAGAGCAAGAGAATGGAAGGAGGAAGGCTGAGAGACATCACTTCATGGGGAAGCTCTGCCCTCTGAAAAGGCTGCTGGGGAGTCTGAAGTAAGAGTGAATGGGAAGACAGAAACTGGTTTGTAAAGGGTATATAAAATACAGGTAGCTGAAACACGGCTGGGGAGAAACTCACCACTTCCTAAGGAGGGTGTAAAACAGGAGAGGTCTCCATTAAGGGTCATGGGCAGAAGACATTAAAGATGTCCTCCCAGAGAAAGCAGCACATACCCAGGGACACCAGGAGGCCAAGCTGGAGACTGTGCTAGAGACTCAGCCCAGTGAGGCAGCAGGGGTCCTGGGTCCAAATACAGATCTTCCTCTAATTCAGCATGCAGTTGTGCACACTGCCTTCATATTCATCTTAGTCACGTTAGGACAGCAAACTCTGCTTTCCCCAACATGAGAAGGAGTCTGAATCGTTATTAAGCACAGACCACATGGGTACCAACAAGAGCACTGGCTGCAAAGTGGCAAACCTGAACACTTATTTGCTGTATAATGATGGGCAGATCATGTAACTAGTCTGAATTCTGTTTTCTCATTGTTATAGGAGGATGCAGAGGTTTTGTGTAAGTTAGAAACAATACAATTTGGGCTGGGCGTAGCAGCATATGTCTTTAATTCCAGCACTTTGGGAGGCTAAGCCTGGCTGATCACTTGAGCCCAGGAGTTTGAGACAAGCTTGTGTAATGTGGTGCAACGCTGTCTTTATTAAAAATACAAAAACTTTGCCGGGTGAAGTAGTGCGCATCTATAGTTCCAGCTACCTGTAAGGTTAGGGTCGGAGAGTGACCCAGAAGTCCAAGGCTAGAGTGAGCTGTGATCACACTGCACTCCAGCCTGGGCAACAGAGTGAAAGCCTGTTTCAAAAATAAAAGAAAAAGAAAATAAAAATTTTAAAGTCTATACTGCTACGACTCCAAAAATAACAATTGTTTGTTTATTTATTTTATAATTTTACTTTAAGCTCTGGGATATATAACAGTTTATACACTTTGAGAAATTGTACTTTTGGCCAGCACCTCTTATACTGCCTAACACAGCAATGATGTTGGTCTGGGTATGCTTTTCAAGGTACCCCTGAACCTGGGAACTGTTCCCCCCCACAGTTTGAGGGTGATATACAGGGGCAAGAGGCAGATAGAAAGACTTCAGCTCAAACAGAATATACAAAACAGTTTGGGAAGTTTGGGACAGGCAAAAGGGGACAGGTAGAGCTCCTGGACCCCAGATATAGGTGGTTTTGAATTTTTACTGTACTCTACATAAAAGTATTTGTTTTGAGCAAACCTATATCTTATTCTGCAGCATGATGGTCAAGATTCCAGTTTAGATCTAGACTTATAAAGTCTGAGCCCTATTTCTCCCAGTCTGTTATAAATCTTGAGAAAATTAGAAAAAGACAAGGTCTTTGGGGGATCTTCAAGAAATTATTTTTAAGAATAATTTTTTTCTAGTGAATGAGACATGTTAGTTCCAAGAGGTGATTTGTCAATGGGAATTTGAATGCTTATGTTTCTTTTTTATTTGTTTATTTTTTATTTTACTTTAAGTTCTGGGGTATACGTGCAGATCTTGCAGGATTGTTACATAGGTATGCACATGCCATGGTGGTTTACTGCCTCCATTACTTTTCTTGCCCAGGTGTTTCCCTTGTGAAGGCAGTAAGAACTGAAGCTTTCAAACAAAGCACAGACAACTGAGTTTAGTGAAAAAGTGTCAGGTAAGAACAGAATGAGCTTTGTGCCATCGATTCTGAGATCGATAGTGATCACCAAAAAACTCCAAGAATGGAATAAACTCAGGTAAGACCTACAGAGACAGACAGTGGGGCCCACACAGTATCCACCTAGCAGGGCAACCTCTAGTAGAAGAAATAGACATTAACGTCTTGCAGGCCTGGCCTCAAGGTAGAGTCAATAGGATTCTAACTGGATATTTAGGATATTGTTAATCAGTTAATGCGACTGCTGCCATTGCATAATGGCATTTATTTGCTGGTTTCATCAGGAATCTTTTATTAAACTTTTACTCTGCACCAAGCATAGAGATGCTAGGGATAGTGTAGGGTTCACTGCTGACTTCATGAAAAATTCATCTTCTAGGGCAGAGGTTGGCAAACTATAGCCTGGAAACCAACATCTGTTTGCAGCCTGTTTTTGTAAACAAAGGTTTACTGGAACACACCACACTCACACATTTATGTATTGACTATGGTTGCTTTCACACTACAATGATTGAATTTACTGCAACAAACACAGTACAGCCCACAATTTCTCAGGTTTTTGTGATCATACTTTTTAAAGAGAAAAAATTTGCTAACCTCTTATCTAGGAGGAACCTACACTAAATATAATATTAAATTACAAATGTGCAATTGGTCAGTAGGTTAACTTCCCACTCAAGCCCTTGTGGTAACTGACCTAGATTCAAAGCTAACTTCAAAGCAATACATAAGTTGCTATAGGCTTACAAACTCTACTGACTTCCTACTCTGAGAAGTTGGCCAAGTGGCTCACCAGAGGGATAATAAAAAGAATGTGTGGAAAAGTTTAAACTAATCAGTCATTAGTTCTATAGAATTGAAGGGCAAGAATTACTATAATATTACTTGTCATGATGGTTTTACCTTAGCAGATACTACTTTCAAGAAAAATATTGATTTTTTTTTTTTTTTTTTTGAGACAGAGTCTTGCTCTGTCACCCAACCTGGAGTGCAGTGGCATGATCTTGGCTCGCTGCAACATCCAACTCCTGGCTTCAAGTGATTCTCCTGCCTCAGCCTCCTGAGTAGCTGGGACTACAAGCATGCACCACCGCACCCACCTAATGGGTTTGTTTTGTTTTTTGTTTTGTTTTGTATTTTTACTAGAGACAAGATTTCACCATGTCAGCCAGGCTGGTCTCGAACTCCTGACCTCAAGCAACCTGCCTGTCTTGGCCTTCCAAAGTGCTAGGATTATAGGTGTGAGCCACCATGCCTGGCCAAGAAAAATATTGACTCTTAAAAAACAATTACACTTGCAGCTAGTGTGTTCTACCCCATTTGGAATGGCATAAGTAAGTACAAAAAAGAACAAAGAGTAATATCATGTAATGTTGCAGCATATTCTTTATTAAAACAGTTGAAATTATTCCACTTTATAATTAAACCCAATCACCCTGGTATTCAATAGTCCCATTCAAAACCCTTATATTATGCAATAATAACACTTGCTTGGATTGTTATTGTCTGCAGAAAGTAGATCACTTTCCCAACGGAGAACATATTAACCAGCTCATGGTGCTGGCTTCAGGGAACAGCTCTTCTCATCCCGCATTCTTCATCCTGCTTGGAATCCCAGGCTTGGAGAGTTTCCAGTTCTGGATTGCCTTTCCATTCTGTGCCATGTATGCTGTGGCCATCATTGGAAATATCACTCTCCTCCATGTAATTCGAATTGACCACACCCTGCATGAGCCCATGTACCTCTTTCTGGCCATGCTGACCATCACTGACCTGGTCCTCTCCTCCTCCACCCAACCTAAGATGTTGGCCATATTCTGGTTTCATGCTCATGAGATTGAATACCATGCCTGCCTCATCCAGGTGTTCTTCATCCATGCCTTTTCTTCTGTGGAGTCTGGGGTACTCATGGCTATGGCCCTGGACCGCTACGTGGCTATCTGCTTCCCACTCCAACACTCTAGCATCCTGACCCCATCAGTTGTGACCAGACTGGGGGCTGTTGTGTTGCTGAGAGGGCTGCTATGGGTGAGCCCCTTCTGCCTCATGGTGTCTAGGATGCCCTTCTGCCAACACCAAGTCATTCCCCAGTCATACTGTGAGCACATGGCTGTGCTGAAGTTGGTGTGTGCTGATACAAGCATAAATCGTGGGTATGGGCTCTTTGTGGCCTTCTCTGTGAGTGGCTTAGATATGATTGTCATCAGTACATCATATGTGATGATTTTAAGAGCTGTGCTTCAGTTGCCCTCAGGTGAAGCTCGCCTCAAAGCTTTTGGCACATGTGCCTCCCATATCTGTGTCATCTTGGCGCTTTATATACCAGCGCTTTTTTCCTTCCTCACTCACCGCTTTGGTCATCATGTGCCCCAAGTGGTACACATCTTGTTTGCTAATCTCTATCTACTGGTACCTCCCATGCTCAACCCCATCATCTATGGGGTTAGAACCAAACAGATCCGGGACAGAGTTACCCAAGGATGTTGTGGAAAAGACCTCTGAGTGAAGGATCAGAGTATCCGCATTACTTACACTGCCCACTAATCTGGGGACATTAATAAACATTTGACAGGCAATTATTTATTATCACTAAGTCAGCTCTGTAAATAGCTGGCTCAGAGGTAAGCAACCCCCAGAAGCAAGAGCAACATTTTTCAGAGTACATAGAAAAAGAGATACCTGAGAGATGTGATGGATAAGAACAACTTTGTTGACCACACATTCGCCATCACAAGGAAACAATAAAAGTAACTTTGCCTAATAAATCAGTGAATATTTTAAAAGAATGTCATCTCCCACAGATGATTAAAGTAAGTTGTTTTTACACTATCAATAAAAATATGAGAGCAGTCACAGGGACTGCAGCCTGCAAAGCTACAGAAGTGGAGCTTCCCAAGCTCCCAAGGAGCCCACTTGTTGCCCAGTATGCCCTAAATGAAGGACATGGAGTAAAGGGAGATTATTTTAAGGTTTAATGTCTGCCTGCTGAATTTCAGAACTGTGTGAGGCTTATTGCCCCTTTCTTTTAGACAATTTCTCCCTTTTGGATTGAGAATATTTAAGCAATGCCTATACCACCATTGTATCTTGGAAGAAAATAACTTGTTTTGATTTTATAGGCTCATGTGTGGAAGGAGATGAGTCTCAGATGAGACTTAGGACTTTGGACTTTTTGCTGGTATAAGTTAAGACTTTGGGGGACTATTGGTAAGGGATGATTGTGTTTCACAATGTGAGAAGGACATAAAATTTGAAGTGCCAGGAGCATAATGATACATTTTGGATGTTTGTACCCTCCAAATCTCATGTTGAAATGTGATCCCTAACATTAGAGGTGGGGCCTGGTGAGAGGTAATTGGTTCACAGAGGCAGATCCCATGATAGTGAATGGTTTAGCCATATCTCCTTGGTGATGAGTGAGTTCCTTCTTGGAAGAGGCACTGATGGAAAAGATTTATTGATCAGTGACCTGAAACATCCAGAATTCTGCTATGTTGGGTAAGGTGAAGACAGAGTCTAACCATTAAACTCAGTCCTTACAATGTAGTCAGGAAAGATAGACTTGAAAAAAAAAAAAAAAACAGAAATGCAATACACATACTTTAAGTAATACATTGGCTTCATGAACAGATACAAATGAGGAAAGGCAATTCTAAATGAGGAAATGATCAGAAACTATATCCCTAAAGAGATCATGTTCATTCTGTGTTGTAAATTGAAAAGCTTTAATTTGTTAGATTGACAAACATGAAAAGGAAATTTAAAGCAGGGGAATCAGCACTGGCAAAGACAATGAGTCATAAGAGTACTAGAAGAAATAGCCAAGTTGTTTCTGAGACAAGTGATGCTGCGGAGCAACAGACTCTTCCTTTCCCAGGAACTGCGGTTGTAGCTTACGTAGCATAGCCATCCCCCACCTGTGTTTTAACCAAGGAATCCTGGGCAAACTCAGAGTGGTGACTTGTCCTGTTGACATTCTCAGGAAAAAATAATGGGCTCTAAAAAAAAAAAAAAAAAAGGAAACTGTGACATGTACTACTGGCCCCAGGTCAAGGAAGCAAAATCATGAAAACCATATTTAAGATACTATAAAGAAATGAAAACAATATAAAAAGAATGTGGCTGTTAGCTCCCTCTCTCTCTTTCTCTCTCACTCTCTCATGTTTCTCTCTCTCTTTCTCTTTCATTTCTCTCTCCCTGCCCCCTTCCTCCTCTCCCACCATCTTCTTGATTTTTCCAATATCATTTAATTTCATGTGCATAAAATAGAAAGTTCAGACCTGCCCACAGGCATAATAAGGTAATTTTTTTAGATGCAATTGACTTTTATGTGGAAACAAAGGACAAGGGTTCTTATGCTTAATGTGTAATGTAGCATTTAATGTGACTCATTTCCATTTGGACATTTAACCTTTGAAATGCTTATTTTTCATTCTATAAATTTGGGCTTGTGGTTGATAAATATTACCATTAGCTGAAACTGGATGCAGCCCAATTTTGTTTGTTTTAATTTAGTTAAAAAAATGTGTGTTGATTTACATATGATAAGTGGTTTCCTGTTCAGACAATTTTCTAAACATTTAGCTCTCATAATTCCCAACCTTCTCTGAAATAATATGTGTTTATTAATTGTTTGATCTCTTCAGAGGATAGATTCCTCCCCCTTCCCCAAATATTAAGGAATCAGTCATCCTCTGATGCCACCATTGGGGTCTAAAGCCCCCACACCACACAACACTCACCTGCTTCTTGTGTCTTTCCATGGTGGCAGAATTCCCAATTCTGCATCTGTTTCTTGTGCTTTATCAGCTGTTGTTGTGGCTGCTATAATTAATATTGTCCTTCTTTGATGTGACCTTTACTAACTACTTCTATGAACCCATATATTTCTTTCTGATGCTTCTAACTTTCGTGAGTGAGGTGGTCTTACATAACATCAGACATTATCCTTTTATTGATTCTAAGCCCATAAATTCAACTTCTATAGTTGCCTCAACCATGCTAGGTCTGATTCATCCATACTCTCTCCCATGTAGTCAGAGGTGGTCATAAGATGCTCCCATCTGGACACTAGATGTGGTTCATTTGCTTTCCACCCCACCCTGCCATTTTGCAGGGTGCTGACTGTTCAAGCCAAGAGCAGTTGTGATGATGTAGAAAATAACATATATGGTGGTCCATTTTCAAGACAAAGTGCGTGGAATATGCCTGGGCCCGCAAACTACAGAAGAGGAGGACACTCTGAGCCTCTGCTTTAATAGCCAGTACCTGCTTGCTGGGGCCGCTTAGTTATTCTCACGTGAACCAAAGGGTTTAGCTTAGAAAGAGAGTTTACTAGCTTGCAGAATAGCTCACCTTTTCTATTCCTAACAAGTTGCCTAACTGCCTGGATCATAGGTCAAAATAACTAAAGAGTCCCTGAGCTGACTATGATTGCAATGCATTATGGCTACAACAAAATGCAGTTAAGAAGACCCTAAAGAAAATACCTAAAGCCCCAACCCAACAACCAATAAAACCAAGAAAAGACACTTAGGCAATGTCTGGGAAGATTGTAACCTCATGATACCCAGCCTATGAGTAAATGAGGGAGGAACTTGCACACTAGGGGATAAATTTCTTGCGGTAACTGTACCAGGTGTGCCGGCTCACCAGAGACCCAATCTTGCAAGACCACCATTAAAAGTCTCCCTTCTGCTGTTCTCAGTATTTGAGTCTATTCTTTGGGTTTGAACAGGTGAGTATGTTTCTCACACTGACACAGAGTATACTGCAAGCGAGCCCTTTTGCTTCATGTTCTCCTAGATATCCTTCTGCCTCAACTAGATCTTCCCCGAGACCTATGATGAGCAAGAGGTCATGCTGAATCTGGTATGTGCAGACATCATATCAATGGTCCATACCTATGGTCTCTTACGGCCGTTTCTGTGGTTGGATTTGAGATATTTGCCATGACAACCACAGATGTCATACATCGCAGGCTGTGCTGTAGCTACCTGCAGAGAGTCTCTGCCCAAGGTATTTAGCATATCTGCCTTTCACATTTGTGTCACCCTGTTCCTGCATGTCTCAGTGTTCTATTCCTTTCTCTTTTATTGCTTTTGCTACCATATACTCACAGTGATTACCATCTCCTTGTTCATTCTCTACCCACTGATGCCTTCCATGTTTGATACCATCACCCATGGGGTAAAAACTAAACATATCCAAGAAAGTATGGTACAGAGATTTTGTGGAAAAATGTTTTGTCATAGAAACACCAACTCAATTTTCTTTTTTTCTGTTGGGCAACAACCAAAGACATATAAATAGCCAAATTCATCCCAATCTGCTACAAATTTTATTTAAGGAAAATTTCATGAAATAATCTATGTGAGTAATTCTTGGGGTATAAACCCTTGAGAGCAAGAATCCAGGAATCTATAATATGAAAAATTTAATGGTTTCTTATTCCTGTGCTGTTTTTAAAATGTTGTCTAATTTATCATGATTCCACACAGGCACAGAATATCTTAGAAAAATGATTGAAATAATCCTACCTTCTGGATTTTCCTAAGACTGCCTTGACTCTTCATTTATATTAATTAAAGCAGACAAAATTAATTGAATTATTCATTCATAAGTATGTCATTTTTCATCAATTTGTAAAAGCTGTAAGTTTTAGTTAATATGAAAAAATAGAAATGTTGAAGGGTTTGGTTGCTTCTGTATTCCTCAAGGAGAATTGCACCCGAGACTGATTTTCTCATTTTCTAATGAGAAAATTTCCAAGTGCTATTGAGAAGTAGTGCATCCTGCTGAGGAGTGTGTGTTCTCTTATTCTGACCAAAGAATAATAATACTGAGTTCTCACAGTAAAGAAATAGAGGTAATATCCAATGAAATTAAAAGGGAGATGTGATCTCAATTTATTTATAATACCTGGAAATGTTGCTGCCTATAGTTACATCAAAGCGTGATTATAAAATTAAATAAGATGATTTATGTAAAAGTAAGAATACAAATAGTCTTATTGTAGATACTGCTTCTAAACACACCAGCTCATGAAAATGGGTTATTGGAAGCACATGGGTTTAATTATCAGTAAGTCAGGTAACTTAAACCTGTTACTTAAGTCTTGTTAGTTGTTTTACTTGAGATAATCACTCTAATTTTAGTCTCTTGTTTTTACTGCAAGATAAGACAACGTACTCATTTTATAGAGCAATAATAAAATAAAACATATAAAAGAACTATCGATAGGCTGTCCATAGCAAGTATCTAGTAAATTCTGATACAATGAATAAACAAAAACACATATAATCCCCACTCCTTTTCTGTGTGTTCATCTAAAGACCTATGACCAACCTCAGGCAGTTAAAGGATTACTGTTCTTCTAACTGTAAACCATGTATGTGATAACAGAAGTTCATATTCAGCCAAGACAGCAGGATTGCTTTCAGTTTTTTATTTTTAACTATCTGGCCTTCTTGTTTTCTAATAACTGAAGTGCTCTTGAGAAGTACTGCATTCTGTTGAGAAGGGTGTGTTCTCTTAATCTGACCCAAGACAGTGAAAATGGTCATTGTTTCTCTCATTCTTTCCTCAGAACAACAGAGAAAATCTGCCTAACCCACAAACCAGGGCCTTTACTCTCAAAATCACTTAAAATTATCAAACCACACATTGCAGTGACCTTGTTGTTCTTGTCTTAGAAAACTTACTGTTTGTCAAAAATATATTTCCCTGAATATGTTGCTAAAAGTTTGTTAGAGACTAGAGGTAGGGCAGTAGGGTGTATTGTACTTGAGCTCATTAAAAACACTTCCTTTTTTGGCCAGGTGTGGTGGCTTGCATCTAATCCCAGCAATTTGGGAGGCCGAGGCAGGCGGATCACCTGAGGTTAGGAGTTTGAGACCAGGCTGGCCAACATGGTGAAACCCAATTCTACTAAAAATGCAAAAATTAGCCAGGGATGGTGGTGCTTGCCTGTAATCCCAGCTACTCGGGAGACTGAGGCAAAAGAATCATTTGAACACAGGAGGCAGAGGTTGCAGTGAGCTGAGACTGAAAAACAATTCTTCCTTTTAAGAGAGAAGTTGCCTCCAAAGGAAATAATTCCATAATTATCATTATTTGCTATTTGCGTTTTATTTCAGATTGTATCTGTCTTTGTGAAGTGCGAGTTTGTGTTAGTATGAGCACATATTTTTCAAAGTATAGCCATGTGAATGCATGTGTGTTCATACTTCCATTCTCAGTCAAATGATTCTTCTATTTCATTCATCTTATTTAATCGAAAGCACTAACTAGACATGAGTAAGTGGGCAAGGGGTGGAAAACATCTGTCAATTATAAGCAGCCAAAGAACACTCTGATAACCTCATAATTAATAACCAAAATGAATATGCCAGAAAGTCAACATGCTTAGTAGAATATCTAAATATTATCTCTGTCTAATGACTTTTAACTCCACTTTCCAAGTAGAAGCCATGTTTTGGGAAGTACAATTTTTACCATTCTCTTCGTCATTTTCAATGTCTTCTGCTACCTAATGTTCTGCTTCTACACTCTCAGGAAAATAAACTAGAAAGGTTTTATAGTCCAGATCAAATTAGACCCAAAGCAATTTAACAATAATGCAACACAAGAAAATTTAAGTAGGAGAGAGAAAGCTGACTTATGGGACTCCCACCTGGAATAAAGCAAATTATTGCCCGGGGCCATCTGTCAATCCCTTCCCACATTTTTGGCCAAGAATTATCTAGATGTACAAAAGATATGAGTATAAATCCCAAGTGTAACAGTGGTCGTTTCCATAAACAAGGATGCTGGATTGGGCCAATTTTTCCCTGGATATTGTACACAGAAACAAAGAATTAGAAATGTGTTTTGTTATAAGTAAAGATTCCATTAAAATTAAAAATAATAAATTGGTTACAGACCTACTTTATGCCATCTGGGCATCAGGGATACAATGAAAATTACATATGACTCTTCCCTTGAGAAGACTACTCTTGAGAAGTATGTAGTCTTGCAATCAAGTCAATGGACAAAGTGTTAATTACAATATGCTCTGGTATATGTAATGAAAGAATCAACAATAATAATAACAGTCAAACACTTGTACTTGTTAAGTATAGACATTGCTATTATTGTTGTCAGTATACTAACTTATTAAACCCTCTTGTCAATTCTGTAAAGTATTGCTGCTATTATCTCCACTATACAGATAAGATCGGGAACATGAAGCATATATTAACTTACTTAAACAGTTACACAGCTAGTAGGTGAAATTCAGGATTTGAACTCAGGCTATAAAATCTCAGAATCCACTACATTATGCTTTTCTAAAAACCCAAAGAAAACCTAAACAACTGGATAAGATGATTGCTAGAAAAACAACAAGCAGATAGCAGAGGGGAAAGTCTAAGCTGGGAAGGACTCTGAGGGTGAGGTGTTTCCTGATGGGCAGCAGAAATCTGAGACAAAAGCAACCTGGAACCCAATACTGGAGGACTCAGGATACAAGCATAGGGGACCTAATCCTAGAACCCAAACTTTTTGAAATACTCAATTCATTATACATTGTTTTGCATCTTGCATTTTTCTAAGAATTGTAGCCATAGATAAATGGAGAACTCTACTTTTAAGAAACTCATTAGAGAAATAAGACAAAATAAATCACAACAATAAGAGCAAAAGCTGGTAAAGGTAACGTGGCAGGAGCAATTTGTCATGAGAGTAATAAAAATATAATGACCCAAGAGAGCGAACAGAGACCAAGATCTGGGTACAACTATGTTAGTAAACTCTCTTAAATGATGGGTTATGGAGTCCTCTACTAAGAAAAAAAAAAATGGTCTCAACATGGATAAGGTGTTAATCAGCAGTCTTATTGGAATCTAAAGGATTAATTCAAAGAATGAGCCCAGCTGCCTAGGTTGGAATATTATGTCCCACTTCTGTTCAGAGCCGCAACTATTAACACCTGTACTTGACTGCATTGCAAGCATTTGAATCTATTTTGCCTACTGTGGTAGATTTTGGAAGCACAAATTGTGCCTCTTTTATTTATGCACCCTTCAGATTTATCAGGGCTTGGAACATAGTAGGTGCTTAAGAAATGATTATTAATTGATGAAATGATTGAAAATAACTGGTATAACAAGCCAGGTGTTGGAATATTAGGTTTTTTAAATATAAGGTTTATTCAGGAAGCATAATGTACTTTGAACATAGCAGTTAAGATATAATTAGAAATGTAAGAGATGTTTATAAACAAAGCTATGAATGTATACCAGTTATGAAATGCATTATTTGAAGACCTCAGCACCTTTATTTTTAAATGTCAGGAACTATTAAGCTATGAACATCATAATAAGCATGGTGTGTATAAAGACATATTGAACTGGTATGGGTAACCTAGAAAAATGAATCACAACTCATGAAGATACTTTAGGAGCCTATGGCAGGGGGCAACATGTGTACTGATCATTTGTGGAAATGAAGAAGGCGTGTAGAAGGAGAGACCATCAGACTGACTTACCACATTCTCACCTGGGCCCTTTCCTACTCATCTTTGCTCACATACCACCCTCATTCTGGAGAAGAGAACTGTGGCCTGATTTGATCTCATACAATTACCAAGACTATGTCTTTCTCCAAATAGTAATTACATCTCTTCTCCTGGAACAAAGAGGGACTGAGAGACCCATTTCTAGACCTACTGTCAAAAAATCGAATCTCAGAGTCAGGTGGGAGAAACTCTACTGACATAATAAATATTCTGAGATTTTCCTCAAAATCTAAAATGGAACTATTTAACAATTAATTGCTTCTTAAATATAGTTGAGTATTACAATTTTCAATATGTATGCATCCATCTATTTAAATATCAAATGTTACTTATATGTTTAATAGGTTTATTGTTATATATGCAATGTTTCTATTTTTGAGTGTCATTTTAAACCTTCATCTGCTACATAATATATATTCCATAAATATTTTATTGAACCAAGTAAACATATTCTGTGTGAATTCCTCTTCTTTAAAAGGGAAATCTTTATCTTCAGGAAAAATTGTTTCCCATTAAGAAGTCAACTTGTATACTGGTAAAATATATGATAACCTAACATGTGTAGCTCTATTCTGGTCAAAGAATAGGAAATATAGTCAGGAACCTGCTACTGGCGTCTTCTAGAGATTTCTATTTAAAGAATATAGTAGCAAAGACCCCAGAAGCACTTTATTTTCCAGATAGAAATAATTAGAGAATAAGCCGTTTTGTGAATTAATTCTAATAAAATGCACAGTAAGAGGCGTTAGAAACAAATCAATCAATCTGAAATTTATCTTGATTTAAAATTTTGCAAAACAAAATCACCACATAGAAACTAAAAAATCTCCAACCTCAGTTATATATATTCAACATCCCCACATGTCACTCATTCAAATCAGAAGCTATTATTCTTTGACAAGACTTCTTAGCCAAATGTCTGACGTGAGTAGCTGTTTTACAGAAATCCAAACCAACCCTTTACTTTCATAGCATGAATAGACAAGTGGAGGAAAATCACAAAGGGAGAATCCTACAGATTCCTTGTGCACTTGGAGCACTCATCTTGGAAACCAGCCACCATGACGTGAAGAAACCAAGCTGTGTCATGGAAAACCCACATGTATGTGTTCTGACCACTGCCCCAGCTGAAATGCTAGCCAACAATCATTATTAGCTGCCAGATATTGTAAATGAGGAGGCCTTCCGATAACTTCACCCTCTAGGCTTTGAAGTACACGAATTGATCCTGTTCCTGAGTGCAGCAAACTATGCTTTACCAAGCTTTGCCTGCACTGCAGAGTTGTGAGAAATAAAAAGTCACTATTTTAAACCACTAAATTTGGGGTGTGTATTATTCATTTTCACACTTCTGATAAAGACATACCTGAGACTGGGCAATTTACAAAAGAAAGAGGTTGAATTGGACTTAACAGTTCCACGTGGCTGGGGAAACCTCACAGTCATGGTGAAAGGCAAGGAAGAGCAAGTCATATCTTACATGGATGGCAGCAGGCAAAGAGAATGAGCACCAAGAGAAACACGTTTCCCCTTGTCAAACCATCAGATCTTGTGAGACTTATTCACTACCATGAGAACAGTACAGGAAAGACCCACTCCCATAACTTAATACCTCTCACTGGGTCCCTCCCACAACACATGGGAATTATGGAAGATACAAGATGAGATTTGGGTGGGAACACAAAGCTAAACCACATCATTCCATACCAGCCCCTCCTAAATCTCACTTCTTCACATTTCAAAACCAACAATGCCTTCCCAACAGTCCCATGAAGTCTTAACTCATTTCAGCATTAACTCAAAAGTCCACAGTCCAAAGTCTCATATGAGACAAGGGAAGTTCCTTCTGCCTATGAGCCTGTAAAATCAAAAGCAAGTTAGTTGCTTCCTAGGTACAATGGGGATACAGGCATTAAGTAAATACAGCCATTCCAAATGGGAAAAAATAGCCAAAATAAAGGGGTTACAGACCCCACACAAGTCCAAAATCTAGCAGGGCAGTCAAATCGTAAAGCTCCAAAATGATCTCCTTTGGCTCCATGTCTCCCATCTGGGTTACACTGATGCAAGAGGTGGGTTCCCATGGTCTGGGGTATGTCTGCCGTTGTGGCTTTACATGGTACAGCCTCCCACCTGGTTGCTTTCATGGGCTGGTGTTTAGTGTCTGCGACTTTTTCAGGAGCATAGGGTAAGCTACCACTGGATCTATCATTCTGGGGTCTGGAGGATGGTTGCCCTCTTTCATAGCTCCACTAGGCCTTGCCCCAGTCAGGACGCTGTGTGGGGGCTCCAAGCCCATGTTTCCCTTCTGCACTGCCCTAGCAGAGGTTCTCCATGACAGTCCCACCACTACAGCAAACTTCTGCCTGGGCATCCAGGCATTTTCATACATCTTCACATCTTCTGAAATCTTGTAAGGAAGACATTCAAAGATTAATTCAAAAAGCTTTCTGCAAAAAAAAATTCAGCTGCAGAGGTGTTTGCTAGTGAATTATTTCAAGAACATAGGGAGAAATAGAAAAATAAAATAAAAAATAGGAATTGTACAAATACTTCCAAAGTGGGTGAGAAAAAAATACTTCCCAACTTACTTTGTGAGGCCACAAAACTTGAAAGGGCATTACAAAACAAGAAAAGTTAAAATGAAAATTCTCATTAACTTAGAGGCAAAACTTTCAAACAAAAACTCAGTATATTTAAAAATCATGCAAAATATCTTACCACATTAATAAAATGAAGAGAAAAACTTATTGTTCATATGAAAAAAGTGATGACTCTAAATTAATATTAACTGAGTAAACCAGAAATAGACAGAAAGATTTTCTTCAAAAATCACACTTAATGTTGAAATGCTTTAAATATTCCCTCTGCATTTGATGACAGGATAATGATACCTACCATCACCACTTCTACTTAGCTTTGTATCTGAGACCTTAAGAATTTAAATGAGGCAAGAAAAGCAAAATACCTCAGCAGAGTAAAGGAAAAGAAAATTAAACTTAAAACTATTCACAGATGAGATGACTGTGCATTTACACAATCAGGAAGAACAATAGGCATAGCACTACCTACAATAATTGACATGAATGAATAAATGATTATTAGTAGTTGGTATTATAAAGCAAGATAACTAGATACAAAAAAGTATTAAACTATCAATTGTATGTCTATAAATCAGTAACTAATTGAAAAATAAATTTCTAAAATGATATCATTTAAAATAGCGTCAGAAATCATACAACTGGGAATCAAATGTGAAAAGTGTTGATAGAAAAAACTATTAATCATCAGAAATTAAGACACATAAATACAGATATTTATCATGTTCATGAACTACAAGGTTTTACATTTTAAACAAGTAAGTTCTTTCAAAAATGACGTGTGTATCCATTCCCAAATCAACATTTTAGCAGGTTTTCCTCCAGTGGTTATTCTAAAATTTAGGTTAAAATGTGAAGTATCTAGAATTGCCCTAGTACTGCTGCAAAGGAATAAAGTTGAAGAGCTTATGATACTAGGCATCAAAGCACATTACAGAGACACAGTGCAGTATTGGTGCAAGGAAAGACACATAGACAAATGTGACACACCAGGAAATCTAGAAAGAAGCCCACATACAGGCATTTGATAGATATCAAAAGTGATATCACAATGCATTAACAAGAGAATGTTTATTTTAATAACAAATACCAGATCTGTTGGACATCCATATGGAAATCAACAAAATGATGAAGTGATTACAAAGGTAAAAGGGCACATCTCAATGGAAAATAGGCAAAAGATTTGGAGAGGCATTTCTTAAAAGGGAATATCCAAACAGCATAAAATACACCAAAAGTTGTTTCACCCTATTAGTCATAAAGGTATTAAAATTAAAACTCTAATGAAGTAACAGTGAACATCCATATAACACCTGTAGAGAAAGATGTGAATTGATTTGACCTGCCATGTACTGTCATATACACTGTGGGAGTTTATATGGCTATGTATAATTTCTGTGGAAAATTTTTTGGCCATATCTACTAAAGCCAGACATAAACCTACTCTGTTATCCAATAATTTCACTCTCGCATATAACCATTGAAAATGTATGCATATGTTTTACATGTTTTTAAATGCCAAACACAATGATAATGATAGAAGAATTATTCACAATAGAAAACAAATGGGAGAAACAACAATATCCAACAACAACAGAAGGATAAGTTAATTAAGGTAAGGTATAGTCATACCCTGGAATATTATAAGGCAATGAAGAGGAAACAACTATAATTATACACACTCTGTGGACGAATTTCTCAGACATAATGTTAGTACAAATACAGCACTGATCCAATCAGGTAACATTCAAAAGCAGCCAAAACTAGTCTATTTGGATAGAAGTCAGGATAGTAATCACTTTTGAAGAGAAAGGAATAATGGTTGAAAGATCTTAAAAGGTGGTTTCTTCTGTTAGTAATTTTTCATTTCTTTTTCTGGATGTTGTATTCCAATGTAAAAGTTCAACTGGTTTGCTTATAAGTTGCATACTGTGATATATGTATACTTCAATAAAAGAATTACTTACAAATATTTAAGGATAAGTTATTTATTTTACCTTCTATGCCTATGGTTTTCAGAAATGATCTAGCTATAAAATTTTCTACTTGGGAAAATATGTTCAAATCATCAGACAAATCTCTGTTTGAATTTTACCTCTGATACTCACTATCTACATAAAGTTTAACAGGGTCCTTAACCTTTATGATTCTTAACTTCTAGACATATGAAGTTAAGACATCACTGTTTACTAACAGTAGCTAGAGGGGACCAAATCTCATGGCACATAGGTGCTCAGTAAATGAGGTTAGTATGCCTAATCTTCATTTTATGTCTGAAGAAACTGAGACTCAGAGAAGTTAATCAAATTTTCCAAAGAATTACAAGTAGCTATTGGAAAAAGCAGGATGAAGAACACCTAGAATTCTGTCCTAGTACCCTTGTATTTTAAGAATTCTCAATCTTTGTATCAGAAGTCCTACAATCCAAGGGTAATTCAATTGGTATGTGTTAAGAATAGTATACATATTTTTTAAGTTTCCTGGTTGATGCTAAAGTACAGTCAGAACATTAGCATTATAATGACTGCATTATAATAAACATGGCTTATATTTCTAGTGCCAATTAAGTCATAAGATTTAGATAAATGAGCAGAATAGGGCCTGATTAACATATCAGTTGGCCCATCGCTTGGGAAGAACCTATGGAGTGGTTGAATAGAGATGGATTTGAGAATGGACATGTATCATCTTCGATACAGGCCAATGTGGAAATGTAGACATAGGGGCCTGGAGACTGAGCACACGTTTTCCCCTGTTAATTTTCACCATCATTATTTTGGTAAACAGTGGTTTGCTTTCTTATCTTGCTAGCACACTAATAATCCAGTGACAATGGCATGCTTCTCTCTATTCTCCAGTGCCTAGATGACTAAATTTTCTATTCATATGTATGATTTGGTTTCTTTTGCTTCTCATTTAGTGTCCCTGTGGACCCGAAGTCACTTGGGTTCATAAGTAAAACCCTCCTGAGATTGTACATCTCTGCCCTGTAATTTTCATAGATAAAGAGAGGGAGATTTTCTTTCATCTCTGTTTTTTGGGGTTTTTTTTTGGCCTCAGAGAGACCCAACTCTTACCAATGAGCCCACAGCTCAATTCCACCTTAGTATAAAGTTCATGGCCCCAGAACTATAGTCTGTTCTTTCTCTGCTAGAAAAGAGAGAAGGCCTTTCTTTCTACATGAAACTGGTAAGAGGGAAGAGGGAATTGTTCATTGTGTTGATTTTATGTTCTCTTACCTATTCACAAATCGTCATATGGGTTTACAGAGAAGACAGGTAACATTAGGGTCCATCCTATCTTCATGGATCCATATAACACAAGGATATACCACCTTTAATAATTCACAGTTAAATATTTTAATTTTCTCAGATTCAATTGAAACTCAGGGAACTGGAGACAAGCAAATACAGAAAACTAGCATAAAGGGAGTAATAACATGTGTACTTATTATAGGATATTTACTCTCATGAACTTAAACTTCACACTCTGCCACCTGCTATTTTTAAAAGCTTGATTGAAAATTATAACATACTGAGTATTGCTGTTATTCAATTTTATATCTTCCTAGAATTGATTTGAACAATATAAATGTTTTAATGTATAAAATAACTTTCAGAATTTTAACTGAAATCCATTTTTATGGCATTTCTGTGTTTACTGAGTCAACCACCTTTCTCATTCTCTGTCTCCTGAAAACTTCTACCAACTCCTCCAGCCATGACTTCATACTTTTGAACAGCAGTAAATTTCCTCCTAATATTTCACAGAGCAAAATGTAGATACTGGGTAACACTTTTTCACATAACCCTGCACCAACCTACAATTTGCTACTCTCTAGTGTCAATTAAAATGATGATCCTAATCTTTTTGAGGGCTAATTACTACCATTCTCTATATTCAATCATCTAATATTTTTTTAAGGACAGTTATGTATCACTCAATTCTTCACATTCTACATTTTCAATTTTTCCCTATCTATTGTATCATTAACTTCAGTTTATGAATTTAGCCATTTCTCTGAATACTTCTCATTTTGTAAAAATTTTCCATTTATGTTATATCCTTCTTTAACCATGCTCTACTTCTCTCCTTGCCTTCACTACCATGTTCCAGAAATAAAATAAACCGTACCTCCACTGCTAACCCTTTCGTTCATTACCAAAGTCACTGTATGCAGTCTCAGTTTCCAACTGCCTTTCCCAGGGTCACTAACGAGCTATTGGCTGCATTTGAACTTGCAATTCAACACAGTTGTTCACATAATAGCAGTTCATGTTAGTCTATATACTATGTTCTCTTGGTTACTATAGTTTCCATAAAACCCGTGTTATCTTGCTTTAATAGATATGGTCCTTTGCAATCTTCTAGAGAGTTCTGTCTTCATTGGTTTTCCCTTGTAAATCTACTCTCTGTGGTTGTTCACCTTTGGTGGTGGATGAAAATAACACATATGCAGTTCTAACATCCAAATCTGTATTACTGGCAATTATCTGGAGATCTGTGTCTGCAGATTCACATCCACATGGTCACTGCAGAATTGAGGATACTTTTAAATATCTTTCTCTTATTCATTTCACTCAAACATATTCAAAATTAATGTAATTATCTTTTTGCCAAGTCTTTATTCATAAGATCTTATGATATTATTGAGCTCAAAGTTTTATAGATATAAAAAACATTATCCTAAAATGATATAAAATAAGGACATATTTTCCTTGAATTTTAGGTTAAATAGGTATGTATATATTTGCTGACTACGAATGGTAGATGAACATTATAATTTAATTTAGAGGTTTCTCAATGATGTAGATCTTCTCTATAACCTTGGATAACTCTCCCAACCAAAAGAAAATTGCCTAAGTATGTTGCATAACACTGTAATGTATCACTTCTGTAGGATGGGAGCATTACAAGGACAAATGCTGCAAAACCAGGACACCATGGAAATCCTAAGCAACTTGACATCTAAATTTCCAACCTTCTTGTTGACCAGCATTCCTGGCCTAGAGTCTGCCCATGCCTGGATCTCCATTCCTTTCTGTTGTCTTTACACCATTGCCCTCTCTGGGAACACCATGATCCTGTTTATCATCATTACCCAGCAGAGTCTCCATGAACCCATGTACTATTTTCTCTCCATGCTGTCAGCCACTGATCTGGGCTTGACTGTTTCTACGTTGTCAACAACATTAGGTATCCTCTGGTTTGATGCCCATGAAATTAGCCTAGATAGCTGCATTGTCCAGATGTTTTTTCTTCATGGATTCACTTTTATGGAATCTGGGGTGCTGGTGGCTATGGCCTTTGACCGTTATGTGGCCATCTGTGATCCTCTGAGGTACACTACCATTCTCACTAATTCCAGAATCATTCAGATGGGTCTCCTAATTATTACACGTGCTACAGTACTAATGGTGCCACTACTTTTGCTCCTTAAGCCTCTCTATTTCTGTAGAATGAATGCCCTTTCCCACTCCTACTGTTACCATCCAGACGTGATTCAATTAGCATGTTCAGACATTCGGGCTAACAGCATCTGTGGATTAATTGATCTTACCCTGACCACTGGAATAGATACGCCATGTATCGTCCTGTCGTATATCTTAATTATTCACTCTGTCCTCAGAATTGCCTCCCCTGAAGAAAAGCACAAGGTCTTCAGCACCTGTGTCTCCCACATGGGAGCAGTTGCTGTCTTCTACATCCCCATGCTGAGCCTGTCCTTGGTGCATCGCTATGGTCACTCAGCCCCCAGAGTGGTCCATTCAGTGATGGCCAATGTATACCTGCTTTTGCCCCCTGTGCTCAACCCCATCATCTACAGTGTAAAAACAAAACAGATACGCAAGGCTGTACTCAGTATGCTGCTTACAAAATGAACAGACATAATGCTATTTGATAAAAACCTGGCATAAGTGACTTGCGTTGTAGAAAAGCAAACTTCCTATCTTACTGGCTATTGCATGTGGGTTTTAAAAATATTTTTCATTCGTTCAACAAACAATAATATGTTGCATATTTGGTCATAAAATATAGTATGATATATCATCCAAGCTATTTGTAGTGTAATTAGGAAAATAACAATAATGAAATGACAAAATGATATTCCTGGAAACTAACATGTATTAACTCTTTGTTTCAGGCTAGGTATTCTACTAACTGTTTTTAAGACATATCCCATTTATTCTTCCAAAACAGCCAAATGAAATATATATTACTATTAGTGATATATTACAGATGATGAAACAGATTTATAGACATTTAGGCCACCAAAAGCCATGTGAATAACATGAGGCACAGTTGAGATTTGAAGCCAGGTGTTCTGTATCTCGAATGCTATGCTCTTCACCACTGTATTACATCCTCTGCCAAAGTCATCTGGCAGAAATATTTCAAGATCAAAAGTAAGACCTAGATCTCCATGATTCCATCCCATCTTAAAAAGCTGTAGTAACCTTCTTAGAATATACTTTAGCTGTTTTCTTCATGGATAATTCATAATACAAAAGGTAAAAATAGATATGTCATGGCATGCAAGTCATTAGCCCGTGTTGGACAGTCCAAATAAAAGCTTTAGGAATGAGGCATACCTGCTAATTTATCACAGGGAATGGGAACTTGAGAGAACTAGAACGAACCTAAAGTAAATTACAAGGAAGTTTGGAGCAGATGCTCTGAACCTTTTTCTGCGCTATGATCCCTTAGAAATCTAATTAAGTTCATGGATCTTTCGCCATAGATAAACTTACATTGTTTTCCATAATTTTCAGAGTTATAACAAATGGCATTAAAGACGTATGTGTCTCCTTAACCAACTAAAGAACCAAGGTAAAGAATTCATGGTTCTCACCTATACACAGCTTTATAGAGATAGACCCAATATTTGATTTCTGAAAATGAACTCATGGTAACTCTTTGGATTTAAGAGACAGACAGAAGCTTAAAAATGTCAGTTGCATGTAATAGCAGGACAAAATCAGTGGGAAATGGAGATGGGAACCTAAAGGCAGTCACGTCAATTTTATTGCCACTGGCAAAGTAGTGATAGACGGAATAAATGTTCCATGTACCTCACAAATACAGAGGGCAGCAGTGTGCTGGAGACAGTGCACACCAGCTTGCAAGAGCCTATTTTTGCATACCTTTCTAACTATTCATTACATGATGTCATATTAGTAGCTTTAAATCACTGATAATGAAAATTTTTATACATAAACTGGTATTACATACCTTATGTAATACCACTGTTCAATTTAATTTAGTAGCATTGGGAACTTTTTCTGTTTTTAAATATTCAGTTTATCAGCACACAGTGACTGCAGGTATATTTTATATTTGACCTAATGGGAAACAACAAAAATTTTAAAAGTAATAAAAATATTACTGTGCACTCATGAAGATAAAAATCTTGTGTTTAAAACATCAACATGAACAAAAAATTCATGAAATAATAAATTTATTGGGGTGATAATTCAAAATACAAAAGTAAAATTTTACCTTTTGTTTATGTTGACTTCTGAGTTGAAAGAGTATCCAAATGTGAATGCTGGAGAGGACTATTTTGTAAGAAACTCTGGAAAAGCGTCAGAAATATTGTATGACAATTTTACTGCTCATGGAAAAATTTTCTCTGGTTTTAATGTCTATCTGTACACAGGAATGAAAATTATGAAACACAAACATTTTTTTCTGTTTTTCCTCTACTTCAGCTTGCCTTAGGTGAACATAGATTACAAGATTTGTATTAGCAGCTTTAAAAACATCTTTTGATAGAACAATGCCATTATGCAAATGAATTCATTTATCGATTTAGTTTACAAATTTGGCTATACTTCCTGACTTTTATATTTGAGAGTCTTTTTCCTGGGTAATTCTATATGCCTGTTAGCTGCTTGGAACATCAGAAAGATAGATGTGGTAAAAATAATGTAATATATACAAACATTATTAGAATAAGCACTCACTGCAGTATTACAAACTGACAGCACAGCCACTAGCAGAAGATTTTTTAAGTTGTAATACTTTATCCAAGCAGAGTTTACTGCAAAAATGAAGGTAATAAAGAGAGAACGAGAGAGAGAAACTGTGGGAGGAAAGAAAAAATGGAGAGAGAAGGAAAGAAGATAGAGAGTAAAGGAAAGAGGGAGGGAAATTAAGGATGCAACTTAAGTAAGTTTCCAAACAGCCCATTAGCTACACCAAGCAAGGATGCTCATTTACTGTTGGTGAGTTAATTAAATCACTTTTTATTGTAGCAGCAGAAAATCTATAGCCAGAAAGAATGAATTTATTTAAGACTATGCCTATCTAATTGTTAGGGTCAAAGAACTCCTCAAATATTTGAGTACTCAACCCAAGCAGGTCTGTGATGTTACATCTGTATCCTGGGGAAAAACGTAGTAACAAGAAACATTGAGTAGAAACAGCTAGGTGAGTGATCCATGAAGACACTGATTATGCAGAAATCCTTCTAATCCTTGGGCTTGCAGAGGTGGCCCACACTTCTCTGATAAAAACAGTCATTTCCACCATTTCCCATAACTCCATCTCCTGGAGCTGCCTCCATCTCCTGTACTGGCCATCAGAATGAACACTAGCATTAAATTCCAGCACAAATCTGTTGGGAATATGCTGGGCCTAGTAAAATAAGAAAGAGATTATAACCTGAAGAATAGCAAAAATTAGCAAGTATTTTATGGCAAGAATCCATGAAATGCCCTCAGGATTGAAGACTGAGAATGTGGATCAAGAGGTCAGAATAGAAGACTATATTGGCAAGAACACATCAATATAGGGCCATTTATTTGGAATGAAAATTTTAACACCTTAACAAGAACACCAAGGAATGTGGCTAATTTACTATTGAGTTACAATTAGCTAGAAAAAGTGTTGGACAACATTCAGCACATCAGAAATGACTGTACTGCCCCAGTAGATGGGAAAGGAAAGAATATAGAGGCTGATGACAGTGAGCATGCTGGAATACGCAGATTGTGTAAAGGTGGAAGACTTATCATACACTTTCCATAAAAGTGCACAGAGGACACATCATTCAGAAGCCACTGGAAATGGGGTGTGAAAACGATACCAACATATCTAAGAAGCTAAATAGTAGCTCTTTTCTGCTGATCAGGGAGGCCAGCAATAGCCAGTCAACAAGCCAGGCTACCCATGCATATGAGGAGGCCTTGACATAATAGAAGCCAGGTAGCAGTGGTTAACCACCAAAAGCCAGAGCTACGATTATCATAGGAACCAACAAGATCTGAAGGGTAGACAAGTGGGCTTAACGAGCAAGTTGGTGTGCACATGGATAATAGAGCATAACCTCCCTGGGCCAAAATAGACAAGGAGTCAACAAGGTGTTAGGTAATGTTTACTACAAAAAAAAAAAAAAAGAATAGAGGAGTGAGAGCTGTCAGTCTTTGATGTGGGCTTGCCCTTGAGTTAAAGAGAGAAGAAAGAAAGAAAGTTTGGGTAGAGAGAAGCATCCTAGACTGTATTGCAGTTCTGAACAGATTTAGGCAAGGCCATTGGGTATCCAAAAATCAAAATCCCTGTCTGCAGAGTTCTGTGCCTTCCAGAAATGGACCTACCTCAGTTTCTCTGCCACAGTCAGTGACTGCCTAGAAACAGCTCCTGGGAAATGGGGCTTACATAGAATATAATAATGAATTCGGGTTGTTGGTGCTTATAATCTGACATATGAAGAGAATATTTTAATAACCGTCGTTATGTGTTGAATTAAGAGGAAAATAGGGAAGGAGTTGCAAGGAGAAACCAACCAACCAAACCTTGAGACAAAGAGAAGCCAGAGCAGCTGTGGGCTGCTCAACAGAAGTTTGAAAGTTTCATGTGTCTCCCTTGAAGTTTCAAATACTCAGAAAATGGGGTTTCAGCATAAAGGATATGTGAAATTTTTTTTGTATTTTTGTACAACTTTTTCATAGCTCAGAAATTATTTTGAAATATAATGTTAAAATTATCCAAGAGAGCATCTCTTTAACTCTGCTTGGGTCAGATACCTAACTGTCATGTGCACAGGCCCAGTATATTAGACCCATTTCTATTCTGGGGTCTATTATCAGAAAAGGGGGATAATTTTTTGCCAAAGAACTAGCCAATACCAGTCACCTACCTCTCTTTACCCAAAGAAGTGCACTAAGAACATTTAATTAATGACATATATTTTAAGGCAATGGTCATTATCCTGGGTGTTAAATTGAATAAGCAAAAGAATATTGACAATTTTATAATTTCCCTTTTAGCAAAACTGCTTAAGGCAAAAGTAATAAGGATTACAAAATTATGATTAGATGAATAACAAAAGTTACATAAAATTATGAAGTAAACAAATTTATTAACCTGCCACATCTTTCCTGCAGCTCCACAGGGAAGAATGAGACATTTTGACACAAAGATTAAAAAGTAATAAAGATTAAAATTTTACTTTATTAGGCAGAGGCACAGTAAAATATCCCTTCTGTATAATTTAGATGCTTTATAAAATTATCCTGTTTATTGTATTATAGAATTACTTATTCTGACGGCTTTAGGAATCCAATTTTTATTTTAGGAATCAAATTTAATACTAAATATTTAAATGCTAATAACAAATAGTGCTACATACCATTAAACTTTAACTAATAATTATTCATCTGTGACAATTTAGGAGAATTAAAAAATGTGCAAAAACATCTACAAAAAATCTATAGCAACTTGTCTGTGTTTCTGTACCATTACTCTGTTTCATAAACAGAAAAACCCATTAGCCAAAACTAATTTCCACATAATTATGCATTTATTTGTTGAGTTAGTATTTATCAACACCTATGAAATATGAAAATAAATAAAGTATGCTGTGGAGGGGCATATACTCTCATGAAGCATTTCTAACCATGTCTTCCTACTAAAATTATCCACATGCCCTTCAGTACCTCAAATTCAGCAAGTCCAAAACCAAAGTAATTAGCTTCTTTTATAAGCAATCTGATTATGTTTTCATAAATGAAATTATTCTTGATCACAAAAGATGTAAAGTTGCAATTTTCTTTCATTGAAGAAAACTGACTCTGCCCTCCTCAGACCTCTGGCAAGATGTCTTTCTGTTTTAATTTCTATTTGATCAAAGCTGAGAATTTCTGATCTCCCTTTGTGATGCCACCCTTTGTTCACCCAACCAAGCCTGATTTGTCAATGTCCTGTTTGACCTCTGTCTCTATTTTCACCATTCAAACTGGTAACGTTTAACATAAATACAGTTCTTTCATGCAGATTTTATATTATTTCTCACTGCCTGCTTCATCATTCTGTGTCTTCAGAATCTCTTAGGCACATTCTATCAAATGGTCTCCTTATTCTAATTTATCCTCGACATAGATTTCAGATTAATCTTGTAATGGAATTACAATATTGGTTAATATAGCCTTCAATATTTTCACTTGCTCTCCAAATTGTAAATAAATTTCACCTGCCAAGAAGATACTAAATCCCAATCCTGTGTACTTTTCTTTAAAATTTTCAGGGATTATGTCACCACTCTATTTTGCTGAAAAAGAAACTGATCTCTATTGCTATGTCTTTTCTTTGAGCTATAGTTATTAGCAAAGCAGTTTTGGGGTTTCCTCGTTCTGTAACACAGAACTTTGCCCTCAGCAAAGAAAGTACATGAACTATTTGCCTCCCACTCTAGTGAGTCTCCTTTTTCTGTGTTTTTCCACTTTTCTAAAAGTATATAACAAAGAAACAAGTACAATTTTTATATAAGTTCTACTGAACAAGCTTGCTAGATCAACCAGAAGTTTCATTTCCTCTGAAAGTATACTGAATGATAATAGCTGCCAGTTGAATAATTACAACTTATTTTCTAAATAGCAGTTTCTCACTGGTCCCAGTAAGTGATCTATCAGCTGTCAGTGTTTTTATCTTGACTATCTTGATTATTATAATTTGGATAAAAGACATAGTTCATGCAAAGAAGATGATGTGGAATTTCAATCTGCAAAACTGTACTTAAAGGCCCTAACTGTACATTGAAATAGTTTTTCTGATTCCTCTATGTCATCAACCTTATTCAAAAGCAAATTTAACCATTAACCAAAATAGAGTTGGATAAAATGACTTCTATTGTGTTTGTTTATATAATTCTCTTTTCTATACTATGAAATATATTTCAAGAGAGGGGAGTAAATTAATTCAGTAATATTACTGACCACTGATTTTATGTCAAGCATGGTGTTCATCAGCACTTGTCAAGTAAATATTGAAATGTGCTTTAGCTTGAACAGCTAAGATTAAATAATATAATGTATCTGACTAGAAAATACTAATCACTGTACAGAAGTTAATCAATATAATCCTTGAGGAAAAGGCAGGTCTTTTTTTTTTCTGTTTGTTGCTTCCACTTGAGTTCCCAACCTGCTAAAACTTTTTTCCTCTGTTGAAAAGTCAGCTCCCATGGAGCCCTCGACCTGATCATTCTGTTTTGCAGCTTGCTTTCAAATTATAGGAATCCATTTTCTTATTTTAACAGACATTTAAAACACATATACTATGGAACTGGCATTATGCTATTCCCTGAAGATACTTCCAAATCATCTAGCAACCAAAGTACACAAAAATCTGTATAACACATTATCAAGAAACATATAGCAGAACAAAACCTGGAAAAAATACTAGACTCTCATCTTAAATGCCTTATCCATCTCCAAAGCAATGATTCAATTTCATTTTTAATTGAAGCCTGTACACACAAGCTTCCTGTGTCAATATGTTTATTTTCCCTGATGTAATTTTTCTCCACTTAAGCATCCACAATTCCTGATGGTAACTAACTCACCCAAGGGGGAAAGAAGTCCAGTGTAACAGCATGGCACAAAAATCGCACAGAGGCACACTTATCTCAGCTGAGTAAATGACTCTACAATTAAGATTCCTTATAAGTTTTCCAATCATAGAGGTAAATGGGTCACCTTCTTATACCCCACTGTGAGTAACAGCAAGAGAAGCTCTCCTCCCTTTCTGAAGTCCAAATCAAGTAGCTGCTCTCAGATCAGAAACAGGACTTAACTGTGTCTTTAACAAATGCCTGTGATGACTTTTAAACATCATAAGTGATTTAGCATAGATAAACACAAGGAAGAATTTATTGGAAGTGAAATTAAAGACAAAAATTCACCTAGTCTTCTGGCATTTCTCCTTCAACGCTGTTATTTGCATCCCTTCCAATTCTCCACACCTTGAAAGGTAAGGCTCTTCCCATTTATCCTTGGTACCTGACCTCCAAGCCATTTGAGTTTCAGACTCCAATCACCCTCCACTGTTTTGTTCACTTCTGTGGTCCTGGTGCCTATTCAGAAATCCTGAATTCCATATAGATATTTTGTTTTCATCCATTAAGCTAATCATAGCAAAAATTACACTTCTTATATGTATGTATTTCCTGCCATACATCATAACCAAATCCCAAAATAAAGTCACTGGTACACTATCACACTGTCACTATCACTATATTATATTTTGAATTGGTTTACACCTATGCCAGCACATTTATTCTAGTCTGTCTCTTAGGTCTGCATTAATCTGATGCATTTCCTTTTAATTTGGTTCACAACACCAGAGACATAGAGTGGCACAGTAAAAATGACCACACCTTTAGGGTCAGACAGTCCTGGATTCACACAATGGCTCCATGAAATCTATCAATGTCAGGCCAGGTGTGGTGGCTCACGCCTATAATCCCAGCACTTTGGGAGGCCGAGGAGGGTGGATCACGAGGTCAAAAGATCGAGACCATCCTGGTCAACAAGGTGAAACCCCGTCTCTATTAAAAATACAAAAATTAGCTGGGCATGGTGCTGTGTGCCTGTAGTCCCAGCTACTAGGGAGGTTGAGGCAGGAGAATTGCTTGAACCCAGGAGGCAGAGGTTGCAGTGAGCTGAGATCATGCCATTGCACTCCAGTCTGGGTAACAACAGTGAAACTCTGTCTCAAAAAAAAAAAAAAAGAAAAAAGAAAAAAGAAATCTATCAATGACATCAATAAGTCATTCACTCTAACCTCACCTGAAAATTGGGAATACTAGTCACAGCCTATTAAAGATGCTGTTAAAGTTACACATGTAGAGATATGTAGCGAGGAATCTGGCTCAATGTTAATTGTTCTTCTCTCTGAGAATATTATATCCATCCTCTTATCTATTTTCCTATGTTTCAACTGGCTCATATTTCGGCCCAAGCCCCAAACATTGAGGCTCGTTATCTCAGTGCCTCAGCTCATCATGTGCTTGGTACAGTCATTGCTCTCCCTCCATGTAGTTGGTTAGCTTTGTAACATTCCATAGATGCTGTTTCTAAATTCAGAAAAATTATAATAAAGGATCCATCTCAAATCCTTCTTTATAAATAGGCAAATACATTAATTAATTAATTAAATGAATTTAGTCCATGGCATTTTCAATCACAGAAATGCCATTTTGTCATTCTGGGGAGACTCTACAAAATAAGTGTGCCAGTTGCTTTGACAAATCATACGATGATAACTGACTTTTCCCCAAAGCTGGATCTAACTCCAGATTTGTCTTTACCTGAGACGGCTAATACTCTAAAAAATCTGACTTCATATTCCTCTTTGTCTTGTCTTGGCCTAAATAAAATACTCTTTATCTTGAGCACCCTTACTGCTTAGGGGCTAGATAAGGATAAGCCTCTTGTGATCTTTTCCTAAAACCTTCAGGCACAGATCCAATTCATGTCTAATTACACCATGAGTTTCAGCAACGGAAAATAGGATTTGACTAGTGAGAGGCCGAGTGGGTGGTGGCAAATGCAGGAAGGGTATCAGGCCCAGACTGTGGCCTACCTTGAGACCAAGCTCAGGAAAGCCATCCTCTTTTGTGCACACTGGAGATGATGAGAAACGACCCATGTACAAGCTGGTGATATTTTTGTCCTTGAATTAAACGAAGAAACACTACATTGGAAAATATCAATGGAGCTAATAAGTTAAAAACATAGATGTTGTTTCTCTCCTAGTAATCACAGAATATAGCAATCTGTTCTAAGCTCTTTTAGTACAAATGAGAAATAAAGCCAGCTTCCGAACTTGAGGAATTAGAACAGTCTCATATGTAATATTTTAATCTATTAACATTGTTTATTACCTTGAAACTAAAAGGTTATTTTGAGGGTTAAGTGTGCAAAGTTGGCACTCAATATTTATTATTCAAAGAAGTAATTAGCAAATGATGAAGGAATAATTTATATACATGTCATGCACACTAGCAACAGTGGCTTTTGTCAATACTACTAGCAACTTCAGAGAAATTAAATTGTTGATTGAAAAATAGTTTTTCTGACCCTTTTGAAAACTACATACGTGCTTCTTGTTGCTGGGTGAGAAATACTACTTTATACACAGTTCTGGTTTTCTATTCACAGATATGATTGATGTATTACACCAAAATAAAGCATTTTTATGTTTATAAAGTGTAATTTTTAGATTCACTTAGAATATATTTAATAAGTTAAAATTATTTTGGCACACTATTAAATGCAAAAACTCCTTTCAAAACAAAAAAGAACTACCTTATATTCAACATTTAATGTTCTTGGTCTCTGCTTTGATGTCTATACAATATACTGAGCTCAGTATGGTGTCCAAGAGTGCCCTCTGTGGATAGACAGGCGCATTCCTTCAGGAGTGGGTACTGATTCCAGACTACACATGCCTATTATTAGTTAGGCTTCTGAGATTGCAATCATACTGAATGTATGAAGAGCGAAATAAAATCAAATCCTTATTTTTGTACAGTTTTGAAGTTTATACTTAGAACTGACCACCTCCCCAGCCATGTGGAGAGCTGTACAGTGTGTAAATCTGCCTTTATCTTGGATTGATTGGTACAGTATTTTTGCCTCTGTGGGACCTACCTTTGTGTTCAGTAGTTTGAACTATATATAAACTGTACAATCTGTAAAGTTTTTATAGAGCAAATATTCAGCTGTGAAAACTGGTTAAATAAAACTAATATTTCTTAACACAGTTAAAAAAAAAGGAAATGAAGTCTTAAGTGCTTGAAAAATGACAAATTTTACTTAAACACTACAACATAAGTGTGCCAGTTTTCCTGCAGCCTAACCATCCGTACTAATCTTTGTCAAGGTTAATAACAATTGTTTCAATTAGCACTTCTTTGGCTGACTATGAGACTGAAATGTCTTCCTGTATTAACTACTAGTGCTTTGGAGAATTCCGTTTTTAATTCTTTTTGTCAAATTTTTTGTCATTTTATAAAAGTTAAATAGTAAACACAACATTTAATTGAATGTTACATATGCTTCAAATATTTCCCCAAATTTATGATTACCCTTTTAAATTTGTGGAATTTTTTTTTTTTGCTATAAAATGATTATTTGAACTTTACCAAATCAAATGTTTACCTCTACAATTTATATATTTGGTTTCATATTTAGAAATTTTTTCTACTACAGGATTATATAAATATTTACCTGTATTTTATTCTAAAATGTATGTGACTTTTTGATATTTTCATATTTAACCATCAGAAAACAATTTCAGTGTGTATTGTGGTGATATGCTTTATTTTAGTTTTTTTTTTATTCCAAATGGATGACCAGTTTACCTAACTTCTTGTATTCAATAACTCACTTTATTTCTACCAGTTTTAAAGTCTACCTTTATATGTAACTAAATGTTCACTTGTGCCTCTTCCTGTGCTTTTAATTCTGTCTCAGAGACAAACACTGCCCTACTTACTTTTTTTGAAATGTTTTCTAGTTATTTCACTAAAATTCATCATATAATATGTAATATTCTACTTTCACTCAGCATAATATATTTGGGGTAATTCATGATGTAGCACTTATTAGTAATTGTTTCCTTTTTTGCTGAATAGTTTTTTAGCCTAAGGGTATTCCACAGTTTGTTCACCAGTTAATCAACTGTTTCAATTCTGGGCTATTATGAATAATGTTGTTATAAACGTTTGTATACATGTATTATGTGTACATATGCTTTCATTTCTCTTGGTAGAGTCCAAGGAGTATAATTTCTGAATCATACAGTAAGTTTATGTTTCAATTTTTAAGAATCTGTAAATCTATTTGTCAAAGTGGCTGTATCATTTTACACTTCCACAAGCAATGTATGCTTAGTTTCTCCACATGCTTATCAACACTTTGTATTTTCCCTTTTTTCCCTTTCCTTTCCTTTCCTTTTCTTTTTCTCTTTCTCTTTTTTTTTTTCTCTCTCTCGTTTATAGCCACTCTAGTGGGTGGATAATGGTATTTTTTTGCAGTTTAAATTTTTATTTCTTAATTTTAATTTTATTTTCCTAATGCTCATCTTTTATTGTGCCTATTAGTCATTTTTGTATATATGTTTTGGTGAGATGTCTATTCAAATATTTCGTCCATTTTTAATTGGATTGTTCGTCTCTTTACTAGCTGTAAGAGTTCTTTATATTTTTTGTATGAGTTTTTATGCAAACATTTTCTCCCAGTCTCTTTTCTCTATTCTTATTTTCTTAATGGTGACTTTTTAAACAAAAATTGTACCACTTTTGTTTAAAATCTGATATTGATCATTTTATTTAATGACTCACACTTTTAGTATGGTATCTAATAATGTTTTGCCTAACCCAAGGTCATAAAATCTCCAACATTTCTTTCTAGAAATTTTTTTATTTTTAGCTCTTACATTCAGGTCTGTAATCCATTTTGAGCACCATTTGTTGAAAAGTCTATCCTTTCTCTCATATAATTTTCTTGACACCTTTGCTACAAATCAATTGGCTATAACGTAAGTATTTAAATCTGAACTCTCCAATTTGTTCTATTAATCTATATGACTGTCCTTATGCTGTGTGTTTTAATTGCACTGACTTAATGTTAAGCTGTGAATCCTTGTAGTGTAAGTACTCCAAATTGTTTCTTCTATTCCAAAACTGTAAGTCTTTTGCATTTCCATATAAATTGTAGAATGAGTGTCAATTTCTACAGGAAAAAAATGATCTGTTGATATTACATTGAATTTATAGATCCATTAAGGGAAAACAGCCATTCCAATCCTATTGAATCTTCTAATACATTTACATATGATGTCTCTCCACTTATTTATATCTTTTAAAATATTTATCAGCAGTGCTTTGTAGACATCAGTGTCTTGGTCGTGTGTGTGTGTGTGTGTGTGTGTGTGTGTGTTTGTAATTTTTTTAACATTATACTTGTAGCAAGGATTATTGTCAAACTCTACTCACTAGGCCAAAGACCCTTGTGGTGGTAGTGAAAAATTTGACCCTCACATATCACACTACCCACACTTACAAGTTTATCAGCCAGTTAGGGCCCCAGCTCCACATTCTAATAACGTGCAATCTCCATTTGTTTTCACATATTTCAATCTTCTTTCTGCATCATCCATGGCATGTTTTGTAAAGGACTTTTTAAAATATTTTAATTTTTTGGTGAAACCAGCTTAATTTCCATTTCTTTATAAGAAATCCATATTTTCTGCCTGAAAGCTTGTAATTTTTAAAAAACGTATTTAAGTCAAATATTTTATGCTTGTTCTCATCTTCCTGATCTTACCTGGAATAAAATGAGCCCTTTCATCCTCCATGCACTGGAGTCTTTCCTCTGGAACAGTCATTTTTATTCTATTTATTTTTGTTTACTTTACCTGAGACCCTAGTTATCTGTATGTTGGCTTTTCATTTTGTGACCTTCCCAAATACAATTTTCTCACTCTTTTATTTTCACTGTATTTTTTCTGTGCATTATGAGAGAATTTTTCAAATGCATTCTCCAAATTGAATTAACCTGGTTACTGTCCCTTGACTCTGTTTTTGATTATGTCCAATGTGTACTTTAATTCTTTTTTTTTAGTATTTTATTATTTTGACTTTTTGTCCAGCATGTTCTTTGTTTTCCCATAATACTATAGGATGCTAGTGCCTACATTACCTTAAGGATGTTTTCTTGTTAGTTCTGCAGAAGTTTTTATATCTATGGCATTGATAACTGAGTCATTGTGATGTGATAGGTAATATGCTTCATGATTTACAGACATTATTACATTTCTTTATATATGCTCATGCTCTGGATTTTCCAGATGCTGTTCCTTTATTAATGAAATATTTTAAAGATTCATGCTAGTATTTTTTTTCTTTATATACTCTCTAGTGCAAAACAAGATCTCCTCAGTCTTTATTTTTTTTCTTAAAAAAACCTATGTATGGGGCTTGCTCATTGTTGCTGTCCCAGTAAGCATTATTATATGGAATGCAGTTTCTGGTATAATTCCCAGTTTCTAGCAGCCTGCAGATAACATTCAACCAATACTGTATAGTTCTTTGCCAGCTTAAAACCATAAGGGAAATTTATAAACCTAAATTCCCAAAATATGCTGTTTTATTTCACTCCCTTCTGTACATGGGCTAATACTAATTTCAAAATTCAATGTATCTCTACCAATGACACCCCTTATACCATTATTTTTGGCTATTTTTCTTGAGATGAGATGTCTGATACAAGAATAAAGTCCTTGTTACTTTATAGTTAAGCAACCTACAAAAATAAATGCCCAGTTCTCACCTTTTTATATTAGTACAGACTCTGCATTCCTTAGTAAAGACTATGGAGATGTATAAATTGTGAGCCTATATTTTGACTTCATATCTGTCCACATCCATTTCCATTTCCATCAGTTTGGAGAAGTTAACCATTTCCAAATTTTCTAGATTTAGAATATTCATCAGTTTAATATCAGTGCTGCTTTCATTTGATTTTTTATTTGTGTTGAAAATTTAATAAAAAGTTGGGAAAGACTCTTTCAGATACTGCCAATTAAAATCACTTTAAAATGCAAGTCTACTTTACATCTTAGAAAAAACTGATAGCAACATGGTGTGTGAACTAGAAAGAGTCAAATAAAAACAGAAATTAGTGATCAACAGATAAAAGGTGAGAGTATATGCAGATTTCTGAATTAGGCAATTTCACATATGAAGCTACCATAGATTTATACATCTACTATAGATCTATAGAGCTACCATAGAGCTATTAATCAAAGTGGGGAAAATAGAATATACAAGTAGTCATTCTGTGACAAAGACTGAATTTAGATGCACTCATACTGTGTTTGAGCTTGCTTTGAGATATTTAAGGTGGAAGAATCTAAGAGTTAGGCATGTGGCTCTAATATTCAGGAGATTAGTGTGAGAAGAAGATGAAAACTTTAAAGTAGAAAAATGAATATATAAAAGCCATTGTCCATGGAATGCATGCTGTTGAAAGTATACAGAAAAAGACAACATGTTTGGAGAAATAGCCAAACTAATTTTCATCTACAGCTATAAGTAAGTAGTAGTCAATTATATGATAAATCTTGTGTAAAAATGAGCATACTTAGAATAAACTTGAATGGTTTGTAAAAATAGTGGAAATCATAAAAACATAAAAGTATATTTTGAGCAATACCTTCATTTTATAATAAATATGCTGTTTCCACAATGGATCAATGGATTAATTTGATTTATAGCATCCAATATTAAGTATTTACTATTTGCAAAAAAATAAGTTTTAATAATATAATTATGTATCATACAATATGTAGACAATCCTGAAATAAAATTGTTCAAGTCTGAACCATAGAAATTTTAAATAATCAGAAATTTTCGAAGATAGGCATCTCTTCCACATTTACTTTATTTATTAATAAAGTATTATTAACTGAAGGATTATAATTATCATCATTATTATTGTGATTAGACAGTGTAATAGAGTTGTTAATAGCACAGCCTCTAGCATCTTTTTCTTTTTCTCCGATTGATTTCCAATATCATATCTTTCAGTTTTTATGAACTTTGGCAATTTATACACTTTCAAACTTCATTTTATGCATCTGTAATAAAAATACCCCTCTTTTAGTTTGTCACAAGACTCAAATGAAATAGTCTATGTTAAATAATTAGAGCAGAGTATGGAAATGGTCTTATCATTCACACAATATTATTTATCTGAGTAATCCTATAACAGAACAAAGGTCAGATGAAAGACCAGAGCATACATGTTACAAAAGAAGCTCATTATTTGCCTCACTCATTTTTATCACAACAGAAGCAGGTTTCATAATCATAAACAGGGCAGTATTTTAATGTTACAAACTAAGAAGAATATCAAGCTTCAGGTTCATAGGAACTGAAACATCTCTTTCCTATTAAACACATATAATGAATCAAGATAAATGGGCATTACCTGGGGTGAATTCTTAGGTAAATGTAGTTACTGAAAAGAGATGTTTTCCTGCTTACTAAATGAATTAAATGAAATTTGGTATCTAAGTTAATAATTCTAAAATTCCAAATCACAATTAGTCAATTATGTTTCTATACCAAGGCCTAATCACAGTTAAATAGAATTTTTCAGGAAGAGCAAATAAAGGTAAATCAATTGACAAATGCATACTGAATATGTATTATGAGCAAACAACTCCACTAAACATGGATTAGCCCAAAATATCCCTTATTCTCATAATCCAGTTGAAGGATAAAATTTTAATTAAAATGATGAGAGTACAAGATAAGTGGTAAATATAAAATAAATGTATTTAAATAAATTGAAGTTAAATTGAAATTAATTAAATATCTTAGTTCGGTGATTAATCTCACAGACAAAATATTGAATGAAAGAAGTTAAACACAAACAGTGTGTAATACATGATTCTATTTATATAAAAATCAAGTATAGGAAGAGATAATTATGGTAATAAAAGTCAGAATAATGATTACTATTTGAAAGGACAATGATGAGGGTGTGGCATTATGGGGACTTCTGTTTCCTGATAATGTTCAATCAGTTGATCTTGGACGTGGTTACACAGCTACATGTGGATGTCAAACTTCCTTGAGCTGTACTCTGAAGTTTTATGCATTTTATGGAATGTATGTGAAACTTCAACTAAAATAATTTTCAAATTCTAAATTTAGGAAGTCAAGATCCTACAAGAGAATTCTGCTCCCAAAGGCCATAATGCCAATATTCCATAATTCCACTTCTCCTACTTTCTTCTTGACGGAGGTCCCTGGACTTGAATGGGCCCATGTCTGGATCTCCATCCCCATCTGTTGCCTCTATTTAACTGCCCTTTCTGGGAATACCCTGATCCTTTTCGTCATCCTCACTGAGCCAAGCCTCCATGAGCCCATGTACTATTTCCTCTCCATGTTGTCCACCACTGACATTGGCTTATGCATCTCTACACTGGTGACAGTGCTGGGAATATTGTGGGTCAATGCTCGGGAGATCAGCTTCAATGCTTGTTTATCACAGATGTTCTTCATTCACCTCTTCACTTTCATGGAATCTTCAGTGCTCCTGGCTATGGCCTTTGATCGTTTTGTAGCCATTTCTAACCCCTTAAGATATGTTACCATTCTAACGCATGCAAGAATCGCACAGATTGGTTTGGCAATCATTACCAGGGGGACTGTCATTTTGACACCTCTAGTCATACTTCTTAAGCAACTGTCATTCTGCCGCAGCCACGTGCTCCACCACTCCTACTGTTTCCACCCTGATGTAATGAAACTCTCATGTTCAGACACAAAGATCAACAGTGCATTAGGATTAACTGCAATCATCTCTACTGCCGGAGTGGACTCCATCTTTATTGTGCTCTCCTATCTGCTGATCATTCGCTCAGTTCTCAGCATTGCATCCATACAGGAGAGGAAGAAGGCCTTTAGCACTTGCATTTCTCATATCACCGCTGTTGGCATATTCTATGTCCCTTTGATCAGCCTGTCCTTTGTTCACAGATTTGGAAAACATGCCCCACCCTATGTGCCCACCCTCATTGCTAACGTATACTTGCTCGTCCCCCCTGTGATGAATCCCATCATCTACAGTGTGAAAACGAAGCAGATTCAGAAAGCTGTGCTCAAATTTGTATGTTCCAAGGGAATTCATATTTAACATGTACTACTCCTAAAGACTTATTTCAAAGTCTAGAAAAGTCACCACAAGTTGGAGTTACAAACCCATGCATGCAATTTTAGAGTTGTGTGAAACTGAATGCCATCCGATTCAAATGTCTCCACAATGTGATTATCATTGCTAAGCAATCTCTTTTCTACCATCAAGGTACTGATTGAGATTCTCACTATCTTAGTTACCTGGTTCCAACAGACGACTAACTGAACTAATGTTTCTATGCTGTTTCTGCTCAATGATCACATCATTCACTTTGAATTAAGATTCCAAATTATCTAAGAAAAATTTTTAAATGAACAAATAAATGCATCTTTTATGTTTATTTCTCATGCACCAACTAAATGAAGCAGCAAATCCTGTCTATGGTCATTTCCTCCACAACTCAGGCTTAGCTTTTCTTTAAATTTTCATTCACTTTTTTTCTCTTTTCCCATACTCTGCAGTGTAAAAATGCCAGCCTGCTTACAACTTCTTCAAATGCATGCAGTTTTTTCATGGTGGGCTTTACTGTTGACTCCACTTCAACACCCACTTCACCTTGAAATTCTACTTATGTTTCAAGATTCATCTTTAAATATCTTCCTCATTAAACATTTTATGATTGCTCAAATGATATTTGTTCTCTCCTTATAATTTTCCTTTCATATTGCTTTGTTCATAACAGTTTTGCCTTTATATGTGTACACACCTGTGTGTATATTATTATAGCTTTCACAAGACTGTACATTTCTTAAATAAAAAGTCTTGATTTTATTTGAAGCTTCCATAACACTCAGCAGAACACCTTTCACATAGCAGATACTTATTGATAGTTGTTGAATTGAACTATACATAAAAACCTATCAAATAGTCTATCTCAAAATTCCAGTGATAACTCCTTTGATTCAATATTTGACATGTGTAACACAAGAAATTTTCAACTGTGTAAAATTTTTTTGCCGATATTACCTGGTAATTGGTCATAGTTCTAACTTTCCAAACTACAGAGTTAAATGGCTATTTTGGAAGTTTTGGCCTCAGAAAGCTGTCCCCGTTTGGACCCACATCCAATACACGTGTACTTCTTGTCTGTTCTTTAAAAAATATAGATTTGGGGGGCAAAGTTTTGTTACATGGATATATTGCATAGTGGAAGTCTGGGCTTTTAGTATAGCCATCATCCAAATAGAGTACATTATACTCATTAAATAGTTTCTCCTTTCTGACCCCACTTCCACCCTCCTACGCTTTCCAGTCACCAATGCCTATCATTCCACTCTAAATGTCCATATGTGCACATTATTTAGCTCTTACTTGTGAGAGAGAGCATGCAGTATTTTACTTTTTGAGTTATGTCACTTAAGGTAATGTCCTCTAGATCCATCCATGTTACTGCAAAATACATCTCTTCATTCTTTTTTATGACTCAGTACGATTCCATGGTGTCTACTCACTACATTTTCTTTATCCAGTCATCCAGTGATAGACACTTAGATTGATCCCATATTTTTGCTATTGTTAAGAGTACTGTAATAAACATATGAATACAGATATATATGTATATATATATGTGTGTGTAATAAATATATATATACAGATGTGTGTGTGTGTGTGTATATATATATATATGTATATATATATATATATATATATATTATAATAATTTATTTCCCTATGGGAAGCTACTCAGTAGTGGAATTTCCAGCTCAAATAGTAGTTCAATTTTTAGTTCCTTGAGAAATCTCCACAGAGTTTTCCATAGAGGTTCTACTAATTTACATTGCCACCAACAGTGTGTAAGTGTTCTCTTTTCCCCACATCCTCACTAACATCTGTTATTTTTTGACTTTTTAATAATAGCCCTTCTGATTTGTAACTCATTGTGGTTTTAATTTACACTTCTCTAATGATTAGTGGTGTTGAGCAATTTTTATAAGCTTGTTGGCCATTTGTATGTCTTCTTTAGAAAACTGTCTGTTAATGTCCTTTGTCCACTTTCTAATAGTTACTTGCTATTTGCTGTTGTTGAGCTGTTTGAATTTCTTGTAGATTTTGAATATTAGTCATTTGTTAGATGCACAATTAGAAAATATTTTCTCCCCTTCTGCAAATTACCTGTTTACTCTGTTGATTATTTCTTTTGCTGGGCAGAAACTTCATAGTTTAATCGAGCCCCATTTATCTTTGTTTTTGTTGCACTTGCTTTTGAGGTCTTAGTCATGAACTCCTTGCCAAGGCAGATGTTCAGAAAAGTATTTCCTAGCTTTTCTTCTAGTATTTTTATGACTTCAGGTCTTACACTTGAGTCTTCAATCAATCTTGAGTTAAATTTTGTATATAGTGAGAGATAGGGGTCCAGGTTCATTCTGCATATGGCAATCCAATTTTCCCAGCGCCATTTATTTAATAAGGCTTCTGTCCTTTTCCAAGTGTATGTTTTTGTTAACATTGTCACAGATAAACTGGCTGTAGATATGTGGCTTTATTTCTGGGTTCTCTATTCTGTTTCATTGGTCTATATGTCTTATACCAGTCGCACACTCTTTTGCTTACTATAGCCTTGTAGTACAATTTCAAGTCAAGTAATGTGATGCCTCCAGCTTTGTTCTTTTGGCTTAGGATTGTTTTGGCTATTCAGGCTCTTTTTTTCCATAAGAATTTTAGATTTTTTTATTCTGTGAAAAATCGTTTTGGTAATTTGTTAGCTATTACATTGAATCCACAGATTGCTTTGGCAGTATGGTCATTTTAACAATATTGATTCTTTGATCCATTATTATGGGATTTTTTTCCATTTGTTTGTATCATCTACATTTTCTTTCATCAGCATTTTGAGTTTTCCTTGTAGAGATCTTTCACCTCCTTGATTAAAACAATTCTTATGTATACTCTGTAGCTATTGTAAATAAGGTTGAGTTCTTAATTTGGTTCTCAGCTAGATAGCTGTTGGCATTTAGAAATGCTACTGATTTTTGTATGTTGATTTTGTATTCTGAAATTTTACTGAATGTATTTATCAAATCTAGTAGTCTTTTGGTGGAGTCTTTAGGATTTTCTAGGTATCCAATCATATCATCAGCAAATAGAGATAGTTTGATTTCCTCTTTTCCAATTTTGATTGTTTTGTTTCTTTCTCTTCCCTGATTGCTCTGACTAGAACTTCCAGTACTATTTTAAATAAAAATAGTGAAAGTAGGCATCCTTGTCTTGTTTCAGTTCTTACAGAAAATGTTTTCAACTTTTTCCCATTCAATATGATGTTGGCTGCAGGTTTGTCATATATGGCTTTTATCATTTTCAGGTATGTTCCTTCTATGCCTACTTTGTTGAGAGTTTTTATCATGAACTCATGCTGAATTTTATCAATTGATTATTCTGCAATTATTGCCATGATCATAGGGGTTTTTAAATTTGTTTATGTGATGAATCATACTTACTGATTTGCTTATGTTGAGACATCATCCTTGAATCTGTGGAATAAAACCCACTTCAGTGTTGTGTAATATTTTTGATGTGCTGTTGGATTCAATTTGCTAGTATTTTTACTAGCAAACTGATAATTTGATTTCCTCTTTGGTACCAATTCTTCCTTCTATGTCTAGTAGAATTTGACTATTAATCCATCTGGTTCTGGATTTGTCTTTTTTGGGGAGATTTTGTATTACTTATTCAGTTTTACTAATCGTTATTAGTCTGTTCAGGTTTTCTACTTCTGTTTCAATCTTGGAAGTTTATATTTCCAGGAACATATTCATTTTCTTTAGGTTTCTAGTTTGTGAGTGTAAAATTGCTCATAGTTGTTTGCAATGATCTTCTGTATTTCTATGGTACCAATTGTAATGTCTCCTTTTTCTTTTCTGATTGCACTTATTTGAATTTTCTCTCTTTTTTGTATTTTATTTTTTTATTATACTTTAAGTTCTGAGGTACATGTGCAGAACATGCAGGTTTGTTACGTAGATATACATATGCCATGGTGGTTTGCTGCATCCATCACCCCATCATCTACATTATTTACTTATTACTAGGTGGAAAAATTTTTGAAAAGACTATATACTGTATGATTCCAACTATATGACATCCTGGAGAAGGCAAAACTTTAGAGACATTATAAAACTCAATGGTTTCCAGGCATGTGGAGGGAAAGAAAGGTGAATAGACAGAGAACAGAGGACTGTTTAGAGCAGTGGAATTATTCTGCATGATACTAAAATGGAAGATACATATGTCATTGTACGTGTATAAAATCCATAGAACACACAACACCAACAGTGAACCATAATTTAAACTGGATTTGTGGTGATAATTCTATGTTAGTATTGGCCCATAGACTGTGATGAATGTACAAATGTACGACTCTGCTGGGAGATACTGATAGAGGAGTAGGCTACGCATGTGGGGCTGGGAGGCGTCTATGGGAATTCAGTACTTTCTGCCAAATTTTGCTGTGAACCAAAAACTACTCTAACAAAGTTGATTAAAATGCAGGATTATGGGCCCTAGAATCTGAATATTTTGTTTTACTGGTTCTGAGATGAGGCCTGAGAATTTGTATTTATAATAAGATGTCCAAGGTATACCTGATACTCAACTAATCTGGGAAGCCATTAAGCTACAAATACAACTGTATATTTTTTTGTTGTTTGTTATTCCAAATCTAAAGTATATTTATTTTTATCTTTATCTGTGGGGAAGAAAAATATTCATTTTGGTGGAATAACTGGGTGTAAAATCAAGAATATAGGGTTGTTTCAATGGCTTCCTTCCCAAGGCAGGTATAAAAATTACATTTTTATATTTTTTATATTAGTCAATATTTATATTTTTCATGAAATATAATTTTAATAAGTCATAGCAAGTCAAAAAAGAAGCAACTTAGTAATTGCAATACATGAAACTATGTTTAATAAATAATTTCTGAAGTTCTGATGTATAGCATGGAGACTATGCTAATAATGTTGTATTGTATAGTGTCTTTGATAAGAGACTGCATATTAAATTATATCACAAGAAAAATAAAGAGAAAGAGGTAACTATGAAGGTCATAGAAATGTTAATAAAAGATTATGATCATTTCACAAAGTATATGTATATCAAAACACACTGTACACTATAAATATATACAATTTTTAACAATTGTCCCTTAATAAATCTACTAAAAAAAATTTTAAAGAAGAAAATAAACCACATGGGAGAATAAGTAGATTTGGGCATGCAGAATGACTCTAAAGCACAAAGCCAAAACAAGCAAATACAGTTTATCAGAAAGATCCCTTAGGAGTAAGTTTTTCTTTTGGGTAAATGACCCTCATGAGACTGAGTTCCTTATAAATATCCTCTATTCTGGGAGCTGAATGGGATCTCAGAGCCCTATCTCTTCCTCATCCTTTTCACTCAATGTAAGCACAGGGGCATCCAAGAGACAATGGCCATGCATTATGTTAGACGATTTATGTGGACTCATTTTGCAGTAAGAGAATTGGCCTTATAAGAGAAAATATTTCTAAGAGAAAGTTGTGGCAGCCACATAAACACAAAATGCTGTGGAATTGCCTTTGGAATAAGAATTTACGATAGGAAAAGTCCTAGTATTTTATTGTTTTAAGGCAGCTTTAAAAAAAATTTTTTTAAATAGAGATTCTTGCTAATATGCTGACTCTTCATTCTGAAATGTCCATGAACAATAAAATTCTGGAAAAAATATCAAGGAAACATGGTAAATGGGGAATCTGATTGAGATTCCTTAGATAAAATATTTAAAATATACTATCCCTGAAGAGTAGGAATAGACATGGAGAGTAAAAACAGTCCTGCTAGGCATGGTGGCTAACACTTGTAATGCCAGCACTTTTGGAGACTGAGGCAGGAGGATCGCTTGAGTCCAGGAGTTCGAGACAAGCCTGGGCAACATAGTGAGAAACTGTTAATCTAAAAAAATACAAAAATAAATTAGGTGGGTGTGGCAGAGTGAGTCTGTGATCCTACCTACTCAGGAGGTTGAGGTGGGAGGATCACTTGAGCTCAGGAAGTCAAGGTTGCAGTGAGCTATGATTGTGCCAGTACACTCCAGCCTACATTACACAGTGAGACACTGTTTCAAAAAACAAACAAACAAACAAACCTGCATAGACCAAAAACCAAATTTGACTCATTAATGTATATAATTCTGTTGTTAAAATAATGTGATTATTTAAGCAGAAACAAATAATATTGGAAATCTGGGATCATATGCCTGGAAGTGCGGTATTGAACCTCAAAAAGAAGTAATTTGTCCAAATATTATAGTGATTTATCATTTATGGGGCATAAGCTTTTAGTTATTTTTCTAGTAGTGGGAATGATACTGTGTCATTTGTAATAATAGACATAATTTCCCTAAAGAGATTAGGACATTGGAGCCAGGCTGATAAGAAAAACTTGTGCATAATGACAGTTAACTTAGGTTACATATGTCAGCAGTGTCTATGAAAATCAGCAAAGCTAATCCAAGTATCCATAGCTCAAATCCTTAATACTAACAGCCCCTGTTATATAATGGAAATGAATTAATTTTACCAATAATCTTCAAAATTTAGCACATAAGGAAATAATTTCTTTTCAACTCTCCTGAATATTGACAAGAAAATATGTTTTAAATAGAGTAACAAACAACAGGAAGAGAAAAATAAACCTATCGAGTATCAAGTGCTTGAAACCCTAATGCATGTGCATTTATATGACTATGAAGAGCCAGAGGACAGTGATAGGTAGTATACAGCTGTTGAGGGAAAATAAAATTACATAAATCCTTGCCTTTTTAATAATACACATATGTATGTAACACTAGAGTTTATCTTTTATTAAAATTATTAATAAAAATTAATTATTCCACCAATTTTCACCACCATTGAAAAGCTTTGATGTGTAACACACTGGAACTCTTAACAAACTTTACATTTACACAGATGGAATTAAAATCCAGATTTTTCAATGTATGAAACAGTGCAAATTATTTAACCTCTGTAATTTTTATCTTGCATGGTTAAAATTCTGAAATCTTATAAGTAATGTTATTTTCAAATTCAATGAAATAATTCACATAAACCACATAGTACTAGGTCTGACACATTGTAGGATTCTGTCAATGATAGGTCTTGACTACCTTGCAAAGTAGCTGTAACTATCATCGCCTCCAAATTCCCAATGAATAAAGAACATCAACAATATTCTTTTTTCTTTTTTTTTTTGGAACTGGGTAGAAGGAGTTTCACTCATGTTACCCAGGCTGGAGTGCAATGGCACGATCTCGGCTCACCGCAACCTCCGCCTCCTGGGTTCAGGCAATTCTCCTGCCTCAGCCTCCTGAGTAGCTGGGATTACAGGCACACACCACCATGCCCAGCTAATTTTTTGTATTTTTAGTAGAGACGGGGTTTCACCATGTTGACCAGGATGGTCTCGATCTGTTGACCTCGTGATCCACCCGCCTCAGCCTGCCAAAGTGCTGGGATTACAAGAACATCAACAATATTCTAAGTTACTCCCTTGATTCCAAAGTTTTTGTTACTATTCAATATCAAATATCTTCTCCTCTCTCAAACTGTGTTAGTCAAGATTCTCCAAAGAAAGTGAACCAATTGAATTTTGTATATGTATATAAAAATTGGGGAAGGCCATATGCTTTACTCAGTTCACCAATTCAAATGCAAATCTCTTCTGGAAAAACCCTCCCAGACATAACCAGAAATAATGTTTAATCGTATATATCTAGGCATTATGTGACCCAGCCACATTGACACATAAAATTAACCATCATACCCCTCCCCTCATGCCCATGTTCTTCCAACTATACTTAGGATTTAGCTGTCAGTCTAGAAATGATTGTTTTCTGAAAACCTCTCCTTATTCCCCAAAATGAGCTTGTTGCCCTCTTTATGTGTTGTTGTAGCATTCCAAATTTACTATCCACTCTATAATTCCACTATACTTGTCTTTGTCCTCTAGTCAACTACTCATGATGAGGTCAGGGACTTTGTTGCGATTAACATTTAATTTCCTATGCCTTGTCCACAGTAGATGTACAGTATATATTTGCTGAATTACTGAAAGCATCTGCCTGATTTTCAGTATTTGTGCTTGGACTAAAGTCACTGTTTTGTCACGTAGCATAGGTAATTCACCACTGCTCCACTTCTGGCTCATGCTCTGCATTATAGCAGGGTTTCTTATAAGTGCTATCTCACAGGCTCCCTCTTGCTGGGTCTAGATTTATCCTCTGTATAGCACACGGATCACATGTAATTATTTTGCAGTAAAGCAACGTTCATTTGAACACAGCCATTTGAACACAGCCATATGTGTGTTCTTAGTCTTCTCTTTTTCTGGCTGATTATACATTTTTTAAGTTCCAAGAAAAAAGCTCCTTTTTTCTTTATGCACTCATTATTATACTTTCTTTTTCTTACTGTTTTTAGTTTTGCTGTTGTTGTTGTTTTAACTCTTATTTTACTCTAAGTTCTGGGATACATGAGCAGAATGTGCAGGTTTGTTACATAGGTATACATGTGCCATGGTGGTTTGCTGCACCTATTGACCCATCCTCTAAGTTCCTTCCCATCATCCCCCAACCCCTAACAGGCCGTGGTATGTGTTGTTCTCCTCACTGTGTCCATGTATTCTCATTGTTCAGCTCCCACTTATGAGTGAGAACATGTGGTGTTTGGTTTTCTGTTCCTGTGTTAGTTTGCTGAGGATGATGGCTTCCAGCTTCGTCCATGTCCCTGCAAAGGACATGATCTCATTCCTTTTTATGAATGCATAGTATGCCATGGTATATATGTACCACTCTTTCTTTATCCAGTATATTACTGATGGGCATTTGGGCTCGTTCCATGACTTTGCTATTGTAAACAGTGCTGCAATATGCACACATGTGCATGTGTCTTTATAGTAGAATGATCTAGATTCCTTTAGGTGTATACCCAGTAATGGGATTCCTGGGTCAAATGGTATTGCTGGTTCTAGATCCTTGAGACCTCAGAAATAACCACACATCTACAACTATATGCTGGGAAAACTGGCTAGCCATATGCAGAAAACTGGACCCTTTCCTTACCTTATACAAAATTACCTCCTTCACTAGTGAAACATTCTAGCTCCAAATCTTTGCCATATGCAGAAACTGGACCCTTTCATTATCTTATACAAAAATTAACTCAAGATAGATTAAAGACCTAAATGTAAAACCATTAAAAACCCTAGAAGAAAACCTAAGCAATACCATTCAGGTCATAGGCATGAGCAAAGACTTCATGATGTAAACGCGAAAAGCAATTGCAACAAAAACCAATATAGTCCTTTCAATACACCTTGACAAGAACAAGACTAATAAAATCAATGCTTTTAGGCCACTGTAATACCACGTAATGAAATTAATGTTATTCTGTGAACGGACTAAAATATCTCTGAGGTACTTTCCAGTTGTAAAATTCTAGGACTCTACATGATTCCAAAATGTTATAAATTAAAATATTTAAATTCAATGTTCCAGGTTGTCTTAGTGGAGATGTCCAAAGCCAAAATATTGTTTCTTTGTAAAACCTCCTGCTGCTACTTTCCTGCCTATGACACTGGTTTTTAATATTAACTTTCTTGGTCATTTATTTTATTTAAATTAAATGAGTTTAAATTTCTATTGATGGTTCTAGCCATAAGTGCATTATTTTTATTATAACTTTATTCTTATAATATGTATAACTATCAAAATGTTCTAAAATTATCTGACCAATAAGGATTTTTATCGTGTATATTAATTTTAGAATGATGTCAGGAAACTAAATGATAAACTGATTTTCTTCTGTCAAATAGTTAATGAAGCAAGAATTACTTCATAATCAGCAAAGTGGGTATTCCATGTTCACTATAATCCATACCTAAAATTTTCTACATGAAACCTTTTGGATAATATTCCATATATGTAGGATATTAAATAATGCCCACAAACTTATTGTTGTGACATTTTTAACTGCAGTTATATTGAATTTTAAAAATTGAGATTATCTAATTCAACCCTCCTTACTATTAACATTAAATGGCAAGACCAAAGACATTTGGCTATTTGGTGGCTGATTCAAAACTGAGCAGCCTTAGATGAAAAATATGCTGGGATTTCAGTGGCCTATAAGAGCAGGAGTAAAAGCTGAGACTGGACAGCAATAGTAGATAGGGATTAAAAAAAAAAAAAAGTAGTCAAGGATACAACATGCAGTCCCAAGAGATATCATAAACTAAGATTTGGAGCTAGAGTGTTTCACTAGCGAAGTAGGTAAAATTGTGTGGCTATCACACAATTGCATGAGTATATTCTCCATATCAAGTGTTTGGAGTCATCATAGTTCTGAATGTACATGAACAACCAGTGGGATTCCAGCCAATGCCTAGGTCTATGAAAAAAGCACCCAATCTTCTTGAGGTCAAAAAGAACAAAACATTAATATTCAAATCACTACCAGAGTGACTTAATGAGAATCTTAGCAAGATTTTCCAGTACCTAAGAATCCTAGATGACAAGAGTAAAGTCAACATGGAAAAGAAGAAAGGAAAGAGGAGAAAACTCACCTAGGACCTCACCTGCATAGCAATAAGACTCATTTCAGATGCTACTTTCTGATGGAGTTAAAAGCTCACATGTGTTATTTATCTTGATGAAGACAGATTTTGAAAGTGTACTGTCCTGAGTCTTGTGTAAGCAAAGGGTGACAATAATTGCAACAATATTAGGCTAGAAAGGGAAGTGCCTGATATCAGGCCTCTGTATTTCTAGTTCACCCCTATCCCTGAAGCTTAATACAGTTGACTTTTAAAAGACTAATTGCTAAAGGTAGTGATACAGACAATTTTCTTCAACAGTTATATATCAAATCAGCTATAGTGACAACAGATAAGAAAATCAAGAATCAAGATCAGAAGTGTAAACCAAGATCAGATGTGTAAACTTAGACTATAAAAAACTCTAGCAAGGTAGGGGTAAAACCCATTGACCAAGAAATAGCAAATAGGCCATTTTAACTTGTATAGAAATATTTCTTTATATAAAATTTTTCCTTAGAAGGCTACACATACATAATGTATGATAAAGTTCCATGATAATAGAGGTTTTTTTCTTAAGGCAGGTTAGTTTAATTTTCTAGAAGGAATGCTTTCAAAAATTCAAAGGAAATAATTAGAGAAAAAAGACAAAAATGAAGAGATGAATACTGATCATGACTTATTCCCATGACAAAAGGTTATTTATTTCTGTAATTATTGACTAAAGCCTGACAATTCCATAATTAGATGAATTAAAAGCCAAATTCCCTTTTACATATATTACTGTTTCAAAACAACCCTAGTGGCAGAATTCTGACTGTTAAGACCAGAATTGCTCATAAAATATGGAAGTTTTTTTCTTTACCACAAAGCCCTGTAGATGGACAAATTTAAACATCAGATGAAAACACCCCTTAAGCTGATAGAACTTCACTTTTCTGTGTCATGAGATATTTTCTCATGGTGGCAGTCTTAACCAGTAAGAATCTGCAAAACCACATTATGAATGAGAAGCAAAATAGGGTGCTTCATGTCGTCCTGCCTCCTCAGACCAGCCTTTAATGCCCACATCTGCATAGAACTGTCCAGCTCTCCTGCCTTCATTTGTCTTGATTTTCTTTCCTTGCAAAGAAAGCAAATTACAAAAGCAGACAGAGGAAGGTGGGCAGGAAGACAGAGGCAAGAAGGAAAGGTGGCAAACATGAGAGCTTCTTGGACTTTACCAAAGCAGGAGCTAAATTTGTTTCTTGTGGGACATCGGTAGAATTCTTGTTTTAAAAAAAGCTCAGCCAGGCACAGGGGCTTACACCTGTAGTCCTATTGCTTGAGAGGCTGAGGCCTCTCAACAGTATCACTTGAAGCCAGGAGTTTGAGTCTGCACCAAAAACAAGCAAACAAAAAATAGTGGGTCATGGTGGCTCAAGCCTATAGCCCCAGCCACTCAGGAAGCTGAGGCAGAAGGAGTTTGAGGAAGCAGTGAGCCATGATTACACCATGCAGTAGAGTTTTTAAACAAATATTTACATACATGTATATTTTTATTAAATAATAAATCTTACTTTTAGAAATGAATACCACTTTGAATTTATTGTATTTTCAAATTACTTTTGATCTCTTTGTGTGGACAGCACAAAGGAATGGAGAAAGAAAATGACTAGGGTCAAAGTGAAAGGGGACCAAAAGTACCCCTGGATTAAAAAAAAAAGAGGTGCTATTCTCTATTGTGAATCAGGAAACAAGAAACATAAAGAGGAAGTTCAACTCAGTAGGGAAAGCCATATCAAAACTGGGAAGTAGAAAGGAGACATTCAAATCCTAAAAATAATCTCCAATTTGATTTGTCTGACTACAGTTAGTAGAAATCACAACAAAACTGATGAATGTTTTATCACTTCTCATTCTAAGACATTTATTGCAACAGAATTTTTCCATAGTAATCATGTCATCTTTTCTTAACATCACTTCCTCTTCTCTGATCTTTTTCCTGACTAGAGTTCCAGGACTAGAAGTTGCTCATGTGTGGATCTCCATCCCCTTCTGCCGTCTCTACATAACTGCTCTCTCTGGGAATGGTGTCATCCTATTTGTCATCATCACTGAGTCCAGTCTCCATGAATCTATGTACTATTTCCTCTCTATGCTCTCAACCACTGACCTGGGCTTGTGTGTTTCCACACTAGTCACTATGCTGGGCATATTCTGGTTCAATGCAAGACAGATCAGTTTCCATGCCTGTGTTGCCCAGATGTTATTCATTCAACTTTTTACTATCATGGACTCCTCAGTGCTCTTGGCAATGGCCTTTGATTGCTTCATTGCCATTTGTAATCCACTGAGATATGCTACCATCTTGACAGATTCTAAGATCATCAAGGTGTGGTTTGCCATCCTTGTCAGGGGGACAGTGACTCTACTGCCTCTGGCCCTGCTTCTTAAATGTCTGTCCTTCTGCCGAAGTCATGTGCTCCATCATTCCTACTGTTTCCATCCTGAATTATCTTTCATGTTCTGACAATAAGATCAACAGTGCTTTAGGACTTACTGCCCTCACAGTTACTGCAGGGGTGGACTCCATCTTTATTCTTCTCTCCTATATCGTGATTATTAAGACTGTCCTAACCATTGCTTCCCCAGAGAAGTGGCATAAGGTCTTTAGCACTTATATCTCCCACATAGGTGCTGTTGCCATTTTCTACATCCCTCTTATTAGTTTGTGTTTTGTCCATAGGTTTGGGAAAAGAGCGCCTCCTTATGTATACACTCTTATGGCCATTGCATATTTGCTTATTCCACTAGTGATGAATCCTATTATTTATAGTGTGAAAACCAAGCAGATCCATAGAGCCATTAAAAAAATCCTTTTTCCACAAAAACTCTTCAAAAAATCAATGAATCCAGGAGCTGGTTTTTGAAAAGATCAACAAAATAGATAGACTGATAGCCAGACTAACAAAGAAGAAAAGAGAAAAGAATCAAGTAGATGCAATAAAAAATGATAAAGAGGATATCATCACCGATCCCACAGAAATACAAACCACCATCAGAGAATACTATAAACCAAAAAATCTAGAAAAAATGGATAAATTCCTGGACACTTACACCCTCTCAAGGCTAAACCAGGAAGAAGTCAAATCCCTGAATAGGCCAATAACAAGGTCTGAAGTTGAGGCAGCAATTAATAGCCTACCAACCAGGAAAAGTCCAGTACCAGACAGGTTCACGGCTGAATTCTACAGATGTACAAAAAGGAGCTGGTATCATTCTTTCTAAAACTATTCCAAACAATACAAAAAGAGGGAATGCTCTCTAGCTCATTTTATGAGGCCAACATCATCCTGATACCAAACCTGGCAGAGACTCAACAAAAAAAGAAAACTTCAGGCCAATATCCCTGATGAACATCAATGCAAAATTCTTTATAAAATACTAACAAACAAAATCCAACAGCACATCAAAAAGCTTATCCAACACAATCAAATAGCCTTCATCCCTGGGATGCAAGGCTGGTTTAATACACACAAATCTATAAACATAATCCATCACATAAACAGAACGAAAGACAAAAACCACGTGACTATCTCAATAGATGCAGAGAAGGCTTAGACAAAATTCAACTAGGTATTGATAGAATGCAGCTCAAAATAATAAAAGCTATTTATGACAAACCCACAGTCAATATCATACAAAATGGGCAAAAACTGGAAGCATTCCCTTTGAAAACTGGCACAAGACAAGTATGCCCTCTCTCACCATTCCTATTCAACGTAGTATTGGATGTTCTGGCCAGAGCAATCAGGCAAGAAAAAGAAATAAAGGGTATTCGATTAGGAAAAAGGGAAGTCAAATTGTTTCTATTTGCAGACAACGTGATAGTATATTTAGAAGACCCCATCATCTCAGCCCCAAATCTACTTAAACTGACAAACAACTTCAGCAAAGTCTCAGGATACAAAATCAATGTGCAAAAATCACAAGTATTTCTATACACCAGTAACAGACAGAGAGCCAAATCATGAGTAAACTCCCACTAACAATCACTACAAAGAGAATAAAATATCTAGAAATACAACTAACAGGGATGTGAAGGATCTCTTCAAGGAGAACTATAAGCCACAGCTCAAGGAAATAAGAGAGGACACAAGCAAATGGAAAAACATTCTATGCTCATGGTTAGGAAGAATCAATATCATGAAAATGGCCATACTGCTCAAAGTAATTAATAGATTCAATGCTATCCCAGTCAAGCTACCATTGACTTTCTCCACAGAATTGGAAAAGAAAAATACCTTAAATTCCATATAGAACCAAAAAAGAGCCTGCACAACCAAGACAATCCTAAGGAAAAAAACACCACCACCAAAGCTGGAGGCATCATGCTACCTGACTTCAAACTATACTACAAGGCTACAGTAATCAAAACAACATGGTGCTGGTACCAAAATAGAGTGACACATCAATGGAACAGAATAGAGGCCTCAGAGATAACACCACACATTTACAACTATCTAATCTTTGACAAATCTGACAAAAACAAGCAATGGGAAAGGATTCCCTGTTTAATAAATAGTGTTGGATAAACTGGCTAGTCATATGCAGAAAGCTGAAACTGGATCCCTTCCTTACACCTTATACAAAACTTAACTCAAGCTGGATTAAAGATTTAAACATAAGACCCAAAACCATAAAAACCCTAGAAGAAAACCTAGGCAATACCATTCAGGACATATGCATGGGCAAAGTCTTCATGACTAAAACACCAAAAGCAATGGCAACAAAAGCCAAAATAGACAAATGGGATCTAATTAAACTAAAGAGCTTCTGCACAGCAAAAGGAACTATCATTAGAGTGAACAGGCAACCTACAGATTGGGAGAAAATTTTTGCAATCTACCCATCTGACAAAGGGCTAATATCCAGAATCTACAAAGAACTTATACAAATCTACAAGAGAAAAACAAACAACCCCATCAAAAAATGGGTGAAGGATATGAACAGACAATTCTCAAAAGGAGACATTTATGCAGCCAATAAACATATTTTTAAAAGCTTATCATCACTGGTCATTAGAGAAATGCAAATCCAAACCACAATGAGATACCATCTCATACCAGTTACAATGGTAATTATTAAAATGTCAGAAGATGACAGATGCTGGAGAGGATATGGAGAAATAAGAATACTTTTACACTGTTGGTGGGAGTGTAAATTAGTTCAACTATTGTGGAAGACAGTGTGGTGATTCCTCAAGGTTCTAAAACTAGAAATACCATTTGAGCTAGCAGTTCCATTACTAAGTATGTACTCAAAGGATTATAAATCATTCTATTAAAAAGACACATGCACACTTATGTTTATTGGGGCACTGTTCACAATAGCAAAGAGTTGGAACCAACCCAAATGTCCATCAATGATAGACTGGATAAAGAAAGTGTGGCACATATCTACCATGGAATACTATGCAGCCATAAAGAAAGAATGAGTTCATGTCCTTTACAGAGACATGGATGAAGCTGGATACCATCATTCTCAGCAAACTGACACAAGAACAGAAAACCAAACACCGCATGTTCTCACTCATAAGTGGGAGTTAAACAATGAGAACATATGGACACAGGGAGGGGAACATCACACATTGGGGCCTGACAGGAGGTGGGGGGCTAGAGGTGGGATAGCATTAGGAGAAATACCCAATGTAAATGACAGAGTGATGGATGCAGTAAACCACCATGGCACATGTATAACTATGTAACAAACCCACATGTTCTGCACATGTACCCCTGAACTTAAAGTACAATAAAAAGTAAAAATAAAAAACTCCTTTTTCTCAAGTGTTGTGAGCCTAATACCTCTGAAATAAAATCTACTCCTTTCTTATCCTTCCAAGACATAGTGTTTAACAATAAACACTTATATCAGTGACCTGACACTATTTTTTAAGCAGAAGCTTTCATATGGGATACAGTTTGGTGGTAATTTATTCTTTATTTTTAATAGAATTATTATTAATCTACTCTTTAGGAATGAACAATGAAATATCTTAATATTATGAAAATGTTAGTAACAGTTTGAAAGAATGAATATTAACAGCTGAAATGAACACTTTCTTCATGAGACCAAATCTCCAAAATTATACTTAAAACAATGTCATAGATTCTGTTCTATTTGATTTTTTCAGCATATCTAACAGAGATATTAAATTTTTATACTTTTAAATTAAATTAGATCCTATTATCTATTATTCTGAAACACAATTTAATTACCACTGATTCATTCTTTCATTACTGAGGGTCTACTATTGCCAGATACTGAATAATATTACAGAGTGGCAGAAACAAACACTATATTGTTATAATCTGCGAAATACATAGATAAAAAAACAACCATTCAAAATCTGATTACTATGTAATATGTTAGAATATATAGATACTGGCAACAAGAGTAATAAGAATATATAAGAAGAATGTTTAATCCAGCCTGGGAACCATCACGATGTGTTGTTTGAGCTATAAGATAAATAAAGACATCTATTTCCATAATGGTAGCATGAGGAGCTCTGAGGACACACTATTCAAGGAAACAACCATAAACAGTGAGGTACACATACACTCACACACACACACGCACATATATCTGTATATATAGTTATACAACCATAAATATATACTGTATACACACACACATATATAGTGATAAAGACATAAACATTTAAATTATCTGGAAATTGCTCTAAGGGCATAAGGTCAATAAAAAACAATTCAAGAAAATGTATTAAATCACTGTAAAAACAATGAGAGACTTTGCTATTTAAACTAAAGCCAGCTTTGGCCCTCCTCTTCCCCACAGCTCAGCATACTTATCATAGCTGATAGCTCCATTCCAAGTACATGTAGCCAAGAACACAAGGATTTCTTCTCCTTCCCCTAGACCTTCCTCAGCTCTCAGTCTAGACCACCAGTATATATCACCCCAGCTCCATATTGCAGAAGCTAAACTCCAGGTGAGTGCAACCAAGAGGTCAGTGACTCCCTTCATCCACCCAGCCCTCACTCATAGCTGTACTCCAGGCATAGCTGTCAGAGAATACTGGGGCCCCATTACCCTTTCCTCAGCTCAATCCTAAGATACAGTATTCATCCCAAGAGAGACAAGCTGAAAATATTATATGCTATTCTGCCTGTGCCCTGTTTATATAACAGGAGTTTAATTCCAAGAGTAAAGGGACACAGAGGAATTAGAAATTAATAACAAAAAAATTACAAATTCGCAAATATGTGAAAATTAAGTAACATATTCCTAAATAACCCATGAGTCATAAAACACAAAGGAAATTAGAAAATGGTTTGAAATTAATGAAAATGAAGACTCCACATACCAAAGCTTGTGGGATGAAGCTAAACACTACTTTAAAGAGGAAAATGTACAGCAGTAAACGCTTTTAATGAAATGAAATAAATCAATAACCTAAACTTCCATTTTAAGACTGGGGAACAAAAAGGAAGGACAAACTAAACCTAAATCAACCAAAAGAAATAAAATAATGTTTAGATTAGAAATTAATAAAATAGAGAATAGAAAAACAATAGTCAACAAAAGCAAAGTTAATTATTTGATAGAAATGAATTTCTAATTGTAAAACTTCTTGAGAAGAAAAATATAGGCATAGATGATTCACTGGCAAATTTCACTAAACACTTAAAGAAAAATTCATATCAATTTTTCATAAACCCTTTCAAAAACAGAACAGTAAACACATCCCAACTCATTTCATGAAGTCATTTTGTCATGATGTCAAAACTATGCAAAGGCATCATAGAAAAAGAAAGTTATTAACCAACACTTCTTGTGAACACAGATGAAAACATCATCAATTAAATAAAGCAAACTAAATCCAGCAACATATAAAAAGGATTGTACACCATGACTAAGTGGAATTTATTCTAAGAATGCAAGGTTGATTTAACCTTTGAAAAAAATCTATAGAACAATCAGTAGGATAAAGAGCAAAAACTACATGATTATCTCAAGGATGTAGAAGAAGCATTTGACAAGATTAAACTATCAGTTTTGATAACAACACTCAACAATATAGGAAGAAAAAGGAACTCTGTCAACTGATAACAGACGTTTATGAAAAACCCACATGTAACCTGATCCTTAATAGAGAAAGTCTGAATGCTCCCCTCTAATGTAATGAAAAAGGCAAGGATGTCCACTCTCATCTATTGTCTTCAACATTGTCCTGGAGGTTCTACCCATAACAGCTAGGCAAGGCAAGGAAATAACGTCCAGGGAAAGAAGAAGGTAAAACTATTTCTATTTGCATTGACATTATCTTTCGTATGGAAAATTCTAATAATTTTCTACTAAGTTTTTTAATCCACTAAATATTAAAACTAATAAATGGGTTCAGAACAGTTGCAGAATATGAGATCAACTAAAACATTAATTGTATTTCTATACACTAACAATGAGCAATCTAAAACTGAAACAAAAAGAAAAATTCCATTTACAATAGTATCAAAAAGAACAGTTAGAAATAAATGTAATTGAAGAGGCATAAGACTTGCACACTGAAAACATTGTACACCAAAATATTGCTGAAATAAAGATGGAACAGCATGTCATAAATGTAAATTGAACAACATGTCATATTCATGGATTTGAAGACTTAATATTGCTAAGATGGCTATAATTCCTAAGTTGGTTTACAAATGTAATGTAATCACTGTCAAAATTCAGTCTTGCTTCTTTGCATTAATTGGCAAGTTGGTCCTAAAATACATACAGAATTTTAAAGGTTTCAGAAAAGCCAAAATAATCTTGAAAAAGATGAGCAAAGTTAGATGCTTCACATTTAGATGCTACACATTATATCAAAATTTACGGCATAGCTGCCGTTCTCCAGACAGTACGTAGTACTAGCATAGGACAGACACATACATCAATGAACTGGAATTGAGAATCCAGAAATAGACACTCACATGTCCTGTCAGCTGATTTTTAACCAGGGTGTCAATACAGCTCAATGAGGAAAAAAATGGTGTTTTCAATAAATGGTGCTGCCACCCAAATTTTCACCAACTAAAAAATGAATATACAAAATGTGATAGAGCCATGCAACGGAATATTGACTCAGCTATACAAAGGACTGAAGTACTGATACTTGCCACACAATGTATAAACCTTGAAAACAGGGCACTAAATGAAAAAAGCCAGTCACAAACGCCCAATATTGTATGATTTAATTTATATAAAATCTTCAGAATAGGCAAATCTATAGAGAGAGAAAGCAGATTAGTGATTGTGCAGGGCTGGGAGGGATGGAGAGCAATGAGGGTGCAACTGCTTCTGGATAGGGTGCTTCTCTTGGAGTTGGTGAAAACTTACTATAGATCATTGGAACAAGTGAGATTAAGTACAGCCACATAACTTTGTGAATATACTAAATACCATTAAGTTTTACCTTTGTTTTTTTGTTTTTTTTTTTTTTTTGAGACGGAGTTTCGCTCTTGTTACCCAGGCTGGAGTGCAATCGCGCGATCTCGGCTCACCACAACCTCCGCCTCCCGTGTTCAGGCAATTCTACTGCCCCAGCCTCCTGAGTCGATGGGATTACAGGCATGCGCCACCATGCCCAGCTAATTTTTTGTATTTTCAGTAGAGACGGGGTTTCACCGTGTTGACCAGGATGGTCTCGATCTCTTGACCTCGTGATCCACCCGCCTCGGCCTCCCAAAGTGCTGGGATTACAGGCTTGAGCCACCGCGCCCGGCAAGTTTTACGTTTTAAATGAACGAATCGTAGGTATGTGAATTGTATCACCATAAAACTGCTACATGAAAAAGAATTAAAGATTACATAAAGAAGATAATTTTTAATTCCTAGCCTATAAAAATAAGAAGAAAAAGATTAAATTCATAATTGCCCTGGAATTACAATCAGTGATCTTTAAAGATAGGGAATTTATACAAAGATACAACAAAAGATGAAATAACATCGACAGACAAGCTGCAGCCCAAAATATGTACAGGAGAATATCGAGGGAAAAGTGGGTGCAATTCTGTAGGATGATTCAGTCTCTGAGGTGCGGACTGGTGAATTCCATTGTAACGTCCACTCATTTTACTGCCCCACTAACCACACCCTGGCCTATTTGTGCCATCTTTTAGGACATGAAGACATATTTGCCTCAAGGTGGGAAGAATGAATGTGGTTGGTTTCTCCAAGGCAGGTCTGCACTTTAACTCTCTGGCAACATCCAGGAGTAACAGAGAATCCCTATGCCCAGATGAAGGGCTAATAATCTACCATCCCTCCCCACAACAGGATATCTTATCCTTTCCCCATGATACAGAATGAAATCCATCCCTAGTGAATAGAAACAATACCCGCAAAAACATGAATATTAAATACAGTGAAGAATCCCTAAATACATCATTTCAATGGGCTATGAATTGACAGGAAATAGCCACAGGTACAAAAACTGACAAAAAATTGACAGAAAATGCACACATGCACAAAAACTCTTTAACATTAGATTAAGTAATAGAACATTAAATTCAGAATATTATAAAAAGTGTCCCCACACCGAGGTATATATGTAGCATATCTTATAGTGCCTTTCCTTATTCTCCAGAAACATCAGTGTGGAAGGAGAGGGGAGGGGACAGCAAAGCCACTGACAACTGTCTTTAAATGTCAGAGTACAGACAAATCAGTGCCTGATTTCCTAACTAGCCATAGTCCTTAGGCCAGTGGATCCTTAGATCTTTCATCTTCATTCTGAAAGAACATACACAAATAAGCTATACATTTAATGGGAAAAATAAAGAATTGTTTGCAGACCCTCCTAGAATTCAAAAAAAAATTCAGTGTCAGCTAGGCCACACCTAATTGTGTGTGTGTGTTGGGAGTGGTGAGGAAGCAGACTCAGTGTGTACATCTCCAAAACCCAAAGTGGCCTACTCTGAATGGCGCATCTGGCTGGGCGCAGTGGCTCATACCTATAATCCTAGCACTTTGGGAGGCCAAGGTGGATAGATCACCTGAGGTCAGGGGTTCGAGACCAGCCGGGCCAACATAGTGAAACCCCGTCTCTACTAAAAATATAAAATTAGCCAGGTGTGGTGGTTCCGCCTGTAATCTCAGCTACTCAGGAGGCTGAGGCAGGAGAATCACTTGAACCTGGGAGGCAGAGGTTGCAATGAGCCAAGATCATGCCATTGCACTCCAGCTTGGGCAAAAAGAGAGAAACCCCATCTCAAAAAGAAAGAAAGAAAAAAAAAAGAATGGTTCATCTTTGTTGTGATTGGAAATGGAAGATGCAATATTTTTTGTTTGCTGTGAAACAGATGTCCCAGCATGGGCCTCACACCACCAGACCACTAAAGGTTTTACTAACGTGGTGGGCTACATCATCTTTGTAGGGTATACCAGTGATCCATGGGAGTTTCTGTCATCTCTCATGATTAGCGTGGTTTCATCATCTCATCAATATAGTGGACTAGTGTGATTCTCTAAGAGATGTCTCGAACTGCATTGTGATAGAGATCCAGAGAGACAACATAGTCTTGAGTGCACAGGGTTGTACATTATGACTACGTGAAAACTGTTTCTATTTCTCAGTTTATCTCATGGATGGAAAAATATCAATAGCCACAAAACATGCATTGGAAGCTGTGTTAATCTGATCTAGCACAGCAGCAGCAAATAGGGCTCCTATTTGGCTGAGTTTGCAGTCATCTCCTGTCATTCCCCATGCTCACTTTCTCTCTTTCTCTCTCTCTCTTTTTCTCTTTTTCTCTCTCTTTCCCAGAAACCTAAATGTTAAAAGGAGACATGGTGAGAAATTCTATCTCTGCATCTTGGCTCTTTAATGGTGCTATTAATGTCTGTCATCCCCTTCCAATACTGATTCCAAAAATTAAGAATAAATAAGGTTGCAGCTATCCCACAAGGGAAGTGAAGACTATATCTGGAACTCAGAGGTTTCACTGGGGCACCTCATATGTTCCATATCCTATAGTAAAGGCATATGAAATACTGTAGCAACCCAATAAGGGAAAGACCAATGAGAACACAGTCCTTTTGGGAATAAAAATTTGGGTAAACCACCAATCAAAGGGAAAGCTAAGGAAAAGGTGATGTGTATTAGGTTAGTGGGCTTAAAGAAAATGATAAATATAATCCATTGTCTCATGGCCAGCTACAAAACTGAAGACTGTATTATCTATGCATTTTTATGCAAATATATTAACCAGCTGTTTTCCCTTTCCTCACTACTTTGTATAAGGAGTGAGGATATTACTTAAATTTACAATACATCAGGTAGATCATCAGACTACAAAAATCCATGCCTGATCAAATTGGGAGAATTGTTTACCACTTGGACTTTCTGGATTTGCACTGAACACAACGAGAGGCTTTCTAATTTCCTCTTTTGACAGAGAGAAGGAAAGTTATGTAATATAATATGTATCTACATATATATTGAAAAGCTGACACCTGTTAGGTAAATGATGGCGCCATTAAATATATTTGATGAACAGCAAAAAGAGTAGACTGTGATGATCTTGAACATGTTTGCCCTCACATCCATTTATTTCCCTTACTCTACTCTGCTCAATACCTCCAAGGAGCTGAATCTTGCAGGCTAGATACCTCAGCCCTCCACGTCAGCCATGTTCTAGTTGGGTTTGGCCCACAGAAAAAATTAGTTAAGTCTGAAGGTGAATCCAGCAGAAAGGGAATTTCTTCCAGCCCCTCTCTGTTTTGAGCAGCTTCTCTGGCACTGTTGCATTTTCTCCACATTTCCACCTTTCATCAGGGTGCCATACCTCCTGAGCTCCAGTAATACCAAGGAGATTCCAGCCACAAGGCTGTAGTAGCTTGCTGCAATCCACAAGGCAGTAGTAGCTTGCTGCAGTCAGGTTACCTCACCATCACCTGCCTGGCTGTCAGGTTTCTCCAACACATAAGTAACAACATCCTTTGACAATATTTGTAGTGGTTTCTGATTTTCTGCTTAAATGTTTTACATTTTATTGCCCAACAATTTAAATTCCAGAAAACTTCACTTACATATGAACTAGAAAGATGTTGTAGTATAATTTTTAAAGCTTTGGATAAAAATAGTTAATATGTAATGAAAATATTTAATTTTTTCAGTCACAGCAAAAAAAAAAATGGGAACAGTTTAAATGTGACTAGGGGCATGATTTTTTTATGAGAAGCATGTAGTATGTTTCTAACACAAAATGCTACACACAAGTTTTTTTCAGCCTGCATGATCTCAAAATAGATTTAGTTAATAAAGCAAAATCCAAATTGAATATTGAATATGTAAAATAGAATGCATTGAGGCCAGGCAAGGTGGCTTATGCCTGTAATCTCAGCAGTTTTGGAGGCCACCGAGGTGGGTGGATCACAAGGTCAGGAGTTCGAGCCCAGCCTGGCCAACATGGTGAAACTCCATCTCTACTAAAAATAGAAAAATTAGCTAGGTGTTTTGGCAGGTACCTGTAATCCCAGCTACTTGAGAGGCTGAGGCAGGAGAATTACTTGAACCAGCAAGGCAGAGAATGCAGTGAGCCGAGGCTGTGCCATTGCACTCCAGCCTGGGTGACAGAGCAAAGCTCCATCTCAAAAAAAAAAAAAAAAAAAGTAAAATAGAATGCATTTACTTGATTTTAAAATTTCTGAACAATTCTATGAACTCTGTGTTTGTGTATGTGTGGGTGCATGTGTATATATTCAGTAAACATTTAAAGACCTTCAAGGGAATGATGCTCGCCACTTTCTTTTCTTTTTTTTTTTAATTATATTTTAAGTTCTGGGGTACATGTGCAGATTGTGCAAGTTTGTTACATAGGTATACACATGCCATGGGTTTGATGCATCCATCAACCCATCATCTACATTATGTATTTCTCCTAATGCTATCCCTTCCCTATCCCTCCACCCCCTCCTTTTCCTCCCCAGACCCTCATCCCCAGGCCCAAGGCTCCAGTGTGTGATGTTCCCCTCCCTGTATCCGTGTGTTCTCATTGTTCAACACCCACTTATGAATGACATGTGGTGTTTGGTTTTCTGTTCTTGTCAGAATAATGTTTACCTCTAACAAGCACCTCCTAAGAAAAAAAGGGGAAGACTATCAAGAGGGGACAAAAGGCAATATTATGCGTTAGATCAGATTTTTCAGAAACAAAATTCTGTGATGGATATTTGTGTGCAGAAAACTTATTAAAGTGTCCTTTCTGAAATAGCATCCATAATAGAAGGGAGGCCTGATTGAGCAAAAGGGGATCTGAACCTCCTCACACTTATAACAGAGGCCACAAGTCTCATGGGCACTCCAGAGTTGAAATGACCCTTCAGAGTTGTCTAGGCCAGAGGGACAAGGCCTCTGTACCCCTGTATTGACCAGTCATTGGATAAGTGCCCCTAGTATCCTTGGGTGTGGCAACTCCACTGGTCCAAGGGCACTTTCTAGAGAGGGACTCAGCTGTGAGCTGTCAGCACCCAATACTCCAGAAAGCTATTGAAATCATGCCTTCATTCTGAAGAGAGGATTAATATGTGTAAGCTTTAATTTCTTCTTAGGTTATAATATAATGTTTAATATATTATATTATTTAATAACATTAATATAATGTTTTCCTAAGTTAAATTACTTAGGTTCTTTCCAAGTTTTCATGCCGTGTGAAAATCCAATGGTAAAATCTTTATTAATAATTTTTTTCATATCTTATTTTTCCTTGAATACATCACTTTAATTTAAATTGCTGAATTTGAAAAGATAGCGATTTACAGCTCCTAATCATAACCTTATTTTAAAAATTTTAACTTTCAGGAGAAATGTACCAGTTTATACTCCCAATAGCTGATGGTGAGTATATTCTGCTCACCTACACTTAGCAATATTGTGGCATATTTACTTAAATCTTTGCAAATTTACTAGTTGGATAGTGACAGCTCATTGTTTTGTTTTATGACTTCTTGATTACTACTAATTCTGAAGGGACAAGTTGTTGTTGTTGTTGTTGTTGTTGTTGTCTTGGTGCTGTTTTGTTTTGTTTTGTTTTGTTTGGAGATGGAGTCTTGCTCTGTCACCCAGGATGGAGTTCAGTGATGTGATCTTGACTGACTGCAACCTCCACTTCCCAGGTTCAAGTGATTTTCCTGCCTCAGCCACCCCAAGTAGCTGAGATTACAGGCAACTGCCACCATGCCCAGCTAATTTTTGTATTTTTAGTAGAGTTGGGGTTTCACCATGTTGGTCAGGTTGGTCTCAAACTCCTGACCTCAGGTGATCCACTCCTTTCAGTCTTCCCAAATGCTGGGATTACAGGCATGGGCCACCATGCCTGCCCAAGTCTTTTTTGTTATTAGGATTGTCAGGTACTTGGTACTAAGCCAAACAGTTTAAAAACATAAAGATTTTTTTTTCAAATATGGCCATAAAATTTCTTTTTAAATAATAAAATTTTTATATTTGCTATTTATAAATGTTTCATGACTGTAAGCAAACATTTTAGCAAATGCTATTAAACAGACCATATAATGCCCAGTGAACAATATCCACTTCTAAATGATCTGATTGAAAGCAAGAAGTGATACTGACTGTCTTGTATAATGTAACTAAAGTTAATGAACAAACTGTATGCATGGGATGTTATCTTTAAAGCAAATGGAGTTTTGGTTTTGTTTTCTTGTTTGTTTTTTATCTCTCATTCCCTTTATCTCAGTGGAAAACATCCTTTCTTACCCCATAAAAATGTTGACAAGCAATATAAGTTTTTTGCTTATCACAGAAAATAGAAAGTCCTACTTGTTTTTGTTTTGTTTTGTTTTGTTTTAGAGACAAGGTCTCACTCCTCATCCAGGATGGAGTGCAGTGGCATGATCACAGTTCACTGCAACCTCAAATTCCTGGCCTCAAGCAATTCTGATCCTTCTGCCTCAGCCTCCTGAGTCGTTAGGGCTACAAGCGAAAGCCCTATCATGCCTGGCTAATTTTTAACTTTTTTGTAAAAATGGGATCTTTACAAAAAAGATAAACTTTATATCAGTATATAGTATAGACTGGTCTCAAATTCTGGCCTGCAGCAATCTTCCTGCTTCAGCCTCCCAAAGTGCTGGGATTATAAGCATAAAACACCACCCTGGGCCAAAAAGTCCTACTTAAAGTTATAAAACACGCCTTCAATTTAGAAATCAAAATAATTCAGTTCAATAAATTAATCAACACTTTCATCTTCATTCAAAAATAATACTCCTCCCTGTTATCTGAATTAAAGCTGGCTACAGGTAGTCCTCAGAACATCTATAGAGAGTCTTCATTGGCTTCTCAACTCTTTCACACACTCATATCTTACTAGTTATTATTTTAACACTGTCAAGGTCAAAGCTAAAAGGAAAAGGAGACCAACAGTAAAAAAAAAAAAAATTTTTTTTTTTTTTTTTGAGATGGAGTTTCACTCTTGTCTCCCAGGCTGGAGTACAATGGTGCCATCTTGGCTCATTGCAAACTCTGCCTCCCAGGTTCAAGCAATTCTCATGCCTCAGACACTATTTGCCTTTTGCTTAAAATACTAAGCTAGCTCACCATTATGGTGTGTAAAAAGACATTTGCAATTTTTAAATGCCAAGAAGACTGTTCTATATGTGTTTCTCTATTTCCTCTTTGGGCATGCAAACTAGTTGGAATAAAGATAGTCTTAAATTTCACTTTTTAGGCTATTATCTTTATGTCTATGTATTAGTCGGTTCTCACACTGCTATAAATATCTGAGACTGGGTAATTTATAAAGAAAAGAGGTTTAATTATGTCATGGTTCTGCAGGCTCTACAGGAAGCATGGTGCTAGGGAGGCCTCAGGAAAGTTACAATCATGGCAGAAGGCAAAAGGGGAGCAGTAATTCACATGGCTGAAGAAGGAGCAAAGGGGAAGTGACACACACTTCTAAACAACCAGATCTCATGAGAACTCAGTATCCAAAGACAGCACCAAAAAGGATGGTATTAAGCCATGAGAAACTGTCCCTGTGATCCAATCACCTTCCACCAGGCCCCACCTCCAGCAATGGGGATTCCAACTCAACATGAGATTTAGGCAGGAACACACATCCAAACCGTAACAGTCTATAATAACTTTTTAATTATTTAGTGAATTGTGTATTCTCATTATCACCTGATCTGTCTTCCTTGACAGTGTGACAACTCACATTAAAATTTGGCATCTATGATTTTTCTGCCTCAGCCGTAGCTAGGGAGGAAAAATTCAGTTTTAACATTGTATTACAGCAATCAATGAAGTTGTTCTATTGGATTCATTTATACAAAAAGTTTCTCCTACCACCTCACATCCCTTTCTAGGATTTTTGTGTAGGAACTATGGCAACCTTATATTCTCCAAAATATCGGGGTATAATTTTTGCTTCCAAACCATTAGAAAGGCAAATTTCGAATCCTTGCATTTCACAAGGTAAATAGTAAATAGATTGTTTTAACTTTATGTTTTTAATGTAAACTAAGGCCAGAAAAAGAATACTATGGCAGATCTGAATTCTCTCTCCTCTTAGTCTGAAACTCTAGCTGTCTATTCTATTTAGACCAGAGAAAATGTACAAGGCTTTGTGTCCAGATCCCTACAAGCCATCCAGGAGGTCACAAGTTCATCCTACTTTCCATTTCTGGTTTCAGGCCCTGAAGAGTATAGAAAAAAATCCTGCTTTTCCTGGGGTTTTAAATGGTGGCAGAAGCAAGGCTCATGGTAATAAGACCTAGATCAAAAAGTTATTTACTTTATGCCTTAGGTGGTAAAAACACAATTAGCATCTATCAAATTCATTTCAAACTCAAACAGTACTTAAACAACAGTTAAATAAAAGTAGACTGAGTAAGATCAAGGCGTCATTATCTTTGCTAGTTAAAGAGGTATGTATCAGTCACAAAATCAGCAGGAAATAAACAAAATTCATTCAGAATAACTCAAATTGACAGATGCCAGTGAAAAAACTAATTATAGAATAATGGACATGGCTCAGGAAACAAACAAAATTTGTTAGTCCATTCTCACACTGCTATAAATAAATACCTGAGACTGGGTAACTTACAAAGAAAAGAGGTTTAACGGGCTCACATTTTTGCAGGCTATGCAGGAGGCATAGCAACTTCTGCTTCTGGGAGGCCTCAGGAAGCTTTCAATCATGGCGAAAGGCAAAGTGGGAACAAGGCACTTCACATGATTGGAGCAAGGGGAAGATGTAATCCATTGGAAATTACATTTCAACATGAGATCTGGATGGGGACAGAGATCCAAACCATATCACAAGGAATGCTGAGATACCTGGAGACAGGTGATAGTGAGAAACTATTACTATTCCAGGGGCCAAAGTGGGAGGAAGAAACATTGTCATAGCAGAAGGTCTCCTCCAACTCTACATTCTCCTTCTGGTACCTTTCGTTTTGTGAGCCCAACCCCAAGTCAGCTCATAAGAGAACCTGCCGATACAGTCCATTTCAGTCAACAGCCTAAAGCATGTAGAAAAGCACAAAATAATGGACAACGGAAGTAGAGATTAAGAGGACGGTGAAATTAATGAGCACAATTTTCCAGTCAAAATATATCACCTAAAAATAGATATGTCATAGTCTCTGTCTTTGGGGAAAAAATCCATTTGTGAACAGACATGAGAGCAGTTGGAAAGATGAGAGATAAGAAAAAAGAGTCCCTAAATAGCCAGTAAGCTACAAAATAGACCTTGACTCAGACACAACCTGAAATTCTATTGCTGGCCATTGCACAGGAGACCTGAAGTGGAGGAGGGAGGGGCACGTCCTAGGAGAAGTACATATTTGGTAGAAAGGGGAGAAAACATCCCTAAGAAATACCCCAAAATTGTCGATTAGCATCCTTTCAGAAGATTGTATGTAATGATATTCAGTGAACTGTGAAAGCATGTGGCTGGCTGTAGTTATTAGTTATTGCTGTTATTAACAGCAGTCCAGGATGGAGTGCCTAATAAAACCCCTATCATGACCACATTGAGCCTCTGTGCAAGTACCTTACTTTGTTGTGGTGGATATTGGCTAACTCAGGTCCAAATCCACCATTCTATAGACTCTGCTTTTGATAATAAGCCTGCAACTCATGAATCAGAATCACCATTTGGTTCCCTGCTATGTTCCATTAACTGGGGGAGGCTAGGACACTGGAAGCTGCTGTAGGAACAAGTATCTCTATCATGTTTGCTTATTGTACCTGTCACTGCCATCATAGCAATAGTTCTTTGCCTATCTACATTGGCTCCAGTTTCTAGTTTTATTTATTCTCCCACGCCTCCAGCAATAATCTCATCATGCCCTCAGAAGAAATAGAACCAACCATCAGCGGGCTGTGTTCAGGGATCTGAGTCCCAACTCCATGAGAAGCCTTTCTCTGGTGTTGCTGAGGTATGAGCTGTAGCTGGGAAGTCCTCCTTCCTCCAAGGCTGGACCTTGGCCTCATGTTCTCCATCCTTTGAGGTGCTAAGTGCCAGAACCAGAGGAGCAGCACCCTATTATTATAGGTCAGAATATAAGCTCTTGGGGGCACTCTCCACCAAAATTATAGTTTTTAATAAACCCAAACTTTTCTCTTTGTTCCCAAAGCCGTACGAGTAGAGGAAACTTCCGGTTAGCATTATCCCTGCATTATTCCTGCATTCCCTTTTTTCCTTTCAGTTCTCTAATACCTGTTTATCCTGTTTTTTGTACTAAATGCTCCTCTGTTACTCACCAGTGTGATTTATATTTTTCGATCTAGAGCCTGACTAGCATATCCACTTCAACTTTCCTTGAGGATAAGGTCCAAGCATAGCATTATAAATCCCACCAGATTAAAATATTTTTGTATTTGCTTCTTGTTAATCTTGAGGTCTTAAAGAAAATTAACTTATTTGAAGATGGTATTTTCCAAAAGCAGGAACACACTGTTAAGCAATAAGCATGACATTACTTCTTCTGAAGAAACTATACAGATTGGAGTTGAATTAAGCATAGTTATATTTCACAGAATGTTTATGCTAGACATCTTCCCTGAAGAGCTGGAAGAAAGTATGAATATTTGACCAAATACAGTTAGGTTACTGACAAGGCAATAAAATATTTATTTATTATACTAGCTGCTAAATGTGGAAGTCAAGGAGGCCAGAGGCAAAGGAAAGTAAAAATATTTGGAACAATTAAGCAACCATGGGCACAGCAAGTTGTCTACAGTAAATTTTGTTTATAAGATTTAGTAATTTGAAATTGTTAACTCACTTTTTATTCCCACTTGAGAGCAGGGTAATGTTATTTATCTCTTTAAAGGAGAAGTTTAAATAATAAGTAGATACTTTCTCTTTTTCCATTTTTTTAAACAAAATAATTCCACATTTGAAAACTAAGCTGGGTCATTGGTTAACAAAGTCTTTGAAAATGATACATCTCGAATGCAAAAATGTTCTTATTATCATCACGACTATCAAAGGAAAAGAATGATATCCTTGAGAACCTTCAGCTCATATTAATCTCTCTTAGTTCACAGTCTTCTTACTTCAAATTAAAGTTGTATTTTGGGAAACTTTAAACACAAGCATGTGTCTAAACATATTAACTTCTTCGAATGGCGTTTCACTCAACTATAAAATGACAAAGACTAGAAAAGATTGAAACATTCATCTAGTTATTTGCCATGCTAGTATGGAGAACTTTTAGCACAGCCTGGCGTATCTGTTTGGTCTTCACACTATAAATGATGGGGTTCATTACAGGAGGTATTAGTAGATAGGCATTGGCAATCAGAGTATGCACATAGGGTGAGGCCCACTTTCCAAACCTGTGAACAAAGGACAGACTGATCAATGGAATGTAAAATACAGCAACAGCCCCAATATGGGAGATACATGTGCTGAAGGCTTTCTTCCTTTCTTCTGGGAAAGCAATGCTGAGAACAGTCTTAATGATCAAAATATAAGAAACAACAATAAAGATGGAATCCACCCCAGCAGTGGTAATCAGAGCAGTCAGTCCAACTGCACTGTTGATCCTGGTGTCTGTGCACGAGAGCCTCATCACATCAGGGTGGAAGCAGTAGGAGTGGTGGAGCACATGGCTGTGGCAGTAGGACAGTCTTATAAGAAGCACCACCATAGGAGTCAGTGTTAGTGTTCCCCTGGTGATAATTGCTACTCCAATCTGTGCTATTTTAAGATCAGTTAAGACAGAAGAATATCTAAGAGGATTAGTAATGGCCACAAAACGATCGAAAGCCATGGCCAACAGCACTGAGGATTCCATGACAGTAAACAATTGAATAAAGAACATTTGGGACAAGTAGGCATTAAAGCTGATTTCCCTCACATTGAACCAGAATATACCCAACGTGGTGACCAGAGTGGATATGGACAGGCCGGGGTCAGTGGTGGACAGCATGGAGAGGAAATAGTACATGGGTTCGTGCAGGCTGGGCTGAGTGATGATGATGAAGAGGATCAGGCTGTTTCCTGATAGGGCAGTTACATAGAGGAAGCAGAAGGGAATGGAGATCCAGGTGTGGAAGGCTTCCAGCCCAGGAACACCAGTGAGCAGGAAAATGATGGAAGTGGAGGTGATATTCTGAAAAACTGACATGCTGAACTCAAAAGGCAGAATATTAAGCTGAGTGTCTGGCAATGATAAACTGTATTTATTTGTTATGTATTCAACCTGAAATTATTTCACCAAGTAAACATTTATAAAAGATAATGTCTATATTATATAGAAATCTTATAAAGATTGGTTAATGACAACAACAAACTAAGGCCACATCAAACATAGGAGCAGAAAACGGGAAATGAACAGTTTCCTAAGGATACAGAATTTCTACAAAAACAAAGACATCAGCATTCCATCTCATTTAAGTTCACGTCTGATAAGTGACTTCAAGTGGTAGGTAGTCAGCAAATATTTGTTGAAGTGTGTTCAAAGTGTTGTATGATATTTTAGACAATTAGTAAACATATATGCAGTGATTCTGATACAGTAACTGAATTACATTAGCTTTTAGAAGGCTGTCCAAAAAAAAAAAAAAATCTTCTCTTCATCCCCTGCTACTTCCTTTCAATCAAAATCAGATCCAATATCTCCACTCAATAGCCAACGTTTGTTGATCGCCTACTATCTATTAGCAGGGTGATAATACCCTGGATAAGCATACAGTCTATTTGCAAAAGCAAAACTTAAACTGTACCTAAGAAATTTTCATACCACATAACAAGTGTGAGTTAGATACAAAAAAAGTATGCTATGTATAAACAGGAATTAAAGGGCCTCCAATATAAAAGTACTATGGATCATTTGATGTTATTAATTTTTATCCTGCAACCCAAGTCAACTTTGTTTACGACTGCATGTTATACATTTTAACTGGGTTAAAATGCTCTGGCATTTACAAGCTGGCTTAGCACATGGTGAATTACTAAACTGTATGTGCCTCATTTTCCCCATCTCTAAAGTAACAATAATATGCATATCCCATAGGACTGTTGTGAAGATTAAATTAATGTATGTGAAAATGTCAGCAGAGTATCTCACTATGGTAAAAACTTACCAAATGTTACTTATTATCATTAAAGAGAAAAATTAAAGTTAAACAAGTATACACAAATTGTTTTCCTACATCTATTCCCACCCCTATCCTCATTTATCTACTTGTCTCTTTATCTGGTAACTGAGAAAAAAAAATGGGAATATTCTACATTTAATTTAGGCAATATCCACTTATCCACTGGTTACTACCTCTTTCTCATTTCATCTCTTCGTCCTCTACAACTATTTTTTCTCATCCTTTCTTCGTCTTTCCAGGTTATAAAAAAGAGCTCTTACTCCTTTCCAGACAACCCCCATTGCCTAGTATTTCAATCTATCTTGGATATTAGTTTAACATCAAACATTACTGAGTGCAAGCTGCAATCCAGACTGAGATATAGAGCCAAGTGAAGTATTGCACCTGCCCTAAGGATCATTAGGAAATAATAAGATACTTCAGGAAACAAATGTGCAAAGAAACAAATAATGAGACTGCATTTAAAATACACACACACACACACACACACACACACACACACACTAGAAAGTTGGAGGGGATGGAGTCAAACGACTTCTCTAAGTAGAGAATTGTGGAGTAGAGGCTAAGTGAAAATCATCATAAAAAGAAATTCTAAGCATATTCAAAGGCAATGGGGTTTCAGATATTTTACAAATGCCACTAACGTGTGAGATACAAAGCACCGAAAGGTAGTGTTACCAGGTAAGAGAGATCGAGTATAGAATTATCTTCTTCACTTCAAAAGGGTAAGAGATTTGTGCTATTCATACAATCTATAGAAACATGTGATTTCTTCCTCAACCTAAATATAATTAAAAACAACAAGAACAATGCTCTTCTTAACCTGCATCCCTGCTGTGTGTATCCCCTTTTCTACATCAAAAACTACTAAAGTGATTTGTCTATCCTTATTTTCCTCCCTCATGGTTCTTACCTTTATTTACAAAAGAAGGCATACATGAGGCCAACAAACATATGAAAAAATGCTCATCATCACTGGTCATTAGAGAAATGCAAATCAAAATCACAATTAGATACCACCTCACGCCAGTTAGAATGGCAATCATTAAAAAATCTGGAGACAACAGATGCTGGAGAGGATGTGGAGAAATAGGAACACTTTTACACTGTTGGTGGGAGTGTAAATTAGTTCAACCATTGTGGAAGACAGTGTGGCGATTCCTCAAGGACCTAGAAATAGAAATTCCATTTGACCCAGCAATCCCATTACTGGGTATATATCCAAAGGATTACAAATCATTCTACTATAAGGACACATGCACACAAATGTTCATTGCAGCACTGTTTACAATAGCAAAGACCAGGAACCAACTCAAATGCCCATCAACGATAGACTGGACAGGGAAAATGTGGCACATATACACCATGGAATACTATGCAGCCATCAAAAACAATGAGTTTGTGTCCTTTGTAGGGACATGGATGAACCTGGAAACCATCATTCTCAGCAAACTGACACAAGAGCAGAAAATCAAACACCACATGTTCTCACTCATAGGTGGGTGTCGAACAATGAGAACACATGTACACAGGGAGGGGAGCATCACACACTGGGGTCTGTTGGGGGGAAATAGGGGAGGGACAGCGGAGGGTGGGGAGTTGGGGAGAGATAGCATGGGGAGAAATGCCAGATATAGGTGATGGGGAGGAAGGCAGCACATCACACTGCCATGTGTGTACCTATGCAACAATCTTGCATGTTCCTCACATTTACCCTAAAACCTAAAATGCAATTTTAAAAAAAGAAATCTGATTTCTGTTTTTGACCAAAACATATTTCATTGCATTAGTTGTCTGTGGCAGCATAAGACATTATTAAAAATTCAGTGGCTTTAAACAAGACACATATATTACCTCACAGTTCTGTAAGTCAGATGTCTGAGCACAGCAAAACTACCTGCACTACTCAGGATCTCACAAGGTTGAAATTAAAGTTCCAACCAGTATCATGTTCTTAACTGGAGAGAAGGGTCCTTACAATCCTCACTCAGATTGCTGTGGGAATTTAGTTATTTGTGGTATATGGTTGAGGTCTCCAACTCATTGCTGGGGCTCTTAGCTATAAGGTCTCCAAATTATTTTTGGGGCTGTTAGCTACCCTCAGTCCCAGCCATGTGTTCTCACAACATGACATCTTAGGTCTTTAAGTCCACCAGGAGAACCTCCTTCAAGCTTCTTGTGTCTTTTAAAGACTCCTATGATTAGGTAAGGCCTAGCAGGATAATCTTCCTTTTGATTAACTCAAAGTCAAGTAACCAGGGACCTTAGTTACATCTGTGAAACCCTTTTGCCATATAATATAATGTAATCATGGGAGTCATATCCCATCACATTGACAGGCCCCACTCACACACCCAAGGGATGGATATTGCTCAGGATAAGTACACCAGGATGGGCAGAAATCTTTAGGGCCCTTTTAGAATTCTACCAACCCCACCTCTCAAGGATATCCAATCACCAGATCTTTATAGGTTCAACTTCTGAAATGTCTCTTGATTGACCATATTTATCTCCCAGTTTCATCAGTGACCATCCTCCCTACCCTCAGAAACTTTTTATATACCTATCTGGGTTTTTCCTTACTTCAGCAAACTACCAAATATAGCAAGCTCTTTCATAATAATGTGCTTGCTTAATTCATGTAGTTCTCTCTTTTTTTAATAAGACCAAAATTTTTAGATCCACTACTTGATCCGTTGAACCATGTATAAAGTCAACATGAATTTATTTCAGGAAGCATTTGGTGGCAATCAGCTAGTCTAAGTCAAGTCAGAAGAACTTACTTCTTCTCTGGAGTTATATTCTTTTATATTTATGCATCTAGAATAGTGTTTATTCCATTATATGATTAAGGGTTATTTGAAAATATGCGTCTGTAACAAAATTAAGTTACTGGAAGGTAGATCATTGTTTTTTCATCATTATATTCCCAGTACCTTGAAATATATTTTGAGAAGTGTGCACGTACAATATATACATGTTAACATAAATTCAATCCAAGAGTTGTTAACTGGCCAAGATTCTGAACATATCTCAGGACCTCAACACTTTCAATTTTGTCTATTTAAAACATACTGTGTTGCCTGAAATTGTGTGTGTGTGTGTATGTGTGTGTGAAAGAGAGAGACAGAGAGACAGAGACAGAGAGAAAGAGAGGGAGAGAGATTTGGAGTTTTACTGATGGAAGACTCTGTCCTAGTATTGGCGAATTAACTTATATTTGCCCTCCCATTTGTTGACAGTAATTCTCTTCTTATTATATCAAGATAACACTCCAGACCCACTATAAGAATGTGTTTCAAGTTCTGTGCTGGGCTACCTTGACTTATCTGTCTTCTCTGATTACAGAGTCAGTGATATGGTTATGGGGTCATACAAACCTAGGTTCAAATTTTGTCTCTGCCACCAGCTAGCTGGAGTTCTCCAAATAAGCACTTTACATCAGGTTCCACTAATGTGAGACTGATAGTTCATCAATAGCATTACTTTGTAAGGATTAAATGAGATAACATTGTAAAATATATAATATGCTGACCAGTGCCTGGGATGTGGAAGTCACTTGATAGTGGTAAATGAAGATAAGGATGAGGACAAGAACGGCGGTGGCAGTGTGTGATGGTGGTAGTGGCAGTTGACCTTAGGACCTTCAGTGGCAGTTATAACATATGACACAACTAACCAGAAAACTTAAAATTACATGGACATGTTAACAGCCTGCTCCAAGCAGCAAGATAAATTGCTCATAAACCAATCATACCCCCTCAGTTAAAATAGAATGTCCCTAGAAAATACAGATTTCAGAAAATAGATTTCCACAATTTTCCTTAGGTACCCATGAGAGCTTTCTGCTATTTATAAAGTCTCCCTCATTCTTAAAAGAAACCAGAGCATGTAAAATCTAATGTTTTTCCTGAATGCAGCAGTTTTACTTACAAAGTATAAGGATGTGTTCTTTCCTGCACTATTTTCCAGAAAGGGGCCTGAGGAGCTGGGGATGTGTTCTACCCAGAAATAGGTAGCATATATAAGAAGCCGTATCTCAGACTGCCTGAAAGCTCTTAATAAACCCCTGGTGGAGATTTCTCCAGCCCCCAGAGTATGAAGCTTCCCAAGGGTCCTTTTTACTTCGTGGCTTCCTTCTCTTTCTACTTCATGCACTTTTATAGTTTCCATGAATGAACTGCTGTTATAGGTCTTTGAATTTATGTGTCGATAAAATTTTCTTAAAAGTAAATTTGTGAGTAACCACACCCTCCCAAAAGAAACCACAAGATTGCCGCTCATCTTCACACCATTCCCATACCCACCATCACACACTGCCACTGCCATTCCTGTCCTCATCCTCATCTTCATTTCCATACCCAACTGATAAATTTATCTTCCTCCTGTATTATTTAGGTGAATTTTGTATATTTTTAGAAACCCCTCTGCTTCTGCTTCACTCTATTCCCCCCAAAAAATCTTCATTTATCCTTTCATGGAGCATTTGAAGTACCTTTCATATTCTAGGACTTCGTACTGGTAATACAGAGAATAGAGCACAGTCTTTTCCCTCCAGAGCTCCTTGTGGAAACAGACATAAAACTCAGTGACAAGGGATATTTATGATGACAACACAGAAGAGCTTGTGTTTATCCTGCAGGAAACTCAGCACCAGGTCTTTCAGGAGACAATGGAGCACAGAGCGTGGGAAGAACAAAAGGACTATTGTGGGGGAAAGTGGCAAGAGGTGAAGCTAAATAGGGAGACAGGATTCACGTTAGGCATGAAGATTTTTCAGGCATCCTAAGTCATTTGAATCTAAATAACATAATACAAATTACTCAGCCTGGAACTTTATCTTTCCCATTCCCTAGAAAAACACATTTCTACAGCTCCATGTGAAGCAGCTGAGGAAGTCAGGAACCTTATTTGAGAATCCCTAATATATTGCAGTTCTCTGCTTGGTGTCAATATCAACCTGAATGGTAAAAATATCACATTTTCCCTCTAAACTCTGATATATCAGTTTACAGAAATGTCAATTTAGAAAACATTCTCAAACAGAACCTCAATGCCCCATCACCTACTCTTTCAAATTCTACTTCAGATTAACCAGACTACTATTTTCAGCATTGGTTCTGACAGGTTTTTTAATTATTATTATACTTTAAGTTCCGGGGTACATGTGCAGATCATACATGATTGTTACATAGGTATACACATGCCATGGTGGCTTGTTGCACCCATCCCCCCCATCATCTGCATTCAGTATTTCTAATCTAATGTTATCCTTCCCCAATCCCCCCACCTCTTGCTCTCCCTCCCCTATCTCTCCCACCCCCCAGCAAGCCCCAGTGTGTGATGTTCCTCTCCCTGTGTCCATGTGTTTTCATTGTTCAACACCCACTTATGAGTGAGAACATGCAGTGTTTGGTTTTCTGTTCTTGTGTCAGTTTGCTGAGAATGAGGGTTTCCAGATTCATCCATGTCCCTGTAAAGGACATGAACTCATCCTTTTTCATGGCTCCACAGTATTCCATGGTGTATATGTACCACATTTTCTTTATCCAGTCTACCATTAATGAGCATTTGGATTGGTTCCAAGTCTTTGCTATTGTAAACAGTGCCACAGTGAACATACATGTGCATGTGTCTTTATAATAGAATGATTTATCATCCTCTGGGTATATACCCAGCAATGGGATTGCTGGGTCAAATGGTATTTCCATTTCTAGATCTTTGAGAAAATGCCACACTGTCTTCCACAATGGTTGAATTAATTTACACTCCCACCAACAGTGTAGAAGCACTCCTATTCCTCCACATCCTCTCCAGCATCTGTCTCCAGATTTTTTTAATGATCACCATTCTGACTGGTGTGAGATAGTAGCTCAATATGGTTTTGATTTGCATTTCTCTAATGACCAGTGATGATGAGCATTTTTTCATATTTCTTTGCTGCATAAATGTCTTCTTTTGAGAACAGTCTGTTCATATCCTTTGCCCACTTTTTTAAGGGATTGTTTATTTCTTTCTTGTAAATTTGTTTAAGTTCTTTGTAGATTCTGGGTATTAGCCCTTTGTCAGATGGGTAGATGGCAAAAAATTTTTCCATTCTGTTGGTTGCCAGTTCACTCTAATGATAGTTTATTTGCTGTGCAGAAGCTCTTATGTTTAATTAGATCCCATTTGTCTATTTTGCCTTTTGTTGCCATTGCTTTTGGTGTTTTAGTTATGAAGTCCTTGCCTATGCCTATGTTTTAAACAACAATTGTTTCAGATGGACTATAAATAAAAGCAAAATATATAGACCTTAGTATTGGATGTTTTTGAATTCAGATTATAATACAGCTAGTAGGGATAAATGAAAAGTATAAGCTGTTTAAAAGAAAAAATACTTAGAAAAAAGAAAACAAATATAAAGTATTACTTTATAAAGAGAGAAAATAAATATATTACAAAGCAGATTTTATTAAGGTACATGTAACTATACTATGTAAGATTATCTGTAATTAACACTTCATAAATTACATTATTGAAGCATGAATCAAAATTGTTGCTTTCACAATAACATTCTTAGTACATTTATTTTTAAGATACACCCAATAATGTGGTTCCCCATCTTCAAAATTATTTTTCAAAACTTTTCCTGTCTACATGAAATTTAAATAATTTATGTTTATGCTTTTATTGCTTAGAAATGAATGCATATTATATTTTCTCTATAAAACAGTAAATTTCTAGGAGCTATACTTTTCTTATCAAGCATTTCCTGGGCTAGTTGTTTTTCCATTGGTTCAGACTCCTCCTGGGAGAAAGAGAGCCCACCTCCTATGACTACTGTTAGTATACAGCATCATGTACACAGTTTGTAAGTAATAAGTGATGAAAATATTGCTTCAATTTAGATATGTTTAGTCAGATTTAAACACCTTATGAATGAAGCCTGTGCTTTCCCTGTTCACTGTTTTATCCCTCGTCCTCCCTCCCACAGTGTTTGCCAAAATGAAGTTGCTTAAAATATGTAAGAATATATGTAAAGTTATATAAAAATAATATTAATTCAATAAACATGCATTAAGTAGCTATTATTAATAAAGCACTGTGCTTGTATCTGTGCAAGATACATCAATCCCCAAAGTCCAATGCACATTTCCAAAAAGTTACAGTTCAGTAGGGGAAGAGAAATCTGACTATCCATAAGACAAAGATTTAATATCAGCACCTGAAAGAATAGTAAATGGCACAGTCAGGAAAAGAAGGAGGCAGGTATTTCAGTCAGAGAGAGCAAAATAATCAAAGACCTAGAGGCGAAATATTCCTGGCACTTTTCAGAAATATGTATAATTCCTCAAAGTGGATAGACCCCAGAAAAGTGTTACTCTGTCATACATGATAATCTGTAAATGTCTTGTTAAAATGTAAATTTGTGTGTTCCATCTCAAGGGCTTCTGTTTAAATAGTTCTGAGGTAAAGTTGAAAAATCTGCACTTGAAAAATGAATGTCTAGTGGTTTGGATGCACAGATGCTGGACCACATTGAGAAAAGTCATAGATGCAAGTAGGAAATAGATGTCAACTATGAGTGTATTCAGTGGATTGTATGAGGCCAGATCTAGGACTTCGTACTGGTAATACAGAAAATAGAGCAGAGCCTTTTCCCTCCAGAGCTCCTTGGAAGGAACCCCTTGTGGAAACAGACATAATACTCATGATTACAACAAGGTATCTGTGAAGACCAATTGGAATGAAGAACTCATGAAAGATGAAGATCAAAAAAAGTTTTGTTTTGTGGGAAGGTGTTAAGTGGAAATTACTTCATTATCTAAAATGAAAAAGAAAGCCTTTTATTGAACATTTATAAAATGCAGGAAAGTGTAAAGAATATGTCAACAAAACAACATCCAGTTATCAAATATATGGCATTTTAATGTTTGGGATATGTTTATTTATACTTTTGTAATGTGCATATACACACATTCACATGAAATATATACACAGTAGTAAGTACTTTGTATACTAAACTACCTTTTTTAACAAAACGTAATGTATATTTGTATCAGTATTTAACTTGTTACATCATATTTTATATTTTATTTAGTCAGTACCCTAAAGTAATTGTTTAAGCAGTTTCCACACTTGCACTGCAATGTATAACAAATGCTGTGTTGAACACCACAATGTATCTTTACATTCTTGTCCATTTTTCTTCTTTAGACATATATTTAGACAATGGATCCCCAGGTCTTGTACTATTAAAATACTAATGCATTTATCAAAATGACCTCAAGTACTCTTTTAAGAATTAGGAAAGTACTCCTTTTATTCATACTTCTTCTTGCTTATTGTGCTTATTCATATTCTTCAGCCATTTACAATTTATCACGTAGAATAATGAATCATTACAAATAAACTGTAAGAATTACTGAAACCTAGACTTTGCCTACGGATCTATGTTATATGAGCCCTACCTTGGATAGCTACATACTCTAGAGGTGGTAAGACTACCTAAACGCCAAGTATGACTTTATTTGTGCATGCTTTCAGACATATTTTAATGGTGGTCCTGTACTGTGCTAAGTTCAGTATTCGTGATAAGATCAGATGTACTGACATAATCTCTGCCCTCAAATAATCCACCATCTAGAACTGTGTAAATAGTAAGTTAGTGGATCATCAGAATAGAGACAAAGCATGTTGAAACTGGCTTTTTCAACAAATAGCAGTAACTCACAGTATTGAATGATCAAACATGGGTTGGGAAAGACTTGATAAAGAAGCGGTACACTCAAAATTTTCTAAATTAGCTTAGAAAGAAATACTTTGAGCACAGCCTTGCGAATTTGCTTGGTCTTTACACTGTAGATTATGGGATTCATTACAGGAGGGATAAGCAGGTAAACATTGGCAATGAGCGTGTGCACAAAGGGAGGGGCATGCCTTCCGAATCTGTGCACTAGTGACAAACTGATCATGGGGATATAGAAGATGGCAACTGCACTGATGTGAGAGACACAGGTACCAAAAGCCTTTTTCTGCTCCTCTGGGGAGGCAATGCAGAGCACAGAGTGGATAATCAGAATATAGGAGAGGAGGATCAAGACAGAGTCCAAGCCAGCAGTAGAAATAACAATGGCCAGTCCAAATGCACTGTTGATCCGTGTGTCTGTGCATGACAGCTTCATCACATCAGGGTGGAAGCAGTAGGAATGGTGGAGCACATGACTACCACAGAAGGAGAGACGCTTAAGGAGCAGAAGTAGAGGCACTAGAGCTGTTGTCCCCCTAAGAACAACTGCAAAGCCCACTTTAATAATCCGTGAATTGGTTAAGATTGTGGCATATCTCAGTGGGTTACAGATGGCAATGAAGCGGTCAAAGGCCATTGCCAAAAGTACTGAGGACTCCATGAATGTGAAGCCATGGATAAAGAACATTTGGCCAATGCAGGCGTCAAAACTGATTTCTTGTGCATTGAACCAGAAAATACCCAGCACGGTGACCAATGTAGAAAGACACAGACCTAGGTCCATGAACGATAGCATGGAGAGAAAATAGTACATGGGTTCATGGAGGCTCGACTCAGTGATGATGACAAACAGGATCATGCCGTTTCCAGAGATGGCAATGACATAGAGACAACAGAATGGGATGGAGATCCAGGTCTGAGGAGTTTCAAGGCCAGGTATGCCAGTGAGGAAGAAGACTGCAGGGTGGAAAATGCTCTGGTTGAAGAATAGCATGATGAGTAAAGAAGCAGATGTCTTTGAAGGAAAGAACCATGCCCTGTAATAATGGAGAAGAAAAGTATTTTCACTCTTCTATACACCATACAATGTATGATCACAAGAGAACCATGTCCTAGTCTTCAATAAAATGTATAGCCACTTACTGTTTTCTTATATGTGTTCTTGAGTGAATGAGGAGAGGAGACAGATACTAAATTGTATAAAGAAACCTGGTTTTTAGCAAGATTCCCATTATATTATAAGTCAGCTTCAGGATATTTATATATACATATATAAAACAGGAGATTAGTTTCAATAATATAAAATATTTCCCAGTTCTACGGCTGTAAGTACATAGGCAGACAGAATATTTCTGGGCAACCATAAGAAACACAATGGGGAAATTCACCCTGCTTTTCTTCACTTCTCAGTTTCTGAGGCAAAAACCCTAGGTGCATTAAAATTTATAAGTTCATGTGACCCAGTGGAAGTAAGAGATGAGATAATATTAAATATTTTCTAGTAAAATACTTCTAATCAAATAAATATACAACAGCTGTTGAGTGAAGAAAAAAAAAAAAAAAAAAACAACTAAGTACCAGGAAAGAAACAATGCAATCTAAATAGAACACAGTGGGTGATAGCAGAAAAAAGATTTGTTTATACAGGTAGTAACTGAGAAGTTGATTATGTTCAAAGGAAATTCTGCTTGACAAAAGAGGGCTTAAATAACCTTAATAAGAACAAAGAAACTCATTGGAAAGTCATGGATAATAACTGAAGTAGTTACCCAAGCAAGTTTCTTAATTTTTCATTTCTGCAAAAGGGCATTGAGAATAGATTGGCTGGGGTAAAAAAGGTTTTCTCTGGAGATCTAAGTGTATGCTTACCCAGATCCATCAATCTGTAGAACTGAAGAAGTTTCTGTATATTGGTTTTGTCTTAAGTTTTCTGACACTGCTTTTTATCTATAGAAAGAATTCTTGGTTTTTAACATATCTGTGTCCCCCTTTCACTCATTCATACATGTATTTACTCAACAAAAATTTAAATACCTACAGTGGTAGTACGTGCATTAGAATTAGACTTGCTACTTTAAGAGGGTCTGTACATGATTCTGAGAAAGAAAATATTTGAGTTTAAGTTAAATTGGTTATCTTCACTGCAACCCCTGAATGAAGAGACAGGAGCTTACACATCCGTAAGAATAATTGGTTACAGGAAGTGTGTTCAAGAGGGCATTTCTCTAGGTATTTGAGAAGAAGGGAAAATGTTCAATACAGGAAGTCTGAGTATTCACTAAAAAAAAAAAAAAAAAAAAAAAAAAAAAAAAAAAAAAA
>NW_022436987.1:101688-181222 GCF_009761245.1 Sapajus apella | reverse complement strand
AAAAAAAAAAAAAAAAAAAAAAAAAAAAAAAAAAAAAAAAATGATAGTGGCTAGAAAATTTGAACTGAGAGGCAATGCAAGACAAAACAAAATCTACGGATTTTGAATTTAACTCTTGGATCTCAGGTGGAAGATAAGCCTCACTTTTTCATCTGTGACTTTTCATAGAGGAATCCAGACATGTACCTACTTCTGCCTCCTAGGAAAAGTGATCTCTGCCCCGATCATAGGGCTTGAGAGTTGCGAAACTAATGTCTATGGTTGAAGTCACAGGATCAGTGAAAAATATCTTGGAGTAATAAATCTAAGAGAAATAAAGTCTGAGGACAAAGTTCTGGGAACAGCAGTATTTAAAGAAAAGACCAGAAGAAGCATCCTCTAATGAAATTGAAGAGGCACAGCCACTAAGGTAAACATGACTGCCAAGAACACAGAAGGACCATTTTTTCTCAGACCTATGATCTCAGAGCCAGAAAAAAAAGAAAATCGCTGACACAGTAGCATCTAAAAGTATCTAAATAAATGAATAAACTGCTTCTAAAAATAGTGATAAACCCCAACACTTAATATTTCCACATATGTTGCATTTCTGATATGTGGCCGGCCCCTCAAGTTATAAGTTAACTTTATGCAACCACAAGAAGATATTTTAACATAGGAAGAAAACAAACAGTTTTTTCAATAATCTGATATTTATCTTTGAGACAAATTTGGACCTAGTGATAAAAACATTTATTTTCCCACTTGAAGTGAAGAGCAAGTAATGACCTTAAAATCATACACTCTTTATTTTAAAAAGGAGGAAGCAGCCTCTCAATTTAATGTTCTATTTTTTATAGTAACTAAACCCAATTTTGCAAACCAAATAGCTGATTAAGGGTTAATATTCAAAATATATGAGGAACTCCTACAACTCAGTAGCAAAAACACAAATAATTCAATTTAAAAATGGACAAAGGACTTGAACAGACATTTCTCCAAAGAAAACATACAAATGGCCAACAAGTATAAAAAGATGCTCAACATTACTAATCATCATGTAAATGGAAATGAAAACCATCAAAATCACATTGAGATATGATCTTATACCTATGAAAATACTTACAATAAAAAATATAGCAAGTGTCAACAAGAATGAGAAGAAATTGGACCCATTGTACACAGTTGGTGAGAATGTAAAATTGTGCAACCACTGTGAAAAATAGCACATCCATTTCTGAGTATATATCCAAAGGAAATGAAATTAGTAAGTCAAAGAGATATCTGCACTTGCATGTTCACTGCAGAATTATTCACTATAGGCAACATATGAAAATAATCTAAATGTGCATCAGCAAGTGAATAGATAAAAAAAAAATACAAGGTATACATATAATGGAATACTTCTCAGCCTTAAAAGCAATGAAATTCTGACACATGCTATGACATGGATGAACCCGAAGTGAAATGCTTCATGATTTCACTTATATGTGAGGTATCTCTTAGCCAAACTCATAGAAACAGAAAGTAGAATGGTGATTCCAACAGGCTAGGGAGAGAGGAAAATGGAGGAGATGCTGTTAAACAGGAAATTTCAGATGAAGATGAATAAGTTACAGAGATCTAATGTACAACACTGTGCTTATAGTTAACAATACAGTATTGTGCAATTGAAATTTTGAGTAAATCTCATGCCTGCCTTTCTTTCTTTCTTTCTTTCTTTCTTTCTTTCTTTCTTTCTTTCTTTTTCTTTCTTTCTTTCTTTTTCTTTCTTTCTTTCTCTTTCTTTCTTTCTCTTTCTTTCTTTCTCTTTCTTTCTTTCTTTCCTTCCTTCCTTCCTTCTTTTTTTTTCTTTCTTTTGAGACAGAATCTTGCTCTGTTGCCCAGGCTGGCGTAGAGTGGCACAATCATAGCTCACTGAAGCCTTAAACTTCCAGGATCCAGTGATCCTCCTCCCTCAGCCTGTCAAGTAAAGTACCTGTAAAGTAGCAGTAACTATAGGCACACACCATCACACCTGGATGATTTTTGTATTTTTTGTAGAGATGGGGTTTCACCATGTTGCCCAGGCTGGACTTGTACTACTGGACTCAAAAGATACACCTGCCTTGGCCTCCACAGCAGTGGGATTACAGGTGTGATTTTATCACAGTAAAAATAAATAAAATAGCTATATTGTAAACAGCAAAAATAAAAATAAGAGAGAAACCCAACATATTAAGTTTTCAGGTATATTTCTCTCTAGTAAAATTAGTGGTAATGTATTTAATGCCTTCTATGTGCCAAACAATTTACTTCACTGAATCTCTGAGGCTCTCTTTCCACTGCGCAATGCTCATAGCATTTTTCTTCAACTCCTATAATAAAAGGGAAACATAATAGGATTCTTGTAACACAGGGAACTCTACTAGCAAACACGGGGTCAAGAATAGCTTTTTTAAAAAATTCTATGATTTTTAAACCACCACTGAGTTGTCCTGCACTAAAACTAATGCGCAAACATTAAACTCTTCCTAAACAGATGCCTTTAAGTGTCTCTTTCTCCCCCACTGAGAATTCTTCCATGACAGGGGCTATAACTTAAACATCCCTGTTACCAGACTACCAGGATCATCTAAATAGCCCTCACAACAATGCTTCACATTCATTAATATCACAACCCCATTATTGGGTATTAATAACTTCCCTTTATGGATGAGGAAGCAAGTTAAGATTAGATAATCGAGGCTCAGAGGAACCATATGACTTTCTCAAATTCACCCAACAAGCCAATGGCAGATTCAGGAATTGAGCTCTTTTCTTACTCCAAATGCCATTCTCTTGCAAACCCTTTATTTATTTATTTATTTTTTACTGTGGAATGAAACAAACACATGCTAATGGCTGTAGCCTGTATTTGGAATAACTATTTTTAACACTACAACAATATTTTTGAGTTGACATAATGTATAAAAATATACTACAGAGTTCATGCCCACTAATTTACTCTGAACACTTCTGTGTTGGTTTCATATAATATCTGAAGGTTGTACAGTACCTGATTTATTTATAAAAGTCTTCAATGCACGACAACACTGACCTTGTGTGCAGAATAATTCTCAGGTCTGGAAGGTGAGGTTATCTGATCCTGCCCCCTGCTTTTTGAAGGATCATCCCACACAGCAGAGAATCTATTAACGCAAAGCAACCAGAGGGAAAGAGTTATCACAACCTTACTAACTTACATGCAGAAAGGTTCTGTACTATAGTTGTGGAATCAGTCCCCTTCAGCTCTGCCCCATGACAAAGAGGTCCTCTTTTGCCAGGGGAAACCGTAGGGAGAAAATTCAGGAATAGGAGAACTACCAGATTTGAGAAAAAGAGCCTTTGTAAGGAGCCTAGAAGTCACTTGATGAGAGTCATTTACCCAGCAGAAAAACAAATTCCTAGGGGAGAACTCAGTACAGCTGTGTCCTGCTAACCCTTTGTGCTCCAAATAACAAATTATAAAGGGCAACATATTTTTAGTCTATCTTCACTCTTTCTTCCCCAAAAGATAATTCTATAGATGAACTGCACTTTCAGTTCTCATTCAAGAGCAATTTGAGCCCTAAACAGCTGTGGGACAACTTTTGCCTGGAGCCAGAGTAAAGAAGTGCCGTTGTTAAAGGATCATTAACAGCTGAGTTTGCTCAGCTGTCATTTGCTAGTTTCACAGCAATCATAAGACATGGAACCCAAATAGGAAAGGGGTTGCTGAGTTACTACATTCACTGAAGGTAGTACAATGGTTTTCTGATTCAGAGCCCAAGCCCTCCCCTGAGTATTCTGAATTTCCTTGGAGTTGTTGCTAACCTGTGCATAGTCACAGAAAATGACAACTTAAGAGGAAGTGACTAAAGGAAGACTACAAAACTTTATGAGTCTCTTGTGTGTCTTTTGCTAGCATACAGAGATATTAGGCTGCTCTAACTGCCCTAAAAAACTGCTACCAGTATGTTTACCACTGTGGTGGACAATTAACCATATTTGACAGACAGCTTCTGTTTAAGTTGTGGACACTCATAAATGGCTCTCAGCCTATTCGTTAATACGACGTTTCACAATTAATGGTGAGCTTGGAAGGTTGGTAAGTTTCAAAGACAGCTATTTAAACATATTTCTTGGCATAAGAGGCTGTATCAAGAGGAAATTTCCTTGCAAAGGTCTGCAATATGGAAGAGGATGGGGTAACTATTCCCATTAGAGGTGCTGCAAAGCAGAAATCTTAATTATCCTGTTTAATTTTTCTTCCTCTTCTTCTTCTTGTGTCACAAGATTATAGATCCCTAGGAAAATCTGGAAAGCTGCATTTTTTTTTCCCAGAAGTTCATAAAGAACCTGAGAAAATATGCTCTGTTTTTAGGTATCTTCTGGACAAATAAATAGAAACATAATCTTACCCCAGAAATACTTCAACGGGTTGGGGAAAAAATCTTAGCTGTTCTGGATAAATCTGCCATATAATATATGAGACTCCATGGGAAAAATGCACAATTTAAATAGAAACTTTCAAGATACAGAAGCAAAAACAGATGTCCAGGCTGTTACAGGGAAATAAATGTAAAAATTGTGCTGTCCATGCTAAGAACTCCAGTCTGAGGAGCACTGGTTCATGCTCACAGACACATTTGCAGACTGATCTTCTACATACATGCAGAAAATGGGACATAGAAGAACTTAAAGGTCTTTTTTAGTGCAGACTCCAGACATATAAACCATTCACCAGCCGAAGCCTAATAATTAGTGAATACGAGAAGAGCATAATGATCAGTGCTTATTTTGACTGGTTGTCTATTCTAATTCCCCTGTCCCAGGACATAAATCTGTTAAACACTCTCCCTATATCTTCCTGTTCATTAAAAGTCAACATAGCATTGGTTAAAATGAAAGTATCTGGAACCAGACAACCTTGGTCCAAAGCTCAGTTCTGTCACCAATTGTGTGACTTTAGGCTAACTGTATATCACTTCTGTTTATTGTTTTTAATGTGGAGAAAATAGTTATACTGCTTTATAAGTCTAGTTTATAAAATAAGATAACCCAGTATTGATCCATAAAAAGGTCTTAGCACAGTATAATTTGCACTCACTCGAATGACCCAATTATTTACTTGTTACTTATCGTGATTACTATTGTTTTCATTAATATAGCAATTTTATTAAATTATCATTTAGTGCCTAGTGTGTGTCAGATACTATGTTTCAATGTTGAGATGAAAAGGTATATTATCTACTCTCAAGGAACTCATAGATCTGATAAATGATAGATAGGCAACCATTATAAGACAAATCTGATCAGGACATTACCCTGCTTTTTCTTTAGCTTCCCAGGTCCTCAGAAATCTGGCCTTACAAACCCTTTAGGTGGAGAGACATTTACTTCCACTCTCTCTCCTTCAGTCATATAGAACTCATTTTCAGTTTCCTAAACACGACATGGTTTGGCTCAGTTCTGAGCCTTCTCTCATTCTGTTCTCTGAGGCAGTATTATGATGTTTACTGGTTCCTAAAGTCGGTTTCAAATATAATTCAAAACAGTTTTATTTTTTAATCATATTAAAATTAAAATAGCTTTGTATCCTAGATTTTCTGATTTGCAGATTGAAGATAAATTAATGGAAGCTTAATTTTGTGGCATTTTTATTCTTTTTTAATTTTTCTTTTTAGTTTCCCTACTTTGCAGTGCCCTAATTTGGTCCTCAGTCCACCAAGCCAATGAAACATCACAGCTGTTCACTGTGCCTGGAACATTTCCTTAACCTTCTGTCATCTCCTCACCCTACTCTACTCTCCTGCCCTCATTACTAGCTTCCCGGACAAAAACCTTTTCACTCACTCAGATATCATATTATTACATCTGGTTAGCCTCCCTTGATCATACAGGCTAAATTGTCTCTACACCTACGTGATCTATGCCGGTGCTTCACAAATGTGAATGGCACATTAATGCCCTAGGTATCTTGCAAGAGTGCAGGTTCCAATTCAGAAGATCTGATTTTCTTTTCATTTCCAACAAGTTTTCAGCTGATGCTAACATTATTGTCCCTGCAATAACAAAGATCTCTGTGAGTACCACTTTTAGAGTAATTATAACGCAGTATTTTAATTTCCCATTTACTTATATGTATCCCCCACTAGACTTCAAATTGTAATATTTGGGGCGATATCTATTGTCTTCACTTTTATACCCTCAGGATCTTGTTGGATACCAGATATATGTAGAATGTATATACAATATTTCTCTTAATAAATGGATTAAGAACTTTATTGAAAGCATATGCAACAAGATATAGTGGGAGCAGAGAGGAATGGAATAAATAGCAATATTAGGAATAGCCAGAAGTTCACAAGGAGAGGTAAGGATGAGTGACATTTCTATATACACCAAAACTGAATGATCAGTGTTGACCATATCAACAGGGTGGGAAAACTGCTAAATCCAACATGGCTGGATCCAGGAAAAGAGGTGAGTGAGGCTTTCGTCAGACCATGGAAGACTAGTTGGTGATACGGAGTTTTAATAATTTTTGTAAACAGTAGTATAAACAAAATAATTTTTGATATAGTGTCTTAATCTATTTTCTCTTGCTATAAAAGAATACCAAATACTAGGTAATTTATAAACAAAAGAAGTGTATTTAGCTCACAGTTCTGGAGGCTAGGAAATTCAAAAGCATGGTGCCAGCATCTGGAGAGAGCTTTTGTGCTGTCGTAACATAGTGGAAGATATCACGTGGCAAAAGGGAAAGGGATGTGTGTCACTCAGATCTCTTTTTCTTCTTATAAAGCCACCAGTCCCATCATGATGACTTTATCTAATCTTACTTATCTCCCAAAGGCCTCATAGCTAATCAAGATATGAGTTTGGGAATTAAATTTCCAACATGGGAGACTTATTCAAACAGTAACATGCAGCAACCTGATTTTGATGCTTTGTCATTGTTTGCTGTCTTTTATTTCTACAATTTCAATACATTAACCCTGGATTGCCTGCTTTGCCTCTGGCCTATTGCTCCTGTATCAAATTCTGTTTCTTTTATATCCTAAACTGTTAGCTCCTTGTACTAATCTTAGCCCTGAAACTTGCTTTTCTATTTCCTGATCAAGCGTGGTCATTCCGTGAGCTGTTACATGTACAAATTTTAAAGGTTGTGTAATATCCTAGGACTGGATATAAATGCTTTATATATTCTGTATCATTGAGAATTTTTATCTATATTTTTGAACACTGTAAATAATGGAGCAATAAATTTTCCTGTACATAAAAATATGCCCTGCATCTCTGATATGTTCCTTTCAATAAATTTTTAGAAATGGAATATTATGGACATTTTAAGACAATAATAAGCTGGAAAATCTGCTTCCAGAAAGTTCACGCAAACATTGTAAAACAATGCCTAGTCCACTGTAACACGGCAACACAACACTGTGTATTATACGTTTTAAAAAAATTCACTGACCTGATAGGCAAGAATATTTTACTGTTTACTGTAGTAGAATGTTGACAGCCAATAAATAAGACTTATTGCAAGTTCCTAGTGCAGAGTTTTCCCGTGTCCAATTTAGTGCTTCCTGTTTAGATTACCATGTTCCAGAAACATTAATGTGAAGTCAAATGGCATCAGAGACTATGATGTGTTTCCTGGATTAAATAGTGTTAATATTAATGTACTAATAAAGTGTGTTGCTATGTGATTTCATGGAGGAACATTGAACTCGGATTTTCAGAAACTTTAATTAAATTACAAGCTATTGTTCTGCTAGGCTGGCTTGAGAATAGGGCAGTAGGAAGGGCCATATTTTGAAGTATGTGTACCAGTGTATGTATCGGTGCTTTGACTGGTATGCACGCTAGTTTCATTTTCATGTACTAAGCTCTGGCACAGAATTTACATGGTACCACTATAGTAACTCTATTGCTCTGATAAGAGTAACACTCTTTCAACCATAAGAAAGCAAATATGAGACCATTCCCAAATAGTTTCTGAGACTAATGGGAAAGGAATCAGCCCCAGAATTTGCCCAACTTGGTAGAGAAAGTGTTTTCAAAGGTCTCAAGAAGTTTACTGTGAAGAAACACAATAATAAAAAATCTTTATGTGCAAGGTATAAGCATGCACAAGTGACAACCTGTTAACATTCAGTTTGTCACATCAGCATGCCTGCAGGCTTTTGGGTGTAAATAACTTGAATTGAAAGTAGTGGTAGATGAATGACGATGTGAAGACTCTAGAAAATGAGTTTTGAAAACTTAAAGAGTGTCAGGTAGCCCAGGCTTTGAATACTGGTTGTGCCACTTATAACTGAGAAACCTAAGTAAGTTACTTACACTCTAATTTTTGGTTTAAACATAGTTTAAGATATAAATTAATAATGGATTCTTCTACTGAATATATTATAGTAGATTTGCGTAGGTCAAAAGTTGACATGGATCTCACTGAGCTAAAATCACGGCATCACCAGGCTGCATTTCTTTGGAGAGGGGCTATGAAAAAATCAATTCTCTTCTTTTCTCCTTCTGGAGGAGTCCCACATTCCTTGGCTTGTGGCCTCCTTCTGCCATCTTCAAAGCCAGCAACAGTGGATCAAATCCTTCTCATGCTGCCATCTCTCTGGTTCTCCGCTTTTAAAGATTCATGTGAACACATTAGACCCACCCAGCTAATCCATCTAATCTTGCCATCTCAAGTTATTTAATTTTAATCACATCTGCAAAGTCCCTTTGCCATGTAAGATCACATATTCACAGGTTCCAGGCATTAAGACATAGACATCTTTGGGGGCCATTATCCTGCCTACCACAAACACTTAGCATAGTATCATGGATGTAGAATGCATAATAAAATATTATGGTTCTTGTTATTTATTGTTTTTATTAAATTATGAAGAAGAAAATATCTCAGGCCATGACATTTTCAGTAGTGAAACAGACATGGTAGTGGAAAGGAGATAATACCGGAAGCAGGGAGAATGATTAGGAAACTTCTGACATTACCCAAGTGAGAGATAATTGTGATTTAAATAAAGGTGAAATTTCTGGAGATTATAAAGATTGATTAATTTCAAGTTATAGTTTTCAAAGAGATTGACAAGATTTATTGATGGATTAAATGCAGGGTGTAAGAGACAGAAACCAAGAATGAATCAAAGACCCATATGCCCAAGAGCAGTCCAAAATTGGTGGGAATATCTAAGGATCTAAAGAGGCCATAAGGAGACAAGATGGACAACTTTTAGCAATCTATGCATAGTATTCATTAAAGACTAATGAGAGCAATAGTAACCTGACAGCAGGTGATATCACTGGCCAAATCAATCACCTATCTACCCACAATTTTCCTTGGTATAATACAAGATTTTTAAAATTTGACTATAAGTAGGGAGAAACCCAAAATATTGTGACTAATTCTCTTCAACCTATTGGGTTAGGACTTCAAAATATAAAATAGGTCAAATTATGAAAAAGTAAATGAAACTGTATTTTATGTACAACTAAGTTGTGGACTAAGATTTTTACCTACTGTATTCACCAAGCATTTGGTTCATGCCTCTAGGATAACCTTATCATTAGTTAACATGAAATCTAGTCCACACTGAAATCCTAAACAGTAAGAATTACAGCATATTCTTTTTTTAAAAAGTCTATCACTGAGCATAATGTTTAGAACATAGGATATTCTTATGAAATATTTGCCGGATATATGTATGGATTAGTAAATGAATTTTTTAACTATAAGAGAAAGATTGCTGCTGCAAAGAGCCACAGGTAGGCTAATGAAACCACACTGCTGTGAATAATGATAGATACTGAGGAGTTAAGGAGGAGTTTGACTCTCACTCACAAAGGGAGATGCTATTTAGCAATTTGCTACAATATTTCATTTTTAAAAATCTCTTTCAGAGTAACTGCTAGAGACGATGGGGTTCCTTTTAAGGGTAATGGAAATGTTCTCAAATTAAATTGTGATGATGGTTTCTGCACAGTTCTGTGACTTTACTAAAAACAATTGAATCATACACTATAAATGGGTGAATTTTGTAGTATGTGAATTATATAGCAATAAAGCTGTTACATAAAAAAGCTTTTGAGTAAAATAACACATGAACAAAAAGTTACATCAGCCCATAAAGCACATAGCCACAATAAGTCATTGCATAATGGAACAGATATAAAAGGACTGTATGAGGCAAAAGAAGTCTTCTGGGAATCTCCGCACCCTGGAGACACAGTGAGTTACCACCACCACTAGGAAATGACCTCTCAGCTCTGTGCCTGTTTCCAGTCAGGCTGGAATAAGTCTCATATTTGTAAGCTCGGCCCTCCCCTGGAATCTAAAGCCTCCTTAGTCTTCTGAGTCAGCCTGAAAGGGACAGGTCGATCTACTGTATGGGCTCTGTAAGTAAAACTGTTTTGTTCTGTGAAAATGCTTGACTCTAGATAAATTGGACTTTCTCACCCACAGGGAATAATTTTCTCCCAGTGTGCAGAATTCGATTAGATATTGGGATGGTGGGCTGAGGATGATGGTAGAATTTGCAGAATTATTTATTCCCAGGAAATATGTAGAGAATGAGTATTTTGTTCTGCCAGATAAAGGTTGGATAACTTGTTGTTAGCCAAACGGTTTAATCGGTGTGCTAATATATTTATCACAGTCAGGAAATCTCATTTGTATGCCCAACAATTCTTACTAAAAATGAAAAATTACCAATTTTGAACACGTTTCATGCAAGCTACTGGTATTAGACACGGTGCATATCCTGCTTTATAGATGAGGAAACTGGGTCACAGAAAGTTTGTATTACTTGTAGATTTCAGTAAAACAATTGTTTTTGAGGCGCGAGATTTGGAATTAAAAAGACCTGGGTTAAAAACTCAGCTCTGACTTTCACTAGTTCTGTGTGTGATTTCAAATGTTTCAGAACCTCAGATTCTCAGTGTGTTTACCAGAAAAAAGAATTTAAGGTGAATCTAATAATACTTGTCACGTGATGCTATAGTAGGAATTAAAATAATGCCTATAAAGCACTGAGGACAATAATGTTCAAAGAACAAGGGTCCAACAAATAGTAACTATTTCTATGAATAATATTTTTATTAATGTTGTATATGGCCTCAAAACTAGTTAGTGTTTGAGCAAGAATCTGAATCCGGGTCAGTCATACACAATAGCCATACCATTGGCAATAGCATGGAGAATACTGATGACACTATAAGGTCTAGTTCAGCAGATTAAGACAGCCACAGGCTGTAGCTTATATTAGTGCAATGAAAGAAGAGCATCATTGTAATCTGAGTGGACAGGAAAATTAGCTGAGAATATAGCTTATTTCACAAGAGAAAAAACGAAGGAATATATGGATAAGAGAGGATGGATTGGAAAGATTTGAGAGCGAAGGCAGCACAAAAGAGAAGCTTGGGGAAAATTTACTGCCTCCTTCTAAGACTATCCATTAGTGCTTCTCTAGTCTTCTATGTAAACAGTTAAGGTTTTTTCAATGTAAGAAAAGCACAATGAAATAACAGCTTCAAGTGTCCACTAGTGACAACTGCTTGGCCTTCTTATATAGACCTCCTGAGGTTCTCATTTTTGATATTTCAGAAATAGAATCAATTAAAAACTAATCTTCATATGTAGGGGATGAGAGAGCAAGAGGAGGGTGTGCGTGTGCACGTGTGTGTGTGTGTGTGTGTGTGTGTGTGTGTGTGTGTGTGTGGTGGGTAGTAATTTTAATTCAATGCTTTGCTAGAGTTCTATGTCATCTGCTGATAAATGAAACAGGAGGGAGAGCCAGGTTTGGAGGGAGGAGAGGATGAGTTCTGTTTTTCTCATATAGAGGTTGAAGTAACTGAGGGATGATGGGTGGAGATGTCCCCCAGTGGTAGACACAGTATTTTGTTCACCTTTTATTCATCACTTGGAGCAAGGAGCTTTGTTCTCCAAACTGCTGTCAATTATTTTTCTAAATTACAGGTTTGATTGCTTCACTGTATATTCATGTCTCATTACTACCTTTACGCTTAAAACCAGAAACCGTGACACAGCATTAAAGATTCTGCTACCTTTTAAAATACAGAACTCCGGAGATGCTATAATTAGATTGCAGATTTATTAGTCTTCTGGATATAAGTGATATTTAAACCCATGAGAATAACTAAGCTATCTCAAGGAGAGCATATGAAAAGCAAGAAAAGAAGAGGAATTTCTTGGGAGAAAAGTAGACCCCTCCAGAATCCTACAATTTATAAGGCAGAGGACAAAACCATTGTTTGACAAACAGGAAAAAAACTCACAAAATAACCATTATCGAAGCTAATAAAGGAGAAAGTTTCAAGGAGGAGGGGGTAAACATTGCTGAAAGTTGAGATGAGGGAGAGAAAAACAAATCTGAGGTTAAACTTTTGGACTTGGCATGTAGAAAATCATGGGTGACGTCATTTGGAGGATTTTCAGAATCATTAGGGAAAGAATTCAGATTGTTACTGAAGGTGAAGGAATAATAAACAAAAGCGGATTGTTTTCCAAAGGAATTTTTATCCTTAGAAAAGATACACCAGGAAACTGAGAAACAGGGTTTATGTCTTGTATCCCTCACTATCAAAGCACAAGGCTAATTATGAAAATTATTCAATGTATCCTAGTTGAAATGAATGGTTTGGAAATACCTATATAAAACTGTGGGAAGCTTTTATGTTGAGTTAGAGTAAAACTTGAGCATTGCAGACTGCGAAAAAGTAACCAATTGGTAATAAACAAGATACTAAAGAGGGAAAGAAATTTTGTTGGTGTTAAATGAGAAGAGATGAAGAATGATTTATTTATTAAAAGCAAAGCTCATTGCTTCCAGTGGTGAATAAAAGGTGAATCAAATATTTAGTAATGTCTGGCTCTTGATGCTCTGCAAAAACGTAAGTTCATTCCACTTTCCATGGAATTCAAGATTTTCATGATTTGGCCTTTGATGCTTTCTCTAGCTTCATTTCCCACAGCACCTACCCTCACGTTTAACACTTCGATATACCCCTTCTCTTCTAGTTATCCAGCAAACTGGCTTATGTTATTCTTTTATTCATCTCTATCCTCATAAATTACACAGCAAAAGCACACTTCTCCTGTTTTTCGTCCTTGTAAACTCACATCTACCCATCAAAACTTCACAGTTATAAATCATACACTCTGTTAAGATTCTTGAAACTAGTTCTTCTTGACACATGCAGACACATTCATGTATGCACACACTCCAAATCTGCCACTCCACATAATCTCTTCTGCCTTATCTTTTAGATACATCCTTTCCTTATACACTCTACAACTAGCAGCATTTACAGTATCTCTTTGTCTCTGACACTGCTGATATGCACTGTGCCTAATTAAATGCCTGGCATGTAGTAGATGTTTTAAATTAGTCATTTTTTTATTTTCAATAAGAGTCCCTAGACTTTTGACACAGCAAGCTCAGCTCCCTGTATACGTATCTAGTTCAGTTCAATTTGAACTGAACTAAGTGTTTATGGTTGACGGTCAGGAGCTTAAGTAGAGTTATTGGTTATGAAAAGGAATAAGGAACCCTCTGTCTCTGAGCCCAGCATGGATGTGGGAAGGATGCAGGAAGATATGGTTGTAGAATGATGGAAAGGAGAGAAATCATTTCTTTTTTGCTAGGCCCAATACAGATCAGGTCAAACTATATACAGTATGGTTTTCTTTTGTTTTGTTTATGATCTCTTGGCAAGAAGGAGAAAAAAAAACTGCCAAGAAAAATGAAAATACGCAGTGAATAAATTGTTGAAATGAGGTAAGGGGAGCCATGAAGAAGTTAGGATGAAAGAGAAATTATTCAAATAGCAATTTAATTGTTTAAAGCAATTACATAAAATTTCCTACAACACAATGACAAAAATTACAACTCAGGCTTTATATGGAAATTAAAAATCATGAAAACCAGATTAATTGACATAAATGGAACCCCTCTGTACTTTCATAACCATTTTTATTATTCATCACTGTATACAAGATATTGAAGTTACTGAACAATCGTTCTGCTCTTTCTCCCTCACTGGATTAGAAACTCTCTAAGAGGTGTTGTATTTGTGTCGTCCTTTAGCTTCTGACATAACACTGTGTAAGATGCAGATACTCGGTTTACCCTGAGAGAGTAAAGCAAGATCAAGAAAAGAAATGCTACAAGCACAGTCTTGCTCAACACTTTTACACATGCCATTCTGAAAGCCTGGAAATTCTTCACCTCAACTTATATAAAACACAGAAATCTTTCAAGTACTGCTTTTTCTACAAAGCCTTATCCAAATACTACAAACCTATATTGAATGTTCTCTTCTGTTAATTCCTCTTTAGTGTGTTTTGGTTTTTTAAATTATTTTATCTTATTTCTAGTTGACAAATAATATGATATATATTTGTGGGGTAACATGCGATGTTGTAATACATGTATGCATTGTGGAATAATTAATTAAATCAGGCTGATCATCATATACATTACCTCACATATTTATCGTTTCTTGTGGTGAGAACATTTAAGATTCTCTCTTCTCGTTTTTTAGAAATATACTATACATTAACTATGATTCTTATTTCTTTTAAGAGATTTGATTGTACATTTTAGATATTTTCATCACTCCCCTGAGGACACTCTCATTACTGTAAATTTCAGAGTCTAAAGCTATGGTTTCATTATTTGGCCAAATCATGTAACCTAATGTTTCTTGTTTTTCCTCTAGTTTTCTGATAATTTCAGTTAAATCCCACTCTCTCCTTTTTTTTCCACTAAGACTTCTTCCAGTGATCCTTGAAGTGGCACTTTATCAGGGTGAATGTGTGAGTCTAGAAATATTGAGGTTCCTCTCCATCCTCTCTTCTATCAACATGAACTGTCAGCCACTCAGCACCCTTTCTTTTCCCCTGAAGAATAGTTACCCTGCAACTGGCTATCTCTCATTGATTGAGCCCTCTGCAGCCAAAGCCCAAATCTCTGTTATTCCCCAGACCCCTGTCTCAAACTCACCCATACCCATCTACCTTTCTGCAATTCTCTACTCAATGAAAAAAGAAATGTGATGTTTGCAATGAAGTTATATTTTTCCCTCCAAAACAAACAGTAACATTCAATTAGGTATCTCCTAAGAAGCATGTCTTAACAAAATGGAGATATTCTGTTCTGGAGAACTAGTCTTCAAGCAGACTGAAGAAAGAAATGTATTGAAACATGGCAGCACATTATATCGGGGGTGGGGGACAGCCTCCTCTCTTCCTAAGCCTGGTAGGTGGTTTGTGTTCTAACTCACCATCTCTTCCAAATGTGACTCCAGGTGTCACATTGTAAGGGTCTCTTTAATGGTCAGATGCTGAAGCCATTTATTTGTCACTTCATATGTGTCACTTTGTATTATAATGATCTCTCTCTCCATATTTTCTGGCTTCCCAAATTGTCTGTAACTTTCTCGGCTTTCCACACTTATGACCAATGTAATATTGCTGTTTCATAGCCCTGGTGTACTTTTCTCGGTGCCAACCATACAGAAAAAATAACCCGCTACCTCTGTAATACAACTTAAGCATTCCAGAAAGAATGAAATGTGATTGGCACACTTGGGGTAAAGTATTTATTCTGAGTTCAGTTATCTATGACTAGAATGGTCAGAGGACTGATCACATGATATAAACATAGCTGCCAGCAAAGGGCCCTAGAGAAGAAAGATTGTGCACTGAGGCAAATTCAGAAACAAAGCAAAGTACCCACTACAGCAGTTGAAATCTGACATTTTTTTAATCAGTGCCAATGAGCCATTTATAGTTTCATATTATATAAATACTCACTTTGGTTAGTTTTCTGTACAATAAAATTATTTTAATTAGATCAATACACAAACAAACGTAGCTTTTTTTGTTTCAAGCTCTTATCTTGTTCTGTACTTTTAATTCAGCATGTCAATTTTACAGAATATCACCTCCACTTCCATCATTTTCCTGCTCACTGGTGTTCCTGGGCTGGAAGCCTTCCACACCTGGATCTCCATTCCCTTCTGCTTCCTCTATGTAACTGCCCTCTCAGGAAACAGCCTGATCCTCTTCGCCATCATCACTCAGCCCAGCCTGCACGAACCCATGTACTATTTCCTCTCCATGCTGTCCACCACTGACCTCGGTCTGTCTATATCCACTCTGGTCACTATGCTGGGTATATTCTGGTTCAATGTGAGGGAAATCAGCTTTAATGCCTGCTTGTCCCAGATGTTCTTTATTAAATTCTTCACTGTCATGGAATCCTCAGTGCTGTTGGCCATGGCTTTTGATCGTTTTGTGGCCATCTCTAACCCCCTTAGGTATGCCATAATTTTAACTGACTCCAGAATAGTTCAAATTGGAGTGGCAAGTGTCATCAGGGGAATCCTAATGCTGACAACAATGGTAGCACTTCTTACAAGACTGTCCTACTGCCACAGCCACGTGCTCCACCACTCCTACTGCTTCCACCCTGATGTGATGAGGCTCTCATGCACAGACACCAGGATCAACAGTGCAGTTGGGTTGACTGCCATGTTCTCCACTGTTGGTGTAGACTCCGTTCTCATCCTCCTTTCTTACATTTTGATCATTAGGACTGTCCTCAGCATTGCTTCCCCAGAAGAGAGGAAGAAAACCTTCAGCACATGTGTCTCCCACATTGTGGCTGTTGCTGTATTTTACATTCCATTGATCACCCTGTCCTTTGTCCACAGGTTTGGGAAACAAGCCCCAGCCTACGTACATACTATGGTTGCTAACACCTACCTGCTGATCCCCCCTGTGATAAACCCCATCATCTACAGTGTGAAAACCAAACAGATACGTAGGGCTGTGATAAAAATTCTTCATTCCAAAGAAACATAAAATTGTAGAATTCTAGCACTAGATGGACCTCTCAAGTTGGTAAACTTCAGGTCATGTTATCAGTCAAAAATAGAAAACAACCAAAGATCTGGTGCCCATTGAAGCTAAGCATAGACTCATTTAACATTAAAGTTGGAATGTATCTAGAACATCAGCTAGCTTGAGTATTTTACAGATAAGAAGGTGAAGACAAGGAATGGAAGAGATGAAAGCCTAAATTAGTCTTAGATCTAGAATTTCTTCTTCTCACCACTGTTTGGTCAAACTGTTGTTGCCTTCTGTCCCTGCCAATAACCTTTCTATTCTTATCTCATCTACTTCACAGCAGTTAGAATGACACATTATGAAAAGTCACTCCTTTGTGAGAAATATTTTCCACTTCAAGGAGTTTGTGTCCTTTGTAGGGACATGGATGAACCTGGAAACCATCATTCTTAGCAAATTGACACAAGAACAGAAAATCAAACACTGCATGTTCTCACTCATAGGCGGGTGTTGAATAATGAGAACACATGGACACAGAGAGAGGAGCATCTAAATGTTTTTAATATGTACTAACACATTTTATATCTGAAATGTTGTAAGAGAGTCACTTTTATTGTCAATAAGAAAACTAAGGCATCAAATGTTAAGTAGCTTGCTTAAACATCTAATAACTGGTGTTACTGATGGCAGAGCACATTCATGCAGACTGACTCCAAGGCCCCCCCCCACACACACTCTTAACTTTAATGCTATATTGCTACCTATAATATACAGGTATATAATTTATATTTGTAAAAATGATATGAACTTATATATAAACATATTTATAAAGTATATGCTTATATATGTAAATCATATTTATAAATATAAATACATGTAATTTTTACTAGGAAACATAAAGAAGCAAAAAATAATAATTTAAAGAAACACAACTCTAAACTCTAGAAATTTTCAGTCAAATTAGGAAGAAAAAGCGCAAATCCAATCTTCAAATCTTACAAATATATTTCTGCCTGGCGATCTTTCCTGACTAAAGCATATTTCAGCATTTCTCTCAGTCCTCCTTCAACATTCTGCCCCATCAGAAATGGAAAATGACTATAAATCAATTATGGTCATTTACTTATGAATTTTTTAATTTGTGGCATAATGGTCATGTAATGGCTTAATCCAGAAAGACAATTAGGTCCACCCTGGTTATGTCCATTAATTATTTAAAGCATATATTTTAAGGCCACAGTAATACCACTAATTTAAGATGGGCTCTATAGTTGGTATCAGGTCAAGAAAGGAGGTAGAAATAATCATTCATCTCTATAGGCTTACCCCCTCACTTTATGCAGATTTCTGCTCAACTGCACCTTAGTACAAGACCCTTGATGTTATGATAATTGTAATAATAATAACACCTGTCCCTCAATTTCTTCCTGTATTCACTCTCATCCTTACCTGCCATATTTTTAATTCTTAGCATTTTTATTCCCCAACATATTACATATAGGCCATTTCTTTTCTGGTTTCCTCATCATTTCCTACAGGAAATGTATTGGCTATAGTACTGACTACTTATGCAATAGGAGCCAGTACTATAAGTAAGTACTTACAGCACTGTAAGAATTATGTCAAATCCTCAGCCTGTTTGACAACAGCATTTCAGTCTCAATTATTTTTAGTCTTCATCTTCATATGTTGAAATGTCCTGGGACTTTGTTCTCAGACTGCTTTGTCGCAATCCCTCCTTTGGTCATCGCATCCAATATCTTGTCTTTGAATACCATCTCTATGCTGACAAAATCCAAATTAGTATGTGTAGTTCAGACTCATCCCACTCGAGCAGTGCTGTGTATCAGCAGCACTACCTGATTGTCTCATAATCACCTTAGACTCAACGTCTAATGTATCCTAATATTCCCATCAAGAAAAAAGCATGCTCACCCACAGTCTTCCCTAACTCCGTAACTCTACTTTCCAATTTGCTGAGGCAAAGCACTTAGAGTTATTCCTGATGCCTTCCCATCACTCCGATGCCACATCTAACCTATTAGTAAATCCTGATGACCTTTTCTCCTAGATATCTCAGACATTCATGTCTAAAATCAAGTCACTTTATACCACCTCTATTTGTACCACTCTGATGAAAGCCATCATCTTGTACCTGAACTATTATAACAGCCTTCTGGTGGGTCTTCCTTCATCCACATTTGCTTTACAGTCTGTTTTCCCCTACAGTGAAGTTAGACTGATTAGTTTAATACACAGGGCAGATCAAGTTCAATATATTCTAATGGCATCCTGTTTTACCCAGGAAAATATCACAGTCACTTGAAAAGCATATAAAGATCTATAAGATCTATCTGCCCTCCATCAGCCCAATATCATCTTCTACTACTCTGTCAGTGATTCACTCTTTGTCACCCACACTAACTTCCAAATATTTTCCTAAACTCATCAAGCTTGCTTCAATATCAGCGCTCATGCTTGCTGTTCTCACTACCTGGAATGTTTGTCCCCCAGAAACCCACATGACTTACCCTCTCACTTCATACAGATCCCTGCTCAAGTACACCCTTTTACAGGGTCCTTGATGTTATAAAATAACAACTACAACAGGGAGCTCAATTCCTGCTTAGATTCACTCTCATCTTTATCTACCTTATTTTTAATTTTTAGCATTTTTATGCCTTAGCATATTACATATATGTCATTTATTTCCTGGTTTCACTACCACAAGATAAGGTTTTTGAGGATAAAGAATTTGTTTTATTCATACTATCTCCCAGACCTAAAACTGCCACTATTTAGTAAAAATAGTAAAATGTCTTAGTCATCTGGCACTGTTTACCTCTCAAGCTTCACTGCTTCCCCTTTGTACAATGCCGCAGAGACAACAAACAATTTGCATGTTCTGAGTCCCAGGACAGAATGCCCTGTCCCTTTTAAGCCTTTATACAGCTGTTACCTCCACCTGGAGCATCTCAGTCCCTCCCTTCTCCTGACTTAGAATAGCAGGGGCTATATACAAAGGATTATAAATCGTTCTACTATAAGGACACATGCACACAAATGTTCATTGCAGCACTGTTTACAATAGCAAAGACCTGGAACCAACCTAAATGCCCATCGATGATAGACTGGACAGGGAAAATGTGGTATATATACACCATGGAATATTATGCAGCCATCAAAAATGATGAGTTCATGTCCTTGGTAGGGACATAGATGAACCTGGAAACCAACATTCTCAGCAAACTGACACAAGAGCAGAAAATCAAACACCGCATGTTCTCACTCATAGGCAGCTGTTGAACAATGAGAACACATGGACACAGGGAGGGGAGCACTACACACTGGGGTCTGTTGGGGGGAAATGGGGGAGGAACGAGGGGGTGGGGAGGTGGGGAGAGATAGCATGGGGTGAAATGCCAGATATAGGTGAAGGGGAGGAAGGCAGAAAATCACACTGCTGTGTGTGTACCTATGCAACAATCCTGCGTGTTCTTCACATGTACCCCAAAACCTAAAATTCAATTAAAAAAAAAAGAATAGCAGGGGTTCTCCTTCAGGGACATTTCCTGACCTCTCCGGTGGGCCTGGTGCCCTTTCCAGGTGCTCCTGCAGCACCTTGTGCTTCTTTCTCAAGACAACTCCTTCCAAACTCTCTTGTCACCACAATTCTGAGCTCACTTCTCAGGGTCAGGGACGAGATCTATTCACTATTGTTTCCACATTTCTATCTATAGTGTCTTGTCTATTGTAAACTTTACTCTTGATTGAATTAATGAATTAAGTGTATTTGATGCATAAGGATTTGAATGGCACACAAGAAGACAACAAAGTTCTCATATACCAGAAAGTTCTTTGTATCTACAAATAGATTTTCATGAAGTTTCACATTTTGGATAATACTGTGCCAAGCACTGCCCTTTGGTATAAAACGTTCACTCTTTTTCATATGACCTAGTATAACCTGATCCTAATCTTCTGAAGCCTTACTTTCACTTTCCAATATAAAACTTGCCTTGTCTAGTGAATGAATGTAGGTAAGAGTAAAAATTAGGAAGCCACTTTAAAAAGGTGATTTATAGTTTGAATAAACTGCCAGTTTATTTCTATGTATTTCTTTCCCCTTCTAGTCCCTAATCTGTACCACCACAAATCATCTTTACATATCTATAACTCACAATGAACCAAAAACTAAAATCCAGAGAAGCTGCAGGCAGGTCCAAAGTGGAAAGATGGAAAAGCTCAAATGATATAGGTTTACAGACTAGATTTTTGTTTATTTGTTTCCACACACGACTACTAGAGAAGATGCGGTGTGGAGGAAGAGAACAGAGAAGCAAAAAGGGCAAATAGAGCTGAGGGAAAGGATACAGGTACTCAGAGTCCTAAAAATGGAAGGGAGAAAAAGGAACGTCAATCTCAAGGAAAACTGAGATGTTCACACAACTCCTGCAGATTCTCTTCCCCCACCTCGCCCCACAGATGCTAACCCGTGGACAGTCCTCCTGTCCAACAATCCTGGCAGCTTATAATTCATCTATGGGAAATTGGTATGTGGACAACAAGACTGGGTGGGTTGCCAAACAAATGTCATGCTCTGACCAAGATGGACAAGCTCACAGTGAGTAGACCTTCCTAAAAGCCAAAGCACTAGTCGTCACATGGTCACTGTTGTAGCTACTTGAATATGGTAGTGGTAGTAAAGATGGAAATAAGAGGAAACAGGCAAAAGATTTTTAGAGGGAAAAATAGACAAGATCAGTTGAATAATTGGACATGAAGGATGAGAAAATGTTGTGTATCTTAAGTTTCTATATTACCTGACTAAATTCATAAGCACATCCACTCCCAACCTCCTCAAATTCATCCTTCCAACCTCTTCTAGAATAGCAATCTGAAACACATGTCTACCTATGATATCTCTGCTTAAAACCATTTGTTCACCTCCCAATTCCTACAGGATGAAGTCCTTGAGTTCACAGCCTATCATCAGTTAACATCCGTGCACCTCTTCAGTTTCTCTTTCCTTTTTGGTTGACTCCGTGCTTCAGGCAAGCCATATCTGCTATAGAGAATTATGTTTCCTTCATTATTTTCTGTCTGCTGATACCGTCTTTTTGGAGTCACCCAATGACTAAATAAATGCCCCTCTCAAGTTCCCATAAAAATGTATGGCATTCACATAAAAAAGGATGAGTTCATGTCCTTTGTAGGGACATGGATGAAGCTGGAAACCATCATTCTCAGCAAACTAACACAAAAACAGAAAACCAAACACCGCATGTTCTCACTCTTAAGTGGGAGTTGAACAATGAGAACATATGGACACAGGAAGGAGAACATCACACACTGGGACCTGTTGGGGGTTGGGAGCTAGGGGAAGAATAGCATTAGGAGAAATACCTAATGTAGATGACAGGTTGATGGATGCAGCAAACCACCATGGCACATGTATACCTATGTTAACAAGCCTGCACACTCTGCACATGTATCTCAGAACTTAAAGTATAATAAGACAAAATAAAAAAATAAAACTGTGAGAAAAAATAATCTGTGGCATTCACTGCACTTCTAAACCATTTCAGGATTGTTTTCACAGGTGTCCGTGAGCACCTTGAAGGCAAGGACTTTGTCTTCTTCGTCTCACCCCTAAACTCAGCACAGTGCCTGCACAAAACTAGCATTGAGGATATGCTTATTACACAATGAATGAATCAATTAACTCCATTGTCATATCTAGGTGACCAGTAAACACTTAATGGCTGATTGATAAGAAAGTAATTCTGTTTCTGTGTTCAGAGATTACAGTGACAATGACAAAGTAAGACTCATGTGTGAGGCACACTTAGCATGGCAGACAGAAGAGGTCAGTGTTAAATATTAATAAAGTATGAGGGTACCCCTGCTGGGTATGACGTAGGGGACATGTCACTGGAAGAGAGCCAGCAAGCATCCTGGGGTACTGAGAATACCTTAATATCCTGGAGAAGGTAGTTGGGGTGATTTTTTTCATCTGTTTTGCTTATAACATTGTAACCCTTTGACAAACAGTTGTTTAATGTGAATAAACAGAGTCAGTCAATAAACAAATACCTGGTCCTCCAACCAATATTATCACTAATTAACTATATGACCTAGCACAAAAAGCTGTCATCTCATCTGGGCTTTATCTGTAATCCAGGAGCAATGAAGAACGGCTTTTCTACATTAAGGGCTGTTTCGTCAACCAGAAGAAAGGATAGGGAAAGATATGGAGAAGTGCATGCCCCTATTTTGAATTATGGGACAATACTTTTGTATTTTTAGAGAGGATGCAAACTTATAAAGCCCAAGGACCATGCCTAGTCACACATGTTGTCTGTTGTGTCTAGAAAGTGGCTCATGAAGAAACACTTAACCCTGTGGCTGACAGTGTGTGCTTGCGTTAGCTTGAAGGAATGAGAGCGAATTGTCGAGAGATCCGTATATGTGAGTGTGAGAGCGATGGAAGAGGCAGTGGGTGCTTTGAAGTTGCTCTCTCTGGGCAGAAACAGTGGGAAGCCCGTGGGAATGGCACACAAGGGGACATGGAGATGTTTTTCCTCTGTCTGCCAAGTCCCTGGGGCATCAGTTCATTCTCATAGCCTATTCTCATGGGCTTTCTGAGTAGCATTATAAAATGGTCTGAACCAGAAAGCAAAACTAGCTACAGCTGCTCTTTCTAAGTAGGGCTGTATCATTTTCAGGTGAGTGCACCCTAATCTGGGGTCAGGCAGACTTACCTCTTGCCATCCTAAGGGATCTTGAAGACCTCAAATACTGCTTCATGGCAGGGTAGAGAGGAGCCCTTGTGTCCCATCCACAGCTTTATAGGCTAGGAAGAAATGTCCCAGAGTCTTAGCTAACAATCAGGAAAGGCAGGTGAGAATAAATGCAACAGCCACATTCAGACCCAAAGGGAAGCTGAAATCAGGTGTAGCAGGGAGTCCACTTTAGACAGGATGCCAGGCAACATGGGAGGGCGATGTTAAGTCTTTCGCAATAGGTATTTTGGGAGATGAGGTGATGTCCCAAAGTGCTAGACTCTAGTAAGGATGTGCAGGTACCAGCACAATGCAGAAAATATACTCTGCAAAGAGAGGGCTTAAGAAAGTGCCCAACTCTGGGGCCAATAAAGGCTCTTGTTATCTGTCAGCACTGCATATGGTAGCACGGGCAAAAGGCATTGAGGAAGTAAAAATACGTCACTGTGCTCCCCTTGCTCTCCCCCCATGCCTGCTCTTTTCTTCACCTTGGGTCCCATTTCTCTGGGACACAGTGGTCTAGTGATCTGGCCTCTCTTCAGGGCAGATTCCTTAGTTCTGTCCTATACGTTTCAGCATGATTTGTTTGAATTTCTACATCCCCTTCTCCAAGCTATGATGGATACAGAAATGGATGAATAGATGCAAGATGCAAACTATCTTGTATCTCACTAAAGGATGCAATCATCTGCTCCTGAAAAGGACTTTTCATGTTGTGATAACAACTTGGAACCAAATATGGGATTTAATATTTGTCAAGGAGCTTAGCTATTTCGTCTGCGCAAGTTCTGAAGGTGGAGAAGAGAACATAGAGGCCAAAATATGGATTTTATAACCTTTGAACCCTGAATCTGTCCTTCCTTGCTTGTCCAAGATGGGGAGAATCCAATTCAAATCTCTTTGTGCTAATTTTATCATATTGTACTTTAAGACCACTGGTAGCTAACCCCTCACCATTAAGACCAAGTTGAAGGGCATCTCCCAGCTGCAGTAAGAACTCAGATGATGAGTGAAGAATTTCAGGGTACGGGGGTTGCAATATAAGCAGGTTAACCTGTTTCAATGAAACAGATAATCAATGAAGACACCTGCATAGTTTATTTCCAAGAGTTAGAGCCTCTGCTTCTTGCAGCCAAGGCTTTGGATTTTTAGAGAAAATTATCTCTAAAGATTAGGTCACCTAGGAAACCTAGGAGAGAAGAAGTTTCATGAAGTCAGAGCCCAGGTGTGTGGGTGAGGGTAGGGAGTTGGGGTAAAGCAACACTGGGCTTCTAAAAAAGAAATGTCTCCCCGGAGATGAATGACTTACTGGCACAAGTTTCAGGAAAGACAAGGCTCTAAAAATATTATTGTAAAATTAATAATACTTCTCCCAAAGTAAGGACTCAATTGAAACTATCCTTGGATGCAATTAAAATGGCCTTGTAGGAAGCTTTTGGGTGTGGAGGTACTCACCAGTGTCCTGCCAGCACCTTCATCTATGAAGAAGTCATTGGAGGGAGCCACTACTTTTGATTTTATGACCACAGATGAGTTTCCTTTAATCCTAAAGAGATTGACTTTTGGCATTATTTTTCTTGGTTTTTGTTTATTTATATTCTTTTAAGCTTTAAAAAACAATGCCATTGCTGTGCATCTTATTCCTCTGGCTGACCTTAGAATTGAGGACTGGGGATCCTGAAAGTTGCAAAGTTATCTCCAATCCTCACTACCTTGGAAGACCCATATTCGACTCTCTAATTTCAACTCATGTTTCAAGTCTAAACAGTAAGATTCCTCTGTGATCATGCCTCTCCCAGAAGGAAGGAAGGAAAGAAGGAAGGAAGGAGGGAAGGAAGGAAGGAAGGAAGGAAGGAAGGAAGGAAGGAGGGAGGGAGGGAGGGAGGTGCGGAAAGTAACATAAGAAAGGCAGCCTTACCTGGAAGGAGCTTCCAAAAGTGTATCTCTTAACACCTATCAGAAGAAAAGGGTCACCAAAGATATCGACCAGTAGGAAGTACCTGAGGGAATTTGAGAAGGCTACATTTTGGAAAAAGAATTGCTCTCTCAGCGTTCCCTTTTAAATTTTTAAATAAACCTTGAGAGTAGTGATGCATAAATGAATTTGAGCTGTCACAGTCCCCGCTTTGGAAGAGGGCCTCAGGGCTTATGAAAGACCCTAAGTGGGGGTGGGAGGAGACAAAAGAGATAGGATGTCACTTTCAAGTTTCCAGGGCGTTTTCTGATTGTGCTCTATGTCCCTGCAGACCGCCAGTGCAACCTCACCCTCTCCAGTCACCTCTCCTCAGTTCCAGTTATGAGTTCCTGCAACTTTACACATGCCACCTTTGTGCTTATTGGTATCCCAGGGCTAGAGAAAGCCCATTTCTGGTTTGGCTTCCCCCTCCTTTCCATGTATGTCGTGGCAGTATTTGGAAATTGCATTGTGGTCTTCATCGTAAAAACGGAACGCAGCCTGCACACTCCAATGTACCTCTTCCTCTGCATGCTGGCAGCCATTGACCTGGCCTTATCCACATCCACCATGCCTAAGATACTTGCCCTTTTCTGGTTTGATTCTCGAGAGATTAGCTATGAGGCCTGCCTTACCCAGATGTTCTTTATTCATGCCCTCTCAGCCATTGAATCCACCATCCTACTGGCCATGGCTTTTGACCGTTATGTGGCCATCTGCCACCCACTACGCCATGCTGCCGTGTTCAACAATACAGTAACAGCCCAGATTGGCATCGTGGCTGTGGTCCGCGGATCCCTCTTTTTTTTCCCATTGCCTCTGCTCATCAAGAGACTGGCCTTCTGCCACTCCAATGTGCTCTCACACTCCTATTGTGTGCACCAGGATGTGATGAAGTTGGCCTATGCAGACACATTGCCCAATGTGGTATACGGTCTTACTGCCATTCTGCTGGTCATGGGTGTGGATGTAATGTTCATCTCCTTATCATACTTTCTGATAATACGAACAGTGCTGCAACTGCCTTCCAAGTCAGAGCGGGCCAAGGCCTTTGGGACATGTGTGTCACACATTGGTGTGGTACTTGCCTTCTATGTGCCACTTATTGGCCTCTCAGTGGTACACCGCTTTGGAAACAGCCTTCATCCCATTGTGCGTGTTGTCATGGGTGACATCTACCTGCTGCTGCCTCCTGTCGTCAATCCCATCATCTATGGTGCCAAAACCAAACATATCAGAACTCGGGTGCTGGCTATGTTCAAGATCAGCTGTGACAAGGACCTTCAGGCTGTGGGAGGCAAGTGACCCTTAACGTTAACTTCCCCTTATCTTCAATGGCTTCACAAACATAATTATTTCTAACACTAGCTTAGTTCCAGTTGCCCACAAGCACATCAGTGCTTTTCTCTGGCTGGCATAATAAACTAAAATATGATCCATCTACTTAGAAGACTATTATGTGGAATAATACATATTAACGGAGTATTATGTGATTTAAAGACAACTACAAAACCAAACATGATTTTAATGTTAAGAAAAACGATAAAGATACTTGATTGAAGCCAAGTTGAAAAATAGCATATGCCTTGGAGGAAATGTGCTCAGATTACTAATGATTTTGTGTTGTCTCTACTTTCAATTTTCTTTATTATGGAAGTATTGGTTAACTGTCATGTACAACTTTTTAAAGAGGAAATATAATAGCTGGGCATGGTGGCATGCAACTGTAACCCCCACTGCCCAGGAGGCTGAGGTGGGAGAATCGCTTGAGTCCAGGAGTTTGAGGTTACAGTGAGCCACAATCACACCACTACACTTCAGCCTGAGCAGCAGAGCAAGACCCTGTCTCAAAGCATAAAATGTACTATCATATCAAATGAAACAGCGAAAATGAAGCTGACCAATTTATGGAAGCCAGGGCTTGTCACAGTCTCTACTGTTATTATGCATTATCTGGGAATTTATATAAGCCCTGAATAATAATGCCTATGAATATATCATGTGCACCTACAATGTTCTGGGCACTATTTTAAGTGTTTTATGGGTTTTATGTGCTCTTCCTAATTTTATGGAGTAGGTACCATTTGAGTCCCTTTATTATAATTGAAAGAAATGAAGTTTATATTAGCAAGGGGACTAAAGTCATACAGTTTGTGGGCACTGTGCCAAGATTTAAAATTAAATTTGATAATTGACTACAGTTACTTAACTACCATATTATATTGCTTCCTGTGTAACATCTGCCATTTATTTCCTCAGCTGTACAAATCCTCTGTTTTCTCTCTGCCATACACTAACAGCAATGGATCTGTACTTGTGGTGAGAAATAACCCTGCCCTAGTTGTGGACAACAAATCTAGAATACTCTCCCTGTTTTACAGCCATGTTTCTTGGTCTTATTGCTTGCTTCTTTCCAGACTCAGGGAGAATGTTGTGGTATAGCTGATCCTTGATCATGTCTTCATTTTTAGTGTGCACTGTGCCTGTCAAAAATTTTGAATGTACACCACATACTATTGTCTGAACTTAAGTATGAGATAAAATAAAATTTTATTTTAAATTTTGCTGAGTGTTATACCTACTGATTTTACATTTATAGAATCCTATAAATCAGAATTGGAGATGTGAGAGATTTCCTAGTCTTCTTTCTCACCAGTGCAGGAATCCTGACTAGAATCGTTCACACAGTCGTAAGGATGCTGAATGCATCTTATTTCAAGGTAGGATATTCCCACTGTACTGTAAAGTAGATCCAGTAAGCAGCTGAAATCTCAATACAATCGTTGGGCCTATATGTTCCCTCCGTAGCTTCACTAAACAGGTTTTGGGTGCAGGACTTGGGTAGACAAACCACGAGGGAGACTCTATACTGCAGGCTCTCTTAGGAGAAGGGAAACACAGGTACTTGACATCTACTGATGATGGGCTCTGCTAGCATATAGATATGTGAGCATTCAATGCTTCATTGTTCAGAGGCAGTAAAGTGGCTTCCAAAGTCATGCAGTTAATCAATGTGAATAGGCCAGGACTAATGGGAGGAAACACAATGGAAGAAATGGGTGATTTCTCTGAAGAAATGAAAGTGTACCCATGCTCTGTAAAAGTGGAGATTCAGGTGTTGGGCCCCACTCTCAAATAATGAGGTCAGGTGCCTCATTTTACAATGTTAGACTCTGTTATGTCTCTCCACACAATCTGTCCTCTCCTACCTTCCTGTCCATTCCTTTACCTCAATTTATATCCTCCAGCCTACTTCCATATGCCTAAGAACATAGCCATGTTGACAATTAAATGAATAGTGGATTTCTTTCTCTCTCTTCTGTGAACAGCTAATCCCATACTGTTTCCCAGCATGATCCACTTTGTTTTTATATACTCTTACCATCTCCCCTCCCCTTCCCTCTGTCCTAAGATTTTTAACTTTTAAAAGTAGCCCAGGCCGAGCATGGTGGCTCATGCCTGTAATTCCAGCACTTTGGGAAGCTGAGGTAGGCACATCACCTGAGGTCAGTAGATGGAGAGCAGCCTGGCCAATATGGATGAAACTCCATCTCCACCAAAAATACAAAAATTAGCCAGGTGTGATCGTGGGTGCATGTAATCCCAGCTACTATGGGGGCTGAGGCAGGAGAATCACTTGAACCTGGGAGGTGGAGGTTGCAGTGAGCCAAGATCACTGCCACTGCACTCCAGCCTGGGTGGCAGAGTGAGACTCTTTCTCAAAAAAAAAAAAAAGTAGGCCAAAGATTTCTGTGCCAATGTTCATAACAGCATTATCCACAATAACAAAAAGGTAGAAACAACCCAAATCAAATGTCCATCAACCAATAAATGGATAAACAGAATGTGGTTTGTACACACGGTGGAATATTATTCATCCTTAAAAATCTGGTACCTGCTACAACATGGATGAAACTTGAAAACATTATGTGAAAATAAAATAAGCCAGATGACAAAAGGACAAATGCTATATGATTCCACTTATATAAGGTATCTAGAATAGGCAAATTCATAAAGAAAGAGAGTAGAATGCAGCTTACCAGGGGCTGGGGAAAGGCAGGATGGAGAGTTATTTTTTATGGGCACAGAGTTTCCGTTTGGGATGATAAAAAAGTTCTGGAAATTGTGGTTATGGTTGTACAACAATATGAATTTACTTAATGCCCTGAATTGTACACATAATGTTTAAAATGTTAAATTTTATGTTATGTATGTTTTCCACAATAAAAATTGCCAAAATAATGTAAAACTCTCATTATCAATTTTACCTTAAGAACGTGTTGAAATGATTATATTTTAGAAATGTTGGATTTAAAATATTAAGGTTTTTTAAAGAGTAGCTTGAAGAGGATGGTATTTAGTTCAAAGTAATAAAACTTTAATAGTAGGACTACCAAGGTTGTAACAGGGCCATTATTTATAGTGGCAATTTTTATAGCCTTCAAATCCCATCCTGAAGGATACCAGCTGTATGTACATCTGGTCACCTAGCCTAAGGCTGAGCAAACAGAAGGCGGGAGACCAGGCTTCCTGGCACTGTGCATACTTGGGTAAGTCACACTTTCTCTTCTTCATTTTTCTACCTATAACCTTATTGTAGGTTTCATTTCTCGGGCAGCAATAGAGAAATAGAAAAAAACCTTCCATTATACTTTGTGTAATTTAATTATACAATTCAATTATAATTATATAATTATACATTCAATTATCCTTCTATGACTTTCAAGTAATAACTTAGGAATACCTTACTGATTGGAATAATAAAGTTGTGATAACGTGGCTAAGAAAAAATTATATGACCTTGTGATGGGTAATATTATGTGTCCACTGGCTGGATCACAGTGCCCAGATACTTAGTCAGACAGGCTTCCTGGATTTTTCCATAAGGGTGATCTTTTCAGATGAGATTAATGTATCAATCAGAGAGCTCTGAGTAAAGGAGATTGCCCTCCATAATGTGGGTGGGCCTCATCCAATTAGTTGAAGGCCTTAATAGACCAGATTGACCTTCCCTGGGCAACAAGAATTCCCCCAACAGACATGGCCTGAGGACTTAACTGCCTGACAAGTTGGCTCCACTTTGACTCTCCAGTCTACTGACACACCCTGCGGACTTCAGATTCACTGGTCTCTACTGCGTGAGCTGATTCCTCAACACAAATGTCTCTATTTCTCTATCTCTATCTATTTTCTATCTACGTATGTGTCTGTCTATCTATAGATCTCCTTTTGATTCTGCTTCTCTGGAGAACCCTGAGAAATATAAACCTAAAAGTTGTAAAAGGGGGGAAAGTTGTCCCTGTGAGCAGCTGACCTGTAAAGAGAGAACTGAAAATTGAAAGAAAACCCATAAAAAACACAACATACAAAACACAAATCAAATTAACAGGGCCAACACAATCTAAGGTCAGCATCACAAACTATCCAAGCCCAAATTCTTTTATTTCCTTTTTTTTTTTTTTTTTTTTTTTTTTTAATATAGAGCTTCACTCTTGTTGCCCAGGCTAGAGTGCAACAGTGTGATCTCAGCTCACTGCAACCTCTGCCTCCCTGGTTCAAGCGATTCTCCTGCCTCAGCCTTCTGTGTAACTGGGATTACAGGCACCTACCACCATGCCCTGCTAATTTTTTGTATTTTTAGTAGAGACAGGGTTTCACCATGTTGGCTAGGCTGGTCTCAAACTGCTGACCTCAGGTGATCCACCCACTTCAGCCTCCCAGGGATTACAGGCGTGAGCCATAGCACCTGCCCCCAAACTCAAATTTTTCTGTAACAGTTTTTTCAGACCATGTGAATAAAGATGAAAGATAAACTGATCTAACCATAACTCTACATGAATTCACATATTCCAAAGATAAAATCCCTGTGAAAACCATCCTATGAATAACCCCAGATCCCCCACACTCCATAAATATGTTTCCCTAACTCTCTCCTTTTGAAATACTTTGTTCCGTTGATTTGTTCTTCTTAACTGTAGCAAGTTAATAATCTAACTTTGTTTGGCTACAACTATGGCCCTAGTGGTCTTTAGCTACTGGATTTTAGCAAAATTTATAAACATGAGAATTCTTAAGCATGAGACAGAGGATTATATAAAAAATTTCTGGAATCTTTATTTGGGGGTCCCAAAAGCAGTGCCTGAGACAGGGCCTTGGGTGAAGGTAGTGTAATTAAGACATGTTTCTATAAAATAGGAGTGAGGGAACAGAAACAGTGAGACAAGGCGGAAGAAAATTCAATACAGAGTTATTACCAAGATTGCTACTGTGGACAATGAGCACTCAACTCTGCCAGGACTCTGTTCAGAATACCTTAGGGAATTGTCTATCCAAAGGCTGGACCAGGGCATTTGCCGTCAACTGTCATCCTTGTTTGATTCAAGGTTGCCGCTGGGCTTTGTGTACTCCCATGGCTTTGAAGAAAGTACAAAAGCAGAAAAGTATGGAGGAAAGGGAACCAACTTAAAGTGGAAGAAATACTCAGAATGAATTAAAATGTCTGTGACAGCCACCAGTAAAGTCCGAAGTGGGCCAAGGAGGTGTGACACTGGACACAGAACATCTGTTCCACCCAGTTTTGGGGAGTGGAGGGTGGTAAAGGTTTGAAAAATCTTGGATTCATATGTCTCTGTTGCATTTAATATTACCATATACTGAAGGCTTACTGTTCATCCTCTAATATAATAATACATTACTTACATAATCCTTAAAACAAGCATCTGGGTTGATGGCCACTGTTCGGACTAGGAAACTGAGGCACAACTAGGAGTTATATAATTTTCTGATCACTCAATAGTAAATGACAGAGTTCAGACTTGAACCCAGGTCTCTCTGACTTCTCAGTCTACTCTTTCACTCCTGTTAATGAAGACTGTAACCCAACCAGGCAGGCATGAACGGGTCCAGGCAAGTAATAACTGATACTGGGAAAAGGAGGTGATTTTGCACAAATCAAGTTCTCCTGTGTACTTCTGTTTTTTCCAGATGAAACAGGCAACAGTATAACACTTGCCCTTCAGAAATCAAGGGCTTTCAGTTAAGGCACAGGATCATTTGCTTTCAATGTTTCTGCATCTCTTCTGCAAGGAAAAAGAACATTAGAAATGTAAGCCAATCTGTCCCAGTTCCCACAAGTTCTACCCGTGGAAGTGATGTGAGATTGTCTTTTTCTTTTTTAAGCCACTTTATCAAAATCAGATTGACATACCAAAAGTTATAGATATTTAATGTATACAACTTGATATATTTGAACATAAGTGATACACTCTTAAAACAATCACCATAACTAATGCATTAAGCTTTTCCATCACCTCCAGAAGTTTCCTCTCACCTCCTTTATTGTTGTTGTTTTTGTTGCTATCGTTTTTCCTTTTGAGGTAAGAGCACTTAACGTAAAATCTAACCTCTTAACACATTTTTAAGTGTACAATACAGCAGTGCTAATCACAGGCCCTATGTTGAGTTGCTTTTAAAGAGACGCCTTCCCTCCTACTCCATACTATGTTGCGAAGGAGAAGGCCCAGAGAGAAGCTGGGGGCAGGAGCAAAACACAAGCTTAAGCTTCCCTGGGTCCTATATTGAGGGAAGGCTAGAGCCCTGGAATGGAATTTGGAGCTCTGAGCTACATTTCATGTTCTGCCACCAGGAGGGTGACCTTACTTAATTCATATAATCTCTTGAGATTAACTATGGAACATGGTGATTGAATTAGAAAATCTCTAAGTCCTACCCACATTCTAAATATTATGTTTCCTGAACACCATTAAGAAGTCACAGGCAATTCCAAAGGGCCTGCAAAGGCTGACACTCTCTGCGCATCCTTGGGAACTACCCTCTCACCCACAGGAGAAAGCCAGCCCCCTTCTCTGTGGTCACCTCTTTGCCCAAACATGGCACTTCTCCACTTGATCTCCTACCTCATTCCTGCCAATTATGACTCTCCTCAAAAATCAAACCTGTTCCCAAAGATTGTGGATTTTCCACCCCAAGAGATATTCACAGCCTTCCTGTAAGGAAACACAGTCCAATAGAAAGAACGGATAGTTATCTTACTCATCAAGTCAATTTACTCTTTGTGAGGCTGGCTTATCTCATCTGTTTACTAGGGATAATAATGCTGTCTACGCTCAGTGCTCTTGTGAAAATGACGTGCAATGATCCACAGACAATGCTTAGCATAGTGTTAATACCTAGTATAAACTCAACGAATACTCATCATTATTACCATGGAAAGGGGACAGCTAATAATATCCGCCTCACAGGAAAATGGGGGGGATAAGAATTGGTATGTGTGACAAGCAAGTCACAGATTTTCTTAAAGCACTCACTTGGTCACATCTGCCTAGAAGCTTGGAGTTTAAGAACCGGGTGCGCTCGCTCGCTCGCTCTCTCTCTCTCTCTCACACACACACACACACACACACAAAAACACACACACACCAGTACCAAGACTAAGATTGGAGGACAGAAAAAAGGAAGATAGAATGATGGGTGGAAGACATGGAATTCAAACAGGATTGAAATGAACTTGAAATGACTGATCTACGCACTGAAGAAGGAATGCCAACAGAAAGGCCGGTTTCCAAAGCTGTCCCAGGAAAATATGTTTGAAGTTTAAAAGGTGGTGAATTAAAAGGGAGGGCTTATGACCACTGCTTATTTCTTCTTCACAAAGATCAGCATGCTGGGAGTATGTCTGCCTTCCTGTTTGCAATAATCTGGAAGGGCTTCCTGGAGGAGGCCCCTGGGTGTTTGGGGAACTGAATCAACTCATAGAGGTGGTACCAGACAGCTCCTTCCATGAGAGGCTTCCGGAATTGGGAGTCTCAGGCAAGTGGTCACTGTAGTGAGAATATCTTTCCCAGTGAAACAGGGTCTCCAGGGACGGAGGCCCATAAAAATATTGCTCTTTTCCCAACCATGTTTATGTTGGCCAGGTCAGTGAAGGGTACCAGTTTAGGTAGCCAGTTTCCCCAGAGAGCCACAGTCTGAGGTTGCCCAATAAACAGGGCAGCTCCCATCCCCCAGTAATTTCATCTAGCTCCCAACGCTCAGCAGCACATCATCTATTCCAGACTAGATTGATAAGAAATAAGAGAAGAACATAAATGTGTTTGTTTCTGGGAATAGATATTTCCTTAGGCATTTTATTATTTTAAGAAAAGAGTTACACTCAATATATATTTATGACCAGAGATTACCAGCATCACATATTTGGGATTCTTTCCGACTACAATCATCACCAATTCTCCCAACCGGTGCTGAAGCTCTTGCCCAGTGTCCATTTCTTAATATCATTTAATGTTAAACATTCAAGAATCATTTACAATGTTCCAGGCCCTAAAATATAAAAGGAACAAAAATAAATAAATAATAGTGGTTACTACAGTGAGCATCAGGTATAAAACCAAATTTATTGAGAGCCCTCAGTGCCCCCATGGAGGAATGAACAGGATACAGCAGCCACAGAGGAGGGAGAAAGCAGCTTTGTTGTGGAGATGAGGGAAAACGTCATGCACAGGTGACATTTAAACTGGGGCCAGATTGAGGTTTGGGAGAAGTAAGTGGGATTAAAGCAGAGGGCGTATATGGAGGCATTAAAGAGCAAGGTGACTTCTGACACTGCAAGAAGCATTTATTGCCAGAACATAGGCCATGTGTTCCCCTGAGTTCTCCTGAGACAAAGCCTAAGAGCAGCTACTCTACTGGGGGCTGGAGCAACAGTCAGGGACAGGAGTTTGGAGCAGGGAAAACAGAGAGCCCAAACAAACATGCATTGTAGAATTGTCCACATAATAGGTGACTGTTGCTAGTTCTTGCGGGACTTATCCATAATCTTCTTCCTGGGAGAAGTAAATTAAAAATAATTATTCTTCCTGTATTCAATTAGTTAAGAATTGCTCCACAGAGCATTAACTCCCAATACTGGCAGACTTCCTATGCTTGAGTATTCAGTGGGTTCCCATGGGCCCCCAGGAAAGAGCATAAAAGGAGAAACCCCAGGTGAGAAGGAAGTGGCGCATGGCACAGGGCCCAGATGAGCCTCTGACAGGTTGCGCCTGCACAGAGCTGTAGCTGTAGCAGTGGCTGAAATAGGAAATGAAGTTGCAGGGATTTTAAATGATTTGCACTTGTCTCAGGATCCAAGGCTGAACAGGTAAGTTAAAAATCTTAAAGGAGACTCCTCCCACTTTGGGGAAGACAGAATAGACATATTTTCCTATTTATTTGCTAAGAACATGTTTCTATTTATTTGCGAAGAACAACTAAAAACCTGGGACATTGTGTATAAAGCAAAATTTCAAGGGTAGACAAGAGGCAGACCATCTAAGGAGCTTGGAATATGAGGAATGACATCATGAAACAGAGGAATGGCATAGTGGTCATTCTTAATGATTTGATTTTCTTCTTATCTCATATATCTGACTTGGAGCTGAAGAAACTGACAACACAGCAATGCTAATGTGCACAGACAGTAAAAGCCTCATCAAATGCCTGCTCTCTCTAGCCAAAGAAAGGGAATCCCAGCAAGGTAGAAGACCTCAAAATACCACTTTACTCCAGACAAACACTTCAGAAAAAACAAAAAAACTTTGACCTCACCACCCCCTAACTCATGTCAGCAAAGGCCAAATGGAACCCAGACTTCCAACATTATGAGGCTGTATGAGGCACCCAACACCCTCTTCAGGGTGGTGGTATCAGAGAATGTTGAATAGGCAGTTGAGACTGTCATTCCTGCCAGTCAGTAATGAGTGGCCCCTTTCTCCATAGTGTCAGTGGAAAGCATGTGGGTGCCTGGATTTCAACCATCACTGGGCAGTAATGAGATGTCCATCCCCACCCCCAATGGGATGATGGCAGAGGAGGCCTAGTAGAGAATCAAGAAGTTCACCATCACTTAAGAGTAATGAGGGCCCTCACACCAAATTGTCATAAAAATAAGGTGGAGAAAATTTCCAGCTTCACTCAACAGTAATAAATACCCCCACCACCAGTATCAATGGAGACCAAATTTAAAAGAATAAAAATTAAATGCAATATGTTCTCCAAATACAGTGTGATCACAGAAAGATAACTTGGAAATTCCTCAATAATTAATAGATAACAAAAGAAGTTTCAATGGAAATCAGAAATAACTTGAAGTGAATAAAAAATGAAAATAAAACATATCAAAATTTGTGTTACACAGATAAAACAGGGCTGAGAAGAACATTTGTAGCTTAAATGAATATATTATAAAAGAAAAAATTCTTGTATCAATCATCTAGGCTATTTTAAACATTTCTACATATGCTTGAGATATACTGAGATAGATAGAAGAATCCACTGGTAGATAACATATGTAATGTTAAAATTTTTAAAATGTGTATTCATTACATGCTGTATGACATTACAGGCACTAATGCCAAGCATTCTGTAAATACAATAACAGTAAGATCCTAACCTAATATAGAATTTCAAAGACCCTCCATCCATTTTATTCTTACTCTTTATCCTTTAAAAAAAAAAAAAAAAACTAAAAAAGGAACCTAGAAATGCAATAAAGCAGGAAAAAAAGTAAAAGACATACAAAGGTATAAAATATCCCTATTTGTACATGATATTATTACATACATATTATTACTTACATAGAAAAATATTCAAATAATCTATTTTTTAAAAACTTCCTAAAGCTAAGTGAGCTCAGCAAAGTTATCATATTATACATTTAGCAAGACTGAGTGGTGTGTGTGTATGTGTGTGTGTGTGTACATGTGTCTGTGTATCAACTTTTCATTATCCATTTATCTGTTGATGGGGATTTAAATTAATTCTACAGCTTGGGTTTTATGAATAATATTGCAAAGAGCATGGGCATACAAATATCTCTTTGAGATACTAATTCGAGATATATATATATCCAGAAAAGGGATTGCTAGATCGTATGGTAGTCCCAACTGTATTTTTTTGTGGAACCTCCATTATTATTTTCCACAATGACTGTATTGATTTATATTTCTACCAATATTATACAAGGGTCCCCCTTTCCTCACCAAAACTTATCATTTTTTCTTTGTTTTTGATAATAATCATTCTAACAAGTGCAAGCTGATAATTTTGATTTGCATTTCACTGTTTATTGATGATAAGCATCTATTCAAATACCTTTTAGCCATTTGTGTCTCTTCTCTTGAGAAGAAACTATTCAGATTCTTTGCCTGCTTTTTAATTGGCTTATTTGTTTTTTGTTATTGAATTGTGTTTTCTATCTATTTTGGATAGTAGCCCCTCACCAGATGTATCGTTTGCATTTTCTCCTATCACTTGGGTTGTCTCTTCACTCCATTGTTTCTGTGCATAAGATTTAAAATTTTATGCCATCTCATTTGTCTATTTTTACTTTTGTTGTCTATGTTCTGGGTTCATATCCAAGAAATGATTATGCAGATCAATCTCTAGAAACTTTTTCATTATGTTTTCTTCTGGTAGTTTACAGTTTCAGATCTTAAATTTAAGTATTTAATCTACATTTGATTTTATTTCTGTATATGGAGTAAGATAAGGGTCCAATTTTGTCTTTTGCGTATGGATATCCAGTTTTCCCAACATCATTTGTTGAAGAGACTCTCTCCATCGTGTGTTCTTGTCCCTTCATTGAGTGTCAATTGGCCATAAACATGTAGATTTATTTCTGGGCTTTCTACTTTATTACATTGGTTTATATATCAGTTTATATACTAGTTTTTATGCAAGTACTATCCTGTTTTTATTATCATAGCTTTGTGTCATGACTCCCACTTTGTTCTTTTTGCTTAAGATTACTTTCACTAGTAGGGTTTTTGTTTATGTGTTTGTTTGTTTTTAATGCCATAGGAATTTCAGGATTGTTCTATTTCTGTGAAGAATGTCGTTGAAATTTTGATAGGAATTTCATTGAGTCTATAGATCACTTTACATAGTATGGAAACTAGTAGTTTCATAGTTTCAAGTCTTAAGCTTATGTTTTTAATCCATCTTGAATTGATTTTTGTATATGGTAAAAGATAGGGATCTAGTTCCGTTTTTCTGCATATGGATGTCTAGTTTTTTCAGCACCACTTATTAAAGAGATTGTCCTTTTCACATTGTATGTTCTTGGTATCTTTGCCAAAAATGAGTTGGTTGTAAATGTGTGGATTTATTTCTGAGTTCTCTATTCTGTTCCATTGGTCTATGTGTCTGTTTTTATGATAGCATTATGTTGTTTTAGCTACTATAGCTTTGAGATATAATTTGAAGTTAGGTGGTGTCATGCACCTAGTTTTGTTTTTTGTTTTGCTCAGGATTGCTTTAGCTATTCAGGGTTTATTGTGGGTCCATACAAATTTTAGAATTGTATTTTACTACTTTTGTGAAGAATGTCATTGGTATTTTGATAAGGGTTGCATTATCTGTAGATTGCTTTAGGTAGTAAGACATTTTAACAATATTAATTCTTCCAATACACAAGCATACGATACGTTTCCATGTGTGTGTGTGTCTGCTTTGATTTTGTTCATGGATGTGTTATGGTTTTTCTTGTAGAGATCTTTCACTTGATAAATTTATCCTAAGCTATTTTGTTTTTTGTAGCTATTATAAATTGAATTGCTTCCTTATTTTATTTTTCAGATTAATTGCTGATAGCATATAGACATGCTTCTGATATTTGTATGTTGATTCTGTGTCCTGCAACTTTATTGAATTCATTTATCAGTTTTTACATTTTTCCTCCTCCTTTTTGTTTTCTTGGAATTTATTTATGGAATAAACTGGAATGTTTTGTCAAGTTTGTTTGTTTTAATATGAATATTTCTGACTTCCTTTCTTGGTATTTTAACTTGCCTGTTTGACTGCTGCCTTGACTATTTTCAGTAAACTCGTGGTGGGATATGACCCAAATTTGTTATTTTGATAAAATATCCAGTGTTCTCTAATTTTGTTTTGTTATTATTTTTCTTCAATTTATAATTTCTATAAGTACATTATAGTTGATATATTTATGGGGTCCATGGGATTTTTAAAATATTTTAACACTTTAGGCTCAGGGGTACAAGTTTTTTATATAGGTAATGTTTGTTATATAGATAAACTCATGACTTGGGAGGTTTGGATTACAGATTATTTCCTCATCCAGGTACTAAACATAGTACCCAATAATTTTTTAAAAAATTTTTCTGAACCTCTCTCTCCCCTCATCCTCTACTCTCAAATAGGGCCCAGTGTCTATATTTTTCCTCTCTCTGTCCATGTGTCCTCACTGTTTAGCTCCCACCTATAAATGAGAAAATGAGGTGTCTGGTTTTCTGTTCTTGCAATGGTTTTCTAAGAATAATGGCCTCAGATCCATCTGTGTTCCCACAAAGTATATTATTTCATTCATTTTTATGGCTGCACAATATTCCATGCTATATTTGTACCACATTTTCTTTAACCACCCTACTGTTGATGGACATTTAGGATGATTCTATGTCTTTGCTTTTGTGATTAGCGCTGCAATTAACATATCCACCATGTGTGTTTATGGCAGAATGATTTATATTCTTTTGGTCATATACCCAGTAGTGAGATTGCTGTGTCAAATGGTAGTTCTGTCTTGTTCTTTTGAGGATTTGCCACACTGCTTTCCACAATGGTTTAACTAGTTTACACTTCCACCAACAGTATATAAGTGTTCCCTTTTCTCTGCAACCTCATCAGCATCTTTTACATTTTGAAGTTCTAATAATAGTCATTCTGACTGGTGTGAAATGGTATCTTATCATGGTTTTCATTTGCATTCCTCTAATTATTAGTGATATTGCACTTTTATTCATATGCTTGTTGGTCACATGTATGTATTCTTTTGAAAATTGTCTGTTTATGTCCTTTGTCCACTTTTTAATGGGGTTGAGCTTGGAATTTTCTGGGTCTCACCTGAATCCAGAATGTCTCAGATTCTCACCCAAGGCCCATGACATACTTACTACCTGGGTATTGCTGCTGGTTATTCAGGCCCCAAGGTCGCTTTAGTCATCAGGTGATCAATCCTGCCAGGACTGGGCCCTTACCTGCAGGGCAGTAGGTTTCCTTCTGGCCCAGAGTGTGCCTAGAAATGTTGTCCAGGAACTAAGGCCTGGATTGGGGGCCTCACAACTCTATCTGGTGTTCTGCCTACTGTGACTGAGCTGGTATCCAAGATGAAAGACAAAATCCTCTTGCTCCCGCTTATATTCTTCTCGAGCAGAAGGAAGGAGTCACTTTTGTTGCTATGAGCTGCACTGCCTGGGACTGGGGGAAGGGCAGCACAAGCACTCCCTTAGCTGCCCCAGCTGGTATCTCACTAGGTCAAGTTCCCACCCACTTCCACTGGCTCTGAGCCCAGCACAACTAGAACTGGCCTAGGAGTTACCATCCTTTCTGTGTCCTAGTCTTTCTTTCAAGTTTATTGAGGACCCAAGAGCACTTTAGCTCAGGGTGGTGAGGCTTGCTGAAACTCAAGTGCTGACTGCTGGCATGTGTGATTCCTCTCTGGCCAGGGCTGATCTAAATCTTCCCTCTATGGGTGTACATTGGCTGAGTTCTGCCTGGTGTTGCCTTCCACTGCCAGGGCAGCACTGAGTTCAAAGCACAGTCTCACAGCCACTGTGTTCTCCCTCCCCCAAGTGCTCGGATTCTCTCTCCACACCATGTGTCCACTGCCAAGGGATGGGGTATGGGTGGCAACAGCAATTCAAGACTGTCTTTCTACTCTCATCAACGCCCCTTTAAGCAATATGATGTTAAAACCAGGTACCGTGATTGCTCACCTGATTTTTGGTTCATACGAAGGTGCTCTTTTGTGTAGATAGCTGTCAGATTTGGTGTTCCTGCATGGAGGATGACTGGGGAAGCCTTATATTTGGTCATCTTACTCTACTCCCTCTGGTATTTTGTGATACTTTCAACCCTTGATGATTTTTCCCATTATTTCACTAGGTAAAGAAAAGTTACTCTAATTCTATTATTTCCTATTAGCTATCATACTTTTATAAAGAAGAATAATGCCCATGCCTTCTACCCATCACGTTTCTACAGTAGATCTGCAGTCTATTTCTTTGGGATCACTGTTTCTTGTTTAAAACACAGCATTTTGTACTAAGCTCTTCAGGATCACTTTATGTATTAAAAGAAAGTATTATTTGGTTAAATTTGAAAAAGAAAACAGTGTTGCATGCTATCAAGTGGAACTTTTGTCATCAATAAGCTTAATTTACAGTCATTCCCCCTTTTCATTTAAAAGGAAGTACATTTTAAAATCTGATTCCCATAGTCGTATTTGCTAGTGTGCATGAACCAATGGCAGCTGATACCAGAGCTGGTGTTTTTCCAATAATTTTGTGATTTCTCCTTATTTTCTATGCAGATTGAAGAGCTCACATCTCTCCAGAGCCCTCAGCTGCCTCCCTGGGATGCTCCCTCCACAGTCCTACGTCAACATCTCCTTCTTCCAGCCACCTGCTTTTCTCATGATTGGCATCCCAGGGCTGGAGGCCATTCACGGCTGGCTCGCCATCCCCTTCTCCTCCATGTACACTGCGGCCCTCACTGGGAACTGCCTGATCCTCCTAGCCGTGAAGAGGACCCCCAGCCTGCACCAGCCCATGTACTACTTCCTGTCCATGCTGGCACTTACTGATGCGGGCCTCACCTTGTCCACACTGCCCACCACCCTGGCTGTGCTCTGGTTTGACTATCGGCTGATTGGTTTCAATGCCTGCCTGGTCCAGATGTTCTTCCTGCACTCCTTCTCTGTGGCGGAGTCCTCAGTGCTCCTGGCCATGTCCTTTGACCGCTTTGTGGCCATCTCCAACCCCCTGCGCTATGCAGCTGTCCTTACAAATAATGTCATCATCACGATTGGGCTGGCCATTGTGGCTCGAGCCACTGTGTCCCTCTTCCCTGTGCCCTTCTTGCTGAAGCGACTGAACTACTGCCCTGGAAAGATCCTCTTGTCTCATTCATTCTGTTTCCATGCAGATGTCATGAAACGGGCCTGCGCTGACATCACAGTCAACATCCTTTATGGGCTGTATGTGGTTCTGTCCACAGTGGGTGTCGACTCCTTGCTTATTGTCCTGTCCTACACACTTATTCTTTATACAGTGATGGGGCTGGCCTCTCCCAGGGAGCGTATTCGGGCCCTCAACACCTGTGTGTCTCATATCTTAGCTGTCCTGGTTTTCTACATTCCAGTCATAGGTGTGTCTATGATCCACCGTTTTGGGAGGCACCTGCCCCAAGCTGTCCATGCCCTGGTTGCCTATGTGTATCTGGTGGTGCCTCCTGTGCTCAACCCCATCATCTATAGTGTGAAATCGAAGCCCATCAGGGAGGCCATGCTCAAGGTACTGAGAAGGAAGAGGCAAGGCTGATGAAATAAGAAAATAACCTAAGGATCTGGAAGAAAAATATGGCCAAACAGTCATATCTTATGCCCAGAAAGCCCTTACTCAAATATCTTGCCCAGACACATTATAAAGTGTATGACAAGCAATTGCTTGCCTTCAGACGGAGCAGTAAAGAACAGTCTTGATTCCTTTATACACTCACTAACCTCAGATATTTTCTTCAGTGTTTATTTGTGCAAGAATCTGTGTCTATCACTAAAAATGTTAAAAAGTGAACCATATGGCCTTTTTCATTCACTGGTGACAGCACAATCATAGTAATGTGTAAAGAGAATGTCATAGGCACACATAAAGTGTTATAGGAACTCAGAAGAGAGTTTACTGGCCCTGCAAGAGGGAATAAGAAATGATTCAGATGAGAAAGAAGCTGAAAGGTAAATAGGGGGTTGCCTAACAGTGAGTGGGGAACCAACTAATAAAGAAAAAAGAATATTTTTAAAATGTTTTAGAATAATTTGCTGTACTTGTAGAAAAGCGAGTAGTCAGATGTGATTCAGCACAATCTATGTGCCTGTGTTGGAAGAACAACAGGAGATGAGCAATAAATGACTGACAGTGAAGCGACCTCTTGAGACCTTTCAGACGTGATTGAGAAATTTAACCTACATTCTCTGATTAAAAGTCTGCCATGGAAGACTACTGCACCACAGAAGACTGCACAGACTTAACTGTATTATGGATTAGGAAGGTGAAAGTAGAATAGAAAAAGGAGGCAAGAAAACTACTTAGGAGATTGTTATTACATTCTAAGACAAAGAGAATGGATGATAAATTTGTCTGTGTCATCCTAATGAAAAAAATATTAATAGATGCATTTTTAATTGTCTCTCTAGATTACCAATCCTGTCCACTGAAAGTGCCCATAGGCAATAACACTGGGAGCAGTGAGCAGATCTAGCACCATTGATTTCTAATTATATTTCCCAGTACAATTAATTTGAAATCCTTGGATAAATGCCTATTTCTAATCATAGAGCAGGGAAGACATTAGATGATACTGGAATAGACTGTGCCTAAAATTAAAGAACACAAGGACAATAAGCCCATGTAACAGAAAAATAAAAAAGAACCAGAAACATATTTGAAAGAGTTACCAGTGACCAAAGGTACATTGAATATTGGAATACTACATCACAGCACTATTCACAATACTGAAGATATGGAATCAACCTAAATGCCCAACAAGGGTAGATTGAATAAAAAAAAATGTAGTACACATACACTAAGGAATACTTCACAGCTATAAAAAAGAAGATCATGTACTTTGTAGCAACATGGATGGAGCTGGAGGACGTTATCCTAAGCAAACTATCCCAAGAACATTAAACCAAATATTGAATGTTCTCACTCATAAGTGGAAGCTAAATATCAAATATATGTGAACGCAAAGAAGAGAACAACAGACACTGGGGTATACGTGAGGACGGAGGGTGGGAGGAGGGTCAGGATTGAAGAACTACCTATCAGTACTGTGCTTATTACCTGGGTAATGAAATAATCTGTACCCCAAACCTTTGTGACACACAATTTATCTATATAACAAACCTGCACATGTAGCCTTAAAACTGAAATAAAAGTTAAATAAAAATTGGTATACTAAAAATTATTAATAATTTTGACAGCAATACAGCAAACAAATTGGTTTATTTAAATGTATGTGTCCATAGTGATACTCAAAACAGAGAGAGAGAAAAGAAAAAGAAAAAAACCTCTTCCCTACAGAGGAATGTCATGTATAAATGCAAAAGTTTATAGATTTTGAAAAATACCTTTTGTAGCTTTTAACATAATTTAAGACAAATCAACAAATGTTTAAAAGATGTTGGAAAGCAGAATATTCACGTAATCTCAATGTATCACTGTACAGGTTATTGACTAAATAAGAAAAATAAATTTACCTTTATAATAAATAAGATTGGCAATCAATACCCTAAGCACATGAGCAAATTTAGTTTAATCAATAACGAAATGTTGTGGCATTATGTATCTTCTAATACGAACAATAAGAAAACAACACCACATATATAGAATTCCTGCCACAAATATTTTGCCTAAGCTTAGCCATGAGGAAATCATCAGAAAAATCTAGAATATGGGAACAGTATACACACACAAACACACAAAGTGGCTTAGAATCTTTTAAAAATGCAGTGTTATAATAAATATATCAGGCCTGTAATCCCAGCACTTTGGGAGGCTGAAACAGGCAGATCACGAGGTCAGGAGTTCAAGACTAGCCTGGCCAACATAATGAAACCCCATCTCTACTAAAATTAGAAAAATAAGCCTGGGGTGGTGGCACATGCCTGCCATTCCAGCTACTTAGGAGGCTGAGGCAGGAGAATTGCTTGAATCTGGGAGGTGGAGGCTGCAGTGGGCCGAGATCATGCCACTGCACTCCAACCTGGGCAAGAGAGCAAGACTCTCAGGGGGAGCAATATATCTATATACAAAATATATATTTTATATTTTTATATTTTATATATTGCATATATTATATATTATATGTATTATATATTACATATATTATATATAAATTATTATTAATATTAAAATTTAGATGGATTCCCTGATATATATCGTATATAACTGTATTAAATTATAGTTATATATAGTTATTATATATAAATTAAATTATATAATATGATATATGTTATACATTATATACATCAGGGAATCCATCTAAATTTTAAAAGATTAAAGGGACACAACAACCAACTACTAGCAGAAACCCATTATTATTAGGACAGTTGTGAAAGCTTGAATATGTATTACATATTGACACATGATTAGCTTCAGTATGAATTACTTAGGCTTGAAATGCTATTGTGGTTATGTAGGAGAATCTGCTTTTAGAAGGTGTTTATTAAATATTGGTTAAGAAAGATTATAATGTCTAAAATTACATTCAAGTGAGATAGTAAAAATAAAAACATGTATGGGTGTGAGCGGGTGTGTTTGTGTCTGCAGAGATGGAGGGAGAAAAACAAAAGGAGAAAACTGTGTGAAAAATATGTTATCAACCTAGGTACTGAAAATACAAGTTTTCAGTATGTTATTCTTTCAGTTTTTTCATAGACTTGAAATTTATAAAGGCAAAAAGTTGTGAGTGGGGAAATACCTATGTGCATGTAGAAATATATGGGTGTGTATGTATATATGTGTTTAATATACATGTATACTATATGTGTATACGTATATAATTATATATCTAGATATGTGTGTGTATATATCCCTCATGCCAGAATCTTCCATCTCCTATATTTCAAGAAAGATAGGACAGTCTCTCAGATAATTACTAGATAATTACCGAATGCTGGAGGAAGACTCAAGACAAGCAAGATAAGCTGACTGGCTGGTGTTAAGAATGGAAATTAGAATGCAGATGAAGCAAAATAATTATATTTCTTCCTGACTAGCATGTGATTTCCATTGAGACTGGAACAGGGGGTTTGCCAAGTTAGGGGGGGTTAACTATGACCCCTGAACACCCTGTGCTTCCCTCATGCACTTAACACACTATATTGTAATTATAAATAATTGCACATAAAACTGTGAAATCCTTGAGGCCAGGAACTACGTTTTAGTCATACCTGTGTGCCTAATGCTTAACTTGGGCATGGCACATAAAAGCTCACCATAAATAAAGCTTCAACAGATGCATGAATGGTAACAGAGAAAGAATGGAGCATGGGGCCTATGAATCTGGTCCGAAATGAGTCTCTGTCTGTGCAGGGTCTAGCACTCCTCCCCCAATTGCAACCAAATGTAGGCAGCAAAGGCATGGACGCATCAATAACCCTACAGCCCTCAGGAGTGGGTCTGTCAGTTTTTCTTACTGCTTTAGGACTCCACTACTTTCTCCATCTATCTAGAATATTCTTGTCCTTCCAGGAGAAGATACAAGGCTCTGTCTTCTGTTTCCTGTTCCCTGCTCTTCTCTGCTCTACACCCTTTGCAATTTGTACACACCTCCACTAGAGAGCTTTTCAAATGCTATTCACGTTATACTTTGTTTTGGCCTCATATTCTAATTCCTCAAGGGCAGCACTGAAGCCTGACTCACAATGAATGCCTTCATTATTGGGCAGAGAGATTGTCAACAAGAGGGCTTCAGGAATGTATTCATTCATTTATTTAACACCTTCTTACGAAGTGCAATTCTCTGCCAGGAGCTATGATCCAAAAGTAGCACTACAGAGGGGGAGAACCAATGGGCAACCCTCAATCCAACAAAGCACTTTCTTGCTCAGGAATGGCCTTCCTCTGGTCTCTCACTACTGCCTGAGTATATAATATTAAGGAATTTATTTTTAACTACGCATCATTCTCCCCTGCCAGGTTCTGTGGGATGGGGACCACTTTATTACACAGTCGTCCCAAGGAGACCACACAGGCAGGCATTTGCCTCACTGGCAGGCACACTGGCAGGAATCTGGGAAGTGAGAAAGTTGAAACAGGATTCAGAAACCAATGTATGAAAATATAAATGTTCACTTAATTTGTTTCTGCAGTTCAGCCCATAGGACCTCTTCATGTTTTCTTTTTTTTTTTTTCAGTTCCATCAAGTCACTTATATTCTTCTCTAAGCTGTTCATATTTTCAATTTAGTTCACACATAAGAATGAAGGGAGGCCTATGGGGATATGCAAGACAGCACGGAAAAATTCTTAGGTCGAATGACTCTCTGCCTCTCTAAAGACAAAAAACAGAGAGCTGGAGAGCTCCCAATAAACATGCCTGATGGCTACATTCATCTCTCCCTGTTTCAGGGCCCTTTTCTCCCCATCTACCTTCTCAGGTTGCTTGATTCAGATATGCAGATGAAGAAAACAGAGTTCCCACAGTGTCCATGAGGAGCAGACACAGGAAGTGGGGCTGCTTCACCTGAATCCATCCCTGGGGGCTAAAATGGAGTGGAGGGAAGATAACACTGACCCTGATGGCCTAAAAGGCCCTCACTGAGAGAGGCTACAAAGTGGTCTCTGTGACTCCAAATGGGATAGCTGATGTCACTGCAAAGCACAGTAAAGGAAGTGATTGACGTGCGTAGTGAAGCTTCCTGAAGGTATGGCAGAGTTGAAACACTATACCTGGAGCACAGAGACTTCTTGATTCTAGCTCTCTCCTCTCCTACACAGCTCCATTGCTGAAATGACTCATTTGCTTTGTAACTCTCCTTCCCAATACACACACCCCACTGATTTACTATTGCCCAGGAACAAGTTGGCAGAGAACCTCCTAGGTGGCCTGGGCCCCAAGGGATCTCTGGGGAACAGCACCTCACCAAGACATCTAGCCAAGGATATAAAGATGAGATGTTAGCTTCAGAGACTTCCTGGGCTCCTTCAGGACTTGGAGAAGTAAAGAAGGCTTTGACAATAAGCAGAGTGAGTAACACGGGGTCTGGACACAGTCCCTTCTGCACTATTTAGAAGGGAAAGGGCTGCTCAGTGAGTCTGAGATCCCCTCTCTGTCAGCTACCCCCAAAAGAAGGAACCAGTAGGATGAGAGATGAGCAGGTGTCAAAATCAGGAAAAAAAGTGAGGTGGCCTGGACTTCCATAGATGGTAGGAACACGCCCCTAGATGTGGGAGAGTAAGAAAGGAAGCAACACTCCTGAACACAGAGATTTCTCAATTCAGATCATTATTCAGAAACCTAGACTCCATGACCAAGCTGATTCATGCCATTTGGTTTCTCTAAGTAGGGCAATTCTGTGAGGGTATCTTAAGATCCCATCTCAGGTAGCATCCTGGGGATGATCTGAATGTTTTCTTGAGATCTCAACTTTCGCTATGAGATTGTCCTTCATATTCTCCTACATAACAAGAGCCTTTAAGGAAAGCACTTGACTTTAAGGTAGAGGAGATAAAACATGTTGAGTCACTCCTTTTAACTCCCACAGACACATACAGTCATGGATGATTCCTAGAGTATTAAAAGAAACGTAAGTTAAAAATCATCCACACGTTTCCTCCTTTTTCTGGGAAGAGTTATGATTTTTAAATAGGTTTGACTCTTTTATGTCCTGGATATAATAGCAGAAAAACGAACCTGGTCTAATTTCCAGAATTGAGAGATTAAATTTTCTGAGTCCATGGGAACTAAGAAACATGGCAATCCCAGCTGGTTACTAGAATGGATATTTACATAAAAGAAAGGCAACAAAAGCAAAAATTTTTATTTTAATACACAGAATTCCTCCCTCAAGTCAGGCCTCTCATATCACTGTAATATTCACAATACATGAAAATGGGTGAAAAGACAATGACCTGGTGAAAAGAGAGAATTTAGTTTGATTGTATAAAGTACAAATTTTTGGCAACTTGTCCTAAGAATTACTGTATAGTTTTATTTTTGAGTGCTCAGCTTCTTGTAATATTGAACCAAACTTAGCATTTTGATCTTTCCATCACATCCGGGAGAAACAGATCAAAAAAATACCCAGAGTGATGTAGGACCTGCATGTCAACTAGGAGACAACAGTGAGTTCTAGGATAATGTATTTGTGAGTCAGTAGAGCAGAGATCAGTCACTGCAGGCTGGAAGAACGGGAAATGTCACATCAACTTGAGGAAAATTTATCCTCGGATTCCTGAAAGGTAAATGGAGAGTCCCGAATTTACGCTGTATTCTGATTTATGTTACCAACGACAAAGAGACTATTTTCTGGATTGACCTTATGTAAATCTAAATAAGTACTGACTAAAAAATCACAATTAATTTAATTAATCTGAAGGAGTCATTGATCTTTTCTGTACACAAACTATATGGTAAAAGTTGTGAACATGGGCACTAGAAGAGGCTTTATTAAGGCTTGAGGTAAAGAGGAAGTGTATTATATAAATAAAGAAATCATTATTCAATAATGGATTCACTTGCTCATTCATTGATTTCCCTGAAAAAGAAAAGAACAGAGATTTGGAAATCATCAAAATCAGAACATTAGGATTGAATGAGGTTTCTGAAGAAATGTACCTTTAATTAGTAAAAAGAAAATCAAAAATGGGGAGGCAATTAGCACAATAAAAGGCAAATAGTGTGAAGAAAAGGGTTATACTGAGTAAACAGAGTTTTGGAGAAACAGGAAAACACAGCATCTGCAGAACCCTAAATCATGTCACCACGGAACATAAGAAGAAAATAGAAACTTCCAGCTCATCTTCTCCAAACAGCTCACATTTCACCAGTCTCTAGCATCTAGTATGATGCAGACAGTTTGCGACTGTTGAAAGGTTTGAGGGAAGTAGACCTCAATTTGACTTTGTGCTGTCACTCTAGACTGCCCTAGAGGAACTCAACCTCTCTCTCTGGTTTTATTTGTTTTAAAATAATATCATTATTATTGTTATTGCTATCTTTTTTTAAGAAGATGATAATATCTACCTTGCATGATTGTTTTATAAGCAGAGAGGTATTATTTACAATAAAAAATGTGAAGAGTCTAATAACTGGAACACAAGAGATACTGAATGATTGATACATTAGTAACTGTATTTGCCCAGCATCAGATAATAACATTAGTAGCATTTGTAGGACACACACTGAAACCAGCATACATTTATGTCTTTGATTCATGCTCTAATAGGTGTCTTTGGAAATTCTAACTTTAGGGCAGTACCTCGGACTCCTTGGGCCTGCAGCTTTGGCGCCCCCAGCTAGGAAAGACAACAGTGCTAAGTGATTTAGAGGGAGACACATCCAAGGACAAAGGACTTCAGGAAGGGTGTGCTAAGGGGCAGAAGGAAATATTTGTCTGGCATTCCTAAATTCTGGGAAATATTGAGTCAATGGGGTGAAGGAATGATTCTCGTTAGTTTGTAGCCTGAATTGCAAGGGCATCCAATGACCCGGTTGATATTCTCCAGGCAAGACACAGAAAGACCCCACATCCTTGACAGCTTTCAGTGACCTGGTGAGAATCAAATTGTCACTTCATTTATCAAAACTTTCCTAGCACCTATTTTTATCCTTAGCCTAAAATTTTCTCATTTGTGGGACTTGATTACTAGAGAATGTCAGGATTTTGCACTCACATCTTACACACACACACACACACACACACACACACACACACACACACACTGGAGTTTTAACAGCTGTTTTATGGGGAGTGCTGCAGTTTTAATCTTTCTTTGATGGATTTAAGCATTTCTCTACACTCACGTTAGTAAAAATGTTTTCCTTCTTTGTCTACCAGGCAAAGTAATTGTGAGACTCCAATGACATAATTACTGTGAAAGCACTTAGAATACTGCAAAAAATACAGTATCAGCGGAATAAGAATGGGGATAAGGACAGAAACAACAAAGATGTAATGATGATAATGATGAGCATTGATAGTGTGCTTTACATTTAAAATTAGCAAACACTTTCATTTTGTGAAGACACTGTATGTTAAAGTGAAAGCAGTATAAACTGTATAGTTAGCAGCAACTAAATTCTATAATGCAATATATTATCTTTTATGCTTGAAAATGCTAAGGCCAGGTATGGTGGCTCATACCTGTAATGCCAGCACTTTCAGAGGCTGAGGTGGGAGGATTGCTTAATCACAGGACTTCAAGACCAGACTGGACAACACTGTGATACCCTGTCTCTACAGAAATTTAAAAAATAAATAATTAGCTAGGCATGGTGTCGCAGACCTGTAGTCCCACCTACTCAGGAGTCTGAGGCAGGAGGATTACTTGACCCCAGGAGTTTGAGGCTGCAGTGAGCTATGATCTTGGCACTGCACTCTACCCTGAGCAACAAAGCAAGACCCTATCTCAAAAAAGAAGAAGAAAAGAAAAGGAAGAGAGAAGGAAGGAAGGAAGGGAGGGAGGGAGGGAAGAAAAATGGTAAGAGGGTGAATTTTTACTGATCTTTATCACAAAAAATCATAAATGTATGAGGTAATGCTTGTGTTAATTAGCTAGATTTCACTATTCCACAGTGTATATATACTGGAAAACTTCATATTGTACAGGATAAATACATATATTTTTATGTCAATTTTAAAAAATAAACATGAGAACAAAGAACTAAATTCTAAATCTACCATTGTCATTCATGTTTTGCTAACTAAAGCAGAGTTATACTATCCCTGGAGAATTTGAATTTCGTTCGAGGGCATATTAGTTAATGTCTGCACATTCCTGGAAGGGTTAATAATACAGAGCAAGGGCTAAGCAAAATGAAAAACAATTAATGAAAAAGCCCACACAGCACAAATAAATGTCTTCCTACTGGCAGGTGTCCTATCAGCGTCCTTCTATCTGCCCAGATTGAAGAGCTCACACCTCTCCAGAGCCCTCAGCTGCCTCCCTAGGATGCTCCCTCCACAGTCCTACATCAACATCTCCTTCTTCCAGCCACCTGCTTTTCTCATGATTGGCATCCCAGGGCTGGAGGCCATTCACGGGTGGCTCGCCATCCCCTTCTCCTCAATGTACACTGTGGCCCTCACTGGAAACTGCCTGATCCTCCTGGCTGTGAAGAGGACCCCCAGCTTGCACCAGCCCATGTACTGCTTCCTGTCCATGCTGGCGCTTACTGATGCGGGCCTCACCTTGTCCACACTGCCCACCACCCTGGCTGTGCTCTGGTTTGACTATCGGCTGATTGGTTTCAATGCCTGCCTGGCCCAGATGTTCTTCCTGCACTCCTTCTCTGTGGTGGAGTCCTCAGTGCTCCTGGCCATGTCCTTTGACCGCTTTGTGGCCATCTCCAACCCCCTGCGCTATGCAGCTGTCCTTACAAATAATGTCATCATCAGGATTGGGCTGGCCATTGTGGCTCGAGCTACCTTGTGCCTCTTCCCTGTGCCATTTTTGATTAAGCGTCTAAATTTCTGCCCTGGCAATAACATCTTGTCCCACTCGTTCTGTTTCCACCCTGATGTGATGAGGTGGGCCTGCGCCGACATCACAATCAATATATGCTATGGGCTCTATGTGGTTGTATCTACAGGGGGCATAGACTCCCTGCTCATCATCCTGTCCTATACCTTCATCCTGCGGACAGTCATGGGTCTGGCCTCTCCCAGGGAGCGCATCCGGGCCCTCAGCACCTGTGTTTCCCACATCCTGGCTGTCTTTGTCTTCTTCGTTCCATGTATCACCATGTCCATGATGCACCGTTTTGGGAGGCACCTGCCCCACATTGTACATGCTCTTGTTGCCTATGCGTACCTGGTGATACCTCCTGTGCTCAACCCCATCATTTACAGTGTGAAGTCCAAGCCCATCAGGGAGGCCATGCTCAGGATGCTGAGGAAGAGAGGCCAAGGCTGATGAAATTACAACATATCTTATGGCCTGGGTAACATAAAACAGACTGCTAGAGCCTTACAGAAACCTGTTAGAACCAGCGAGCACTGAAAATCCCTAATCTGTGCTAAGACAGTGGGAAGCCCACTCGTGTAACAAATTTATATTCAGCATTTACTTTGTAAGAAAGTAGTGATAAGGATGAAAGGCTGAGAAATAAATGAAATGTGTGCCCTTGTCGCCAAAAGCACACAATCTTGTGCCAGGAGAAAGGCAAATAAAGACACAACCAGACTATAAACCAGTAAGTTACATAATAAAGTTATTCTCAAAAGATTGCTAGAGACCAGAAATTGGTCTTTGGAAGAACATGTCTGGGAAGGTGTGGCAAGCCGCCACAAAGGAGATAATAATTTTTACTTCATCTTGAAAAATTTAGAGTATTTCTAGGCAAACTAAGAATTAAATAAGAGAAAAATCTAGAACAAAAGAGCAACATGAAAAGAAGACTCCAATTTTGAAAAAGTGTTTGTGAAAAGGTGTGCATTCCTGTACTTCTTTATGTCTCCATCACTTATGTCTTCATAGGCATGCCTGTGGCATACAGCAAGAAAAGGAAGTGGTAGGGATGAAGGAGTAGGTGACTAAATTGTATAGGACTGTACGTATTATGCTGAGTGGTTTGGTTTGTATCTAGTACATAAAAATCATTACTTTTTTACTATGAGTTAGTAGTGTAAATTGCAGATTAGAAGTGCATTGTACATATGAACAAATCTGGAGCCAGGAAGACTAATCAGTTTAACCTCTTATCTGGCCTCAGGGCTTTCCCAGATAACTTTTACGCTGCCTGGAATGTTCTCGTTCCCCCCATGCCCGTGTCTCATTTCTAACTGCTCCTCTCATTTGTCAAGTATAAACCTAATTTATCAGAAAAGCCTGTCTCATTAATTCTCCTTTCCAGATTATTCAAGGGACTGTGTTTGCTTCTTGCATATATACAATAGTTTGTCATTCAACTAGATGGTAAGCCCTGAGGGTGCCAACATATATTCAGTGCCTAGTGCTGTTGGTGGAACAGTAGATGCTCAGTAAGTATTTTGAAGATTTAATGATAAATTATTTTGAACAGGAGATAAAGCAATGGGTTTTTTAAGAGGTAATTTGGAGATGTTTTCCTCTAGGGAGCTTCTGGTCCTTCAGAGGAAAAAATACATATAAATAATTGTAAACATTTGTGAGAAAGTTTTCAGCTACATTGGGTAGATGAACTGCAGGCGTGAGAGATGCAATACAGCTGACTGATGGAATTAAGTACTCTCTCTTAGTCAAGAAAAGTTCCCTAATTTCTCACCATAGTGCATCTCCTGGGCCTTTTTGGTGGAAGTGATGTCCTTCACAGCTCTGGGAGATAAGTACTGGATGAAGTTGGAAACCATAATTCTCAAGAAACTGACACAAGAACAGAAAACCAAACATCAGATGTTCTCACTCATAAGTGGGTGTTGAACAATGAGAACACATGGACACAGAGAGGGGAACATCACATACTGTGGCCTGTGGGGGGGTTGGGGCATAGGGAAAGGATAGCAGGGAGTGGGGGGACTGGGGAGGAATAGCATTAGGAGAAATACCTAATGTAGATGACAGTGTGATGGACACAGCAAACCACCATGGCATGTGTATACCTATGTAACAAACCTGCACGTTCTGCACATGCACCCCAGAACTTAAAGTATAATTAAAAAAAAAAAGAAGAAAGAAATAAAAAGAGATTTAGAGGATAAATACCAAGATTTGTTTATGTGTTTCTGCTAGAATGCACTTTCTTACAAGGTGAAGTTGTAAGGACATGTGCATCTTTCTCTTCACCTGTGCCACTATTACTCCTACTACGTGTGAGGTCGGTTTCACAGGATCTCAAAATGTAGCATCTGCATTGGGTAAGTACAATGATACGTTATAGTGTTTAAGTACACAAGCTTTAGAGTCAGGAAAACAAAACTTACTCAAACTCTGTCACAACTATCTCATTCACATCAGCTATCTGACTTGGAGCATTTTATTCTGCATGTATTAATGAATAGTTCTTTATTTTTTTCTTTAGTGACTCCTGTGAGCCAGACACTCTGTTACGTGATGGGCAAGATTAGAATGCTACAAAAACCAGACTTGATTCTTGTGGAAGGAAGACACACTAATTAAATATGTTTGCAAAGAAATATAAATTTGCAATGGCATGAAGCACTATCCATTTAGGATTCTCTTCCCCCAGGGGATTGTGTACTCCATGAGGGAGGAATTTAAACCACCTTTGTTCTGCATTGCATTCTCAGTGCTGGGTTCACACTCATTTTAATAGCACTAAGAATGTATTTGATGACTGCATTAGTTTCCTATTGCTGCACAGCAAAAAAAAAAAAAAAAAACAGCTTAAACCAATATCCATTTATTAGTTCATATTCTGAAGGTCAGAAGTAGGGGTGACCTTCTTAGCCTTAAGAGAAGTATGGCTGGGTTTCTCATAAGGCTAAAATAAAAGTTTCAGCTGACTGGGTTCTAATTTGGGAGCCTAGGGGAAGAAACCACTTTCATTCTGGTTATTAACAGAATCCAGTTTCCTGAAGCCATGCCACTGGAATCACTTTTCCATTGCTCTCTGTTGGCCTCCCTCCACTCCCTAGGCTACCCGCATTCCTTCTCACATGCTCCTCCATCGTCAAGCCAGCAGCAGCACATCACATCCTTGCCATGCTTTGAATACCTCTGACTTCTGTCACCAACTAGAGAGATGTCTTGTTTTTAAGGTCTCATGTGATTAGACCAGGCCCATGGGGATATAATCTCCCTATCTGAAGATCCAGTTGTGTGATATATCATGTAACACAATCCCAGGAGTGACAGTTCATCATATTTAAAGGTTCTGGAAGCCAGAGCAGGACATTTCTGTAGGGTCATCTTAGAATTCTGCCTATAAAAATGACTACATACGTGAATTAAGAATAGATGGTTCCGTAAACATATACAATAAGGGTATCTGACCTGCCCTAAGGGGTAAGGAATGAGTTTTCTCAAGAAGTGATAATTAAGGGGAAGTCTGAATGTTAAAAATATATATATATATAAAACTGAGAAAGAATGTTTAGGAGAAGGCATACTAAACCATGTCTCCAAAGAGCCTGTAAAGGAGGAAGTATGGTGAAATAAAGGAAAGAAAGAAAAGGCAGTGGGACTGGAAGTCAATGAGCAAGGAGCCCATGGCTCAAGATAAGCCTGAAAATAGAAATGGGTCCAACCAAAAAGGTTGGAAATATTAACAGTATTTTAAGCAGAAGAGAGAGTGGCTTTGACATGATCACATTTGCCTTTGGAAAGAGGGTTTTACATTGTGTTGCAGAGAATAGATTGACTTAAAGCTATAATGCATGTGAATATACCAGTTACAAGGCTATTGAAATAGTCAAGATGAATTTATTGTAACATGGATTAGGGGAGTAGAGGTACAAATAAAGAGAAACATGGGATCAAAGTTATAAAAGCAGTCGAAATTATATAACTTTATTTGGAATCAAAGATGAAGGTTAAGAGAAGAAAAAGAAAAGGCCACGTTTCAGTCCTAGGTTTGAGGCTTGCACATGAGAATTAGCAGTGGCAAGATTAACTGATATATGAAACATGAATGATGAATATAATTGCATAAAGAATATCACGAATTTGATTTCTGGACACTTTGAGCTTGAAGCATCCAAATGTCTGGGTTACACAGACATTAGACTTACAAGCCTAGAGCTCTATACTAGCCCAATAATCTAGTCTAAAGATACAAATTAAGTCGCTGATATACAAATGGCAAACTGAATGGTTGTGTGTGTGTGTGTGTGTGTGATCATGCATGTGCGTGTGTGTGTGTGTGTGTGTGTGATTGCAGAGGAATTAGAGGCCATCAACTCAAATTTTATAGATCAGCAGCAAATACAAGTATTAATTGTGTAGGAATTAGAGGCCTGATTCAATTACACCATATTCTTTCACCAGGCAGAGTAGAACGCATGTGCAAAGGAAACTGAGAAGTACACAGAGATATAAACAGAAAACCATGACTGTGATGCCACAAAGGACAAAGGGAGACAATGTATCAAGAAACAGAGTGGTCAACTGTGTTACATGTTGTTGAGAAATCAGAGAAGATAAAAACTAAAAACCTCAGGCACACAGAGGTTTCTGATGATGTATAGTAAAAGTTCTTTGGCAGTTTGTCCAAGGCCAAAACTAAACAGGAATAGTGGAAGAGTTATATGAGAGATGTGTAAATGAAAATAAGTTATAGATAACTTCTCTAAGAAATTTGGCTATTAAAGGGAAGAGACAAAAGAGTTTTAGACAGAGTTATACTGGTTGTTGTCATTGTTGCTTTTAATATGGAAGGTTTGAACATGATAAATGCTAGGAATGATTCATATGAGAGAGGGAGGTTGAACATCCATGATGGAGAAGAGATAACAATGTAAGTTTCCTAAGAAGTTGGGATGGTAGCAATCCAAAGCAAATTAATAGAAACCTACATGAGACACAGCTTGACATCACAATGAATAATAAGGACTTTGTGATATTTATGATAATGTAAGGAAATATTTCCTCCTTTGATAAATTTATACCTCTTATGTTTACTCTGGAAGGAGGAAGAGCAGCCTTTCCTGAGCCCTTCAGCTTTCAGTTTTTATTTCCTTTAGTTTTTAATCTATTTATTCAACAACTATTAAATTAGTGTTTTATTTACAAGGCTAGAATACTTTAAGAACAATAAAATCATTTTCAGAGACTTGATACACTAGTACTTTATTTTTCTCTTATCCAACTGCCTGATGAAAATACAAGGGGGACTTGCAAATGACAGAGGTTTGGCCCTGCACAGTTTTTTAGGAATCCAGGATTCTGGTGGTTTTCTATGTGTAAAACATAGTTTTCAAAGTTACATTTAATGTCAACATGAAAGACTGCACATGGGAGGGCTTTATGAGCCAGGTATAGAAGTGGTACATGTCACTTCCACTTACATTGAAAGTAATGGCTAGAATTTAATAAAGCCCAAATCAAAGAAGGCTGGACAATGGCCTGGATGTGTGTTCATGATGGAAGGAATCAGGTTTGGTGAAAAATAGCCAGTATCGAGCATAAGCACTATTACGTTCTAAGCCCTTTGCTGGGGATTCAGTGATAAGCAAAGAGCAATCAATGATGAACAGAGATGACACTCACTAACAAACAGTGCCCTCATGGGCTTACAGTCCAGCAGCAAATACAAGTATTAAATAGACATTTCCAAACATTATATACATTACAAAAGGGGATGAAAGCATGTTATAGGAATCCATATCAGGGAATCTGAGGATTGAAAAAGAAAATGACTCTCACCACATACATGATCACATGTGTTAGTATTTGTTATTGAGTTTCTTGGTTAAGACTGTTGTCATATCCTGTTGAAGATGAAACCTATTAACACTTGGTAATAGCCCCTCAGAAGCAGAAATGCCTGATTCCCATGCCTAAGTCAGATTGCTTTCCTGGCCTCAAAGTTCCTGTTCCATACTACCCAAAGCCCCAAATAAAGCATAGTCCTGAAGATTCCCTCACTTTCCAGCTACCAGTCACACTCAAACCTGCCATTCCATACTTCCCATTGTAACTGGTGGCTCCCTAACCTCGCTGTCTATCAGAATCACCTATGGAACTTTTAAAAACAAATAGCTATAAGCCCCATGCCAGACTTTCTGTTTAAGAACCTTCCATAATGGTGGACCTGGAAATCACTTCTGCTTCCAAGACACAGGTAGAGTGACAATTGGACCAGGACAATAATCAATAGCCATGAGTTCTATTGCCAGGAAATTCCTAAATACAACACTGGATGAATGAGAGGAAATTAAATAGCTCCTCTAGAAAATGTAAGATTCTGGAAATCTCTAACCCACTGTCCTATTGGTCTCTCTAACAGTTCTTCCACATAATATGAGATTGGGCATTAAAAGCCTTTTTTTTTAATTTTTATACCTGTATGACCCCATTTAATTCACTGATCCTCACTGAACAACAATTTTTCCATTGCCACAATAAGGGTACTAATAATATCTTTGCTTAAATTAAAAAGTTGATTAGAAAATTAAATAGGAAAATTAGTGTCCAATCAGTGTCCATATGCTGTGAAAACTATCAAAGCAGAATGTGTCAACTTTCATTAATGTAGGTAAATGTATTCTTTTCAAGGCTTTACTTCCAATCTTCTCCTTAAGTGCTATGCCCAGAAGAAAAATTATTTCTTCTCTGCAGAAGTCATTTTGAAGACAGTCTTTTTCTGAGATCCAGTGTGGTTGGGAGTTGTGAAGAGGAAGTTACAGTTTTAAGTTAGATTATCTCGTTTTATTATATTCTTGTGTTTATTTTCCTTTTGCCATGTTTAAGCCTTTGGCAAATGTTCTTTAGATGTACTACTATTGTCTCAGAATGCTCTGGACCATCAGTAGAAGCAGTTGAGATTTGGACTGCATGGTAAAATGGAAAGTAATAATCCTCCAACCACAACCAAGCGAGGGTATTAATAACTGTATATAGAGATAAAAGAATAAAATAATATTGAAAAATGGAGATTCCCCAACTAGTTTCATATCTGAAGGAGCTGAGTTGTATTTTTATCAAGGAAAATTTTTTTTTTGAATACTGTCGTCCAAAATGTTGATATTAAAATCTGAATCAGAGGACTCTGAATGGAAAAGAAGTTTGATCGCTGACGCCTAAGAGTCTGAAGTGTGTGTGGCCACGTGGAAAAGTCGAAGGATGCGCTGTCGGATCTCCTTCGTCTTCACTCCATAGACAATTGGGTTGAGCACAGGAGGAACCAGCAAATAGATATTGGCCATGATGACGGGCAGGAGAGAGTCACGCCGTTTGCTAAAGCGGTGCACCATAGACAATCCAATGAAAGGTACATAGAATATGAACACAGCACACACATGAGAGACACAAGTACCAAATGCCTTGGCCTGGGCTTCACGTGTCAAGCCCAACACAGTCTTAAGGATAAGCAGATATGAGAAGGAGATGAGAAGTGAGTCCAGACCTATGGCAGAGATGATGACAATAAGGCCATAAATGACATTGACCCGGATATCAGCACAGGCCAGCTTCATGACATCTTGGTGTAGGCAGTAGGAATGGGAAAGGATATTGGAGTGGCAGAAGGGCAGCTGCTTGATGAAGACAGGAAGGGGTGCCATCAGTGCAGCCCCCCGTACCACAGCAGCCACACCAATTTTGGTGACCCGAGGCAATGTAAGCACTGTGGCATGGCGCAGTGGGTGGCAGATGGCCACATAGCGGTCAAAGGCCATGGCCAGCAGCACTGTGGATTCCATGCCAGATAAGGAGTGGATGGCAAACATCTGTAGCAGACAAGCATCAAATTGGATGGTGGTGGAATTGAACCAGAAGATGGCCAGCATTTTGGGCATGGATGAGGTAGAGATAAGGATGTCAATGCCTGAAAGCATGCAGAGAAATATATACATGGGCTCGTGCAGGCTGTGCTCGGTCCGCACAACGTAGATGATCATCAAGTTACCTAGCACCGCAATAAGGTAGAGGGAACACAATGGGAAGGCCAACCAGAACTGAGCCTCTTCCAAACCAGGGAGGCCTATTAGGATGAAGTATGTAGCACTGGATTCATTACCATTGGGACCCACCATCATGGAGAAGCTGAAGTGTGACCAGCACCAGGCGGGTAGAGGCTGGAATGCAAAGATAAGCCATTGTCAGATCCTTGAGAATCTCAATACCACACCTCACTCTATCTTGAAATCCTATTCTCTAACTCAAACTCTAATTCCATTTCTTATGCAAATTCTAATCATTTTCTAAATGCAATCTAACGTAATTCAAGGACCAGACACAAATTCATCCAGTCCTACTTACTAACCCCGCCTGTATTGTTAATTCTGGCAGCAAGTGAAAGACTAAGACAAAATTTTTAAGTATATTCCAAATCATTTAGTTCTCCAAAGAAAGGGTACTGACTGAATATGAAAGAGTCTTAGCTGATAAAAAAAAAAAAAAATCTCATAATTTCCTCTATCCTAGCCTTCCTTTATTCTTTCCTGTACTCAATACTAACCGCAATTCTAAGCATATCATTAGACTATCCTTTAAAATAATTCCAGTCCAAGTGTAATACTAGTAATAACAGATTAATATTGAAACCTAACTCCATAACTAATCTAAAGATCTCCCCAATGCTAGACTTAATCCTGACTTTAACATTAACTTAAGATTTGACCTTTTAATAACCATTTCAATCTTAATTTATAGATTGAATTTATGATATTCAACTCACAATTCAAATTCTATTTTATTATGATAAACCCTAATCCAACAAAAAACTGACACCAAATTAATCCTGAACTCTAATTCTACATTTCCTTCTTGTCCAAATGACCCCCAAAGTTTTACACTTGTCCAGACTACTCAATTTATTTCAAAAAAAGGAATGATGGCTATAGTGGATGCCATTGGTGTCCCAGCCATATGCCATTCACAAAGGCAATGCAACCATCTCCCATCTGCACTGAGTATTGAGTGCTAAGGGCTCACAGCTCCTCCTCTTTACAGAGGATTGTCCTTGGTCAAATGGGAGGCACCTCATCCAGGATGGTACACTATGCCCCCATGATGCACACCTAGAGGCCAGTGGCTCCCTGACATAAGGGTACCAAAGGACTCCAGGTGTAACATTGCCTACAGGTGCAACAAATACTTCAAAGCAATTTGTACTTCAGAGCTTTCCAAGGAACAAGGCTGAAGCTAGTCTCCAGCTGAGACCACAGCCCTGCTTAGCTTTCTTCCCCTGCCCTATCAGGATTCCCTCATTCTTCTCATAACAGTACTCCCTCAATATGTCATTTGGACAAGAACCCCCACCTCAGGTTCTGCTTCTAGGAGACCCACCCAACCTGAGAGAGTGGGATTTATATAACTAGAATACTAACCCTGAGGGGTGATGGCATTAGAAGTACCAGAGGCATAATCAACCTATAGCAGAGTTCAGTCTACAAATGAACTGAATCTTACTACACAAAATGATTTACATAAGAAGATATTGCTGAGGTGGGAAATGTCAGACTTGGGTCACCTCAGATTGCATGTCTCTGTAAAGAGTGAACTGACTCCCTCTCTCCCTTCCTTTCCTCCATCTACAAATATTCATGTGCTCCTACTACAGAGTAGCCCTCCTCTGAAATGCTTGAAACCAGAAGTGTTTCAGATTTGGGATTTTTTTGTATTTTGCAATATTTGCATTATACATACCCAGATTAGCATTCCTAATGTAAAAATCCAAAATTTGAAATGCTCCAATGAGCATTCTCGTTGAACATCATCCTGGCACTCAAAAATTGCAGATTTTGGAGTCTTGCAGATTTTGGATGTTCAGATTAGGGATACTCAACCTGTATTTATTAAATCATGTATATTGTAGTTTTAAAATAGATTTGGCCCTTGAAAGTTTGAGAGCTGGGGTAGGAGTTTCTGCATGGGTTACCAGAAAGTATCTGAGTATAAGTTAGAGTTCATGGCCAGCATCAGACGAGGTTCCCGGGCTCAGAGTGTGTCACAAATCTCTGTATCACCATCAAGCAGTCACCCAGAGATTCGGAGATTTCCTCAGACCAGACAGAGATTAGTGGGAAAACACTAGGAGCATGAATAGTAGAACAGAGGGTGAGAGCTTGTAATTCAATCTGCTGGGAAGGGAAGGTTTAAAATGGAGAAACCATATTTAACCTAGAGCTGCAGGCAAAGAGGGCCAAAGTCATCAACGTCCCTTCTTGCTGCTACAGCTTCTCTGCAGCATGTGGCACTGGGAGCCGTTTCCTTCTTCTTAGAGCTTCTCCCTCTCCCTCCTGCTGTTCCTCAGCTCTCTCTGATCACTAATTATTGGTTTCATTTCTGGATCTTCATTCTCCTCTCCAAAACTGTATCTTCAGTGCTCTTCTTGTTCTATGCTCTCTTCCTGGGGCATCTCACCCCTTCAGTAAATCCATTTTTGTTGTACAATCGATCCCCAAACCTACTTAATGAACCCCAAATTCTCTTTTATAAACCAAGTTCATAGTTCTGAAGACATACTAAAAGAACTGGTTGATTTAGAGACACCTGGTTGTCTCTCAAGCACGTCAAACTCTCCATGTTCAAAAAACAAACTCTTCCAGAGGCCATATTCTATAGCTGTTATGAGTATGATCTTTGAAATCAATCTTGCATTCTAAACCCAATCTACAACCCCTAGAGCTGTGTGATCTGTAAACCATTTAACCTTTCTAAGCTTCAGCATCCTCATCATTAAAATGATTATAAGAGTCCCTGACTAATAGGGGGTCAATGTGTAGATTAAATGAGATGATGAATGTAAAGCATTTAACACAGTACCTCACACATCATAAGTATGCAAAAAATCATATCTGCTACTGTTAACCATTTTACTCCAGTGTTTTGTTTTGTTTTGTTTTTTTCTGTTATGGTGGCCTGAACCATCATACAAACCAGGTTCTCTGATCCTGACTGCCATGCCTCTAGGGTAACCTTCCTCATCCACACAATCCCAACAATCTAACCAGATGAAACCAGCTCACTCCCTATTATTTTTTAAAATACCCTTGAAACTCCAAATTAGTTCCAGAATAAAGACTAAACTTCTTACGCCATGGTTAAAGGTCTGTCTGTCATCACCCAGACCTAGGTTTCTTCCTCACCACTCCTCACCACAACCTCTATGATCTAGCCAGACTGGAGTCCATGCTATTTCAAAAATGTAGCCTTGATTCCCATGCCTCTGTGTCTTTCTGTCTTTTTTTACTTCTTATACTCTTTCCAAGAAAAATTGTTCCTCCCAGATCTTCGTCCTTGACTTCCCACACTCATTTTTCACGTCCTGGCTTACTGTCTCTCTCCTCTACTACTTTTCCTAAGCTTCTTCTACACAGGCACAATTAAAGGTTTACTGCCCTGTGCTCAAAAAGAATAGTATTCAGGCCTTTTTTAAAGTATTTATTCTCTTGATAATAATAACTATAATAATCGCTATATTTTCCCCTGAATTATGAGCTCCTGAATACCAGAAACCCTATTATATTTATTAATTAATGTTTAGTTAATGTTTGTTGAAGATGAAAATGAGTTTTATTAACAGGAGAGACTCAGTATACAACTAGTGAGGCTAACACAGTCAAGGGCATATATAGGACTGCCTGTTAACTGAACTAAAGAGACTTTTGAGAAGGATGAAATAATATTTGGAAGGTCATTGCAGAGTAATTTAAATTTTAGAAAAATAATCTTCGGGTAAAATATAAAAGACCTTTCTTACCCACGGATCAGAGGGCAAGAGAAATACATATAATAATTAAAAAAAAAAAAAAAAAAAACAAAGCAGCTGCAAAGTGTTGGTCCATATAAATGCAAAGGGGACATGCAGCACAATCTGTGCCTAAGAGAATAGACCCAAGATCTCTTACCTAGAGACATTGGCAAGAAGGTTCTGGCACTCCAGAGGGCCAGATACCAACCTGAATAGAGCAGGTTGATACTCAGGATAAAAAAAAGAAAAATGTGCTGTCTCAGGAGAAACACTGGGAAAGAAATCTGGCTGGGCATATGCAACACTATTGCCTCTGAAGGTAGAGTAATGTGGTGAGCAGAATCCTGGGGCTTGGAACACAAGTCTTGGCACTAAATAAATGCAGAGAATAACAATAACTGCATAGTGCTGCTGTGAAATTATATGAGATAAGGCACGTCAAAAGGAATTGGAAAAACTAAATCAGAGTACACAGAGTGCATTGTTTTTGGCAAAAATGGGCAACAAGGTCTCTGAAAATGTATGGAATTTCATATACTTTTCAATTTCCCAAATTTGTCACCTTAATCACCACTCAGCCTCTATGTACACAGTCGTACACACACATATTTACTAGCAGTCAATCTCCTACAATAGCAAGAATGGGAACTGATATAAAGACACCAGAAACCAAAAAGGGAAGATTCAGCTGGCCTGGGAGGGAGGTGCCTGGGAGTATGAAATGGGCAGCTGTCACTGGGGCTAAAATATCAGCCTGGACCCCAGAAGACTACAGCAGGAGAGAAATGAAGGGATGGAGAGGGCGCCAGCCAGAGAGCCCAAGTGCCGCCCTTTAGACTGGCCAGCCCTGATGCGTCCCAATGTTCTACAATCCCTCCACAAGACAGACAGAGGGACAGGTGACTCCCAGATGGCCTTCTAGCTTGAGCAACTGTTAGCAATTAGAACTCAGTGAGATGGTTTGGAGCTCTGGAGGAAGTTGGAACTAAATTATTTTTAAAATAAGGCACAATCAAGAAAAAATAAACAAAGTATTTTTTTTTTTTTAGAAAGCCCACACACTGCTCTAATCCCCAAGGAATAGCCCTGTGCTGAGATTTTCTCTGAACAACTAGAACTATCTTAGCAAGTTCAGGAATGTTTCTTGGGGAACTATGAAGGATATCTTAGCCCTTTCTCAGGGATAGGGGAACAGAAGCTCCCAGCTGTAAAGACTGGAAATCCACCTGGAGGCCTTCAGTCCTCTTCCTTCCTCTGGTCTTCAGAACTCTGCTCCTAATGCTAGCCCATCCCCGCTCCCAGCCCATCTTCACATTCTTCCCTAGAACTCCTTCTCATAGATCCATGGAAAAGCAGTCAGAGAGGTAGACCAGGGCCTATTAGCCCTATCTCTTCTGACCCAAGAAAACAATGAGGTCACGTGTGACCCTAATTTTGTTGTTTTTATAATATAAACATAGATTATTGTGCACCTACAAAGTGACAAACTATATGGTGCCATCCATATAAATACTATCTCTAAGCTGGGAACAGCTCTGCAGGGGGTGAGGGTGTTTAATTCAACCTGCTGGGAAGAGAAGGTTTAAGGCAGAGAAAGCATATTTAACTTAGAACTTCAGGCAAAGGACCCAAAGTCATCAACGTCCCTTCTTGCTGTGCCATGGATCCTCTTTATATTATGGGTGAGTACTATGGATCCTCTCTCTATTATGGGTGAGAAAACTGAGGCTCCAAGACATTAAATGACATTCTCAGGGTTTAACAGGTGACTGGCAATGCAGAAACAACCTAGATAGTCTCACACCAAGCCTATACACTTTCCCTTATGCTAGGCTGCCTTGAATTTTGCTGCACCTTCTGGAAACTAATAAAATCCACTCAAAGGGCAAGGTATAAGAAGGGCTTGGTAAGTAGGACAGCTGCCCTGGTATATTCTTAGAAGGGAAACCAAGAGAGAAGCAAAGAAGACTCCCCTTCACTGGAACTTGGGGCACTCACCTCTTCTTTCAGCCCTAACTCCCCTGGCTGTGACATGGGTAGGCCCCACAATGGAGAGTAAAAGGCTTGTTGTCTACCAAGAATTTCCTAATTATCTAATTAGAGGCCCTCATCAACCTGTCAAGCAGATGTCATTAATCCCATTTGACAGATAAGAATGTTGAGGATTTTAGTTAGATCCCTTAGCGCTAAATCCATTGCTTTATAAAATGCCAAGCTACTGCCCTACCCCTCTCCATGTCTCCTTAAGAAGGGACTTTGGTTTGTAAGTGATATTTCAATATTAATCTCCCAGGAATCCCGCACTGAGGACCCATGAGTCCAGGGGCCCCTCTTGGACTCAGGACACATGACCAGCTCTCCCCACTTAGGTTCAATGTGGAAGGAGAACAAGTAGGAGATTCATTGTCACTGTGATTATCTGGGCTAAACACACAGAATGTTTCATGCCCGGAGAAATGGAGGGGGGCCTTTGGCACTGTTGTCAGCCTCTGGGAATATTTAGAAAAGAATGTCCTTGGAGAGAAGCCCAGACATACCTGGGAGCCTCTGGCCCTTAGTCCCAGGCACAGAGAGGGAAGGCAGATCTCAGGGGCAACACTGTGACCGGCAAGGACTGGAGGAGCTCATCATTTGATTCTTAGAGTCCTTTCCCTAACACTTCATGAGAATAGTAGCCCCAGAATCACTTCCACTCACATTATCTGCATCTGCTGTGCCCTACACCTTGCTTGTATTTAATAAAGCAGATGAACCCTTGCAAGGTGTTGGCCACTTTTCTTAAAATGGCCAAGATGAAAATGGAACAGTGAGAGACTGCAATTTCTAACTCCCAAAAAGCAAAGTGAGGCCCTCGCCCCACCCTACTCACTTAAGACTGCCTGACCACATAAAACCATCCTAGGCAGAGTTCCTAGGGCTCAGGTCTCTCCACCTCCGCTTCCTGAGTAGGACCAGGTAAATGTTCTAAAGATCTACAAAGCTGTGCCTAGTTACCAGTTCCCTTTGGAGCCAGTCTGGCTGCAAGCAAATGTAAGGCAGGGGAAATACACAAAGTGGGATTTTGATCAGTGCACTCATTTTTTCAACATCACTGACTGACTTCTGTACCAGACTCTGCTGAGCACCAGAGATATAGTTCCAGCCTTCCAAGGGTGGGGAGAAACTGAGACAAATATGCAGCCATCACAGCACATTATAATAAGTTCTGGGACAAGGGTAAGCAAAAGGGCCTCAGAGCAAAACAACAATAGCTCAGCAAGCTTTTTTGGCTCCAAAAGTTTCCCTGAGGAGGTGACATCTGAGCCATGACTGCGGGTCCTGTTGCAGGAGGGTAATGGTGTCGGGGCATAGCCACATTCAGTTAGACAACAAAAACATATTGTCAAAAACTGGAAATGAAACAGTAGATAAATCAGACAAAATGATGGCTATTATGGAGCTCACATACCATGAGGCCAATAATAAAAAGTAAACAAATAACATTTCAGATAAAGATAAGGGCACAAAAGACAAGACAGAGTGATAGGACAGAGGAAGATGGGTGCGGGACACTCATACTGGAGACAGGGGTCAGAAAAAGCCTCTCTGAGTACGTGACATGTGAGCTATGTGATGAGAAAACACCAGCCATTCTAAGATCCAGGGAAAGTGCATTCTAACCGTGGAAGACAACAAGAGAAAAGGCTCTTCCAGCAAGAATGAGATTGGGGGATTCATGGAACAAAAAGAAGGTCAAGGTGGTCAGAGCATCAAGAGTACAAGAGAGTTTGAGAAGATGAGGAGAGAGGAGGGCAAGGACCTCATCAGGTAACAGGGTCTTGCAGGGTATGGCAAGGAGCTTTGGTTTAATTATGAGTGACTTGGGGGAATTTCAGCAAGGGACCTGAACTAGTTTGTTTTTAAAAGTACATCCTGGCTAATGCAAAGACTCAGAGAGAAAGGGAACAGGCTTTGTTTGGAAAGCTGAACGTGGCTTAGTGTAGCTGGGGTAAAGAGTACAGGGCAAGGGGTGCTGCAGTGTGGACACTAATCTACTTTTTAAATGGGCCGAAGACTGAATCCTGATCCTAGACACAGACCAAGCTGAGATCGGAGCCCCAGGAAGATTACTAAGTCCCAATCTTGGCCACAGCCTGACTCCTGATGTACAGCATAGAATGAGCCCGACCTCACTCAGGGTCCCCACCTCCACCCCAGCTGTAGCCTTATCCCCAGTCATAGACTGAGCGTCAACCATACTCACCCTGTTCACACACCAAACCCCAACCCAACCCCAATGCAGTCCCAGTTTAACCCCAACCCAGCCTGTCCTCTGTCCCCATTTATATTAGCCCCTGCCAGCCTCTAGACAGACATGCCAGCAAACTAGTCACTGAAAAACTGCTTGAAAAACTACATCCAACACCCACATGCTTCTCTTCATCGTGCGAACATAGAGGTCGCTAAGGCTGCCTGTCCTTTGAGTCAAGGGCTACCTGCACATCTCCGACTTTTGGTTCTTCTCAGCCTGGCTTCTCATGCTCTCAGCAGGTCTAACAGGAGACCCCTAGCTGCAAGTAACCCATGCACCTGGAAATGCCCCTGGCCTCCTGCACTCACCTCAACTGTATGGAAGGAATGTGTGATCCCCCTTTGCCCAGTCCTCCTCCTGAAGAGGTCTGGCAGGCTGCACTGAAATACAGCCTCTCTATCTCCGCCTACTCCCTTGGACCTCCCTGGTCAGCGTTATTTATTCTCTGCCTTACCCCCTCCCTCCTTCTGCTTCTTCCTGCAGGGTGGGGCAGAATGCTGTCCAAAGGGTTCATCAGCAGGTACACCTCACCAGCCCACTGTGGTTTTGGTCTGCTTCTCAGCTTCCATGCCCTGGGAGGATATGCCTGGGGGTATGGGGAGGAGGGGCAAGGGGGAAAGGGGCCTCTAGAGTCCTCCCCAGGTGGGCCACTGGGATCCTCATGCCAGCTCCCAGTATGAAGCTAGATAGGAAAAGTAAGTAGAAAAAAGCTAGAAAAAACTCATTAGTGTAACCAGCATCTTCATGGAGGCTCCTGTCTTTCTCCAAGTCTTTTCTTAGGCTTACCAAACTCAGCCAGGAGAACAGCAAAGGAAGTTTGCAGAGAAACTCCACAGTAAAGTGTCAGCCCACTTCCATCCTGAAGTGTTCTTTCTGTCCAGCCTTCTGTCCTTTGGTGGACCCTATTTAGGTCCTTGTTGAGCTTGAAATCCACTGGGTCCATCCTCTTTTTCCCAAAGCCCTAGGTAACATCTTTTTTTTTTTTTTTTTGTCTCCCAGGCTCTGGTGCCTGTGTCTGGCTAACTCATAACCAAGGTCCCTAGGGACAGTGCCTCTGCCAACCATCCACTCTCTGGCCTTGGTTACTGGTTGAGGACAGAGGATGTGGTTTCTTTAACCCTCTCCACCCTCAACACCAGCATGTAAGACCAATGACATATGATTTCTCTCTTAAGGGTAAAAATAGTGAGAGAACATTTTAGAGAGATAGAGAAAAATTTAAATGTAAAACTAAATACCTCATATTTTGAAATAAGTAAAAAGTACATCTATAAATAAAACGACATGATTTCTAGTTGGTGTCTCCTTATTTTTTACTGATCAGTTTCACAACTGTAAGTTTTAAATACAGGACACAAGGCATGCTAACTCAAACTATGCAAAATTACATAATGGCGAATCAGACCATTCTAACTCAGACCACATCAAAATTACTGGTGACAAGAGCTTCTGGTGCCTGCAGAGCCTGAAGCCTGACACTTGCTATCAGAACCCCAGAGCCATCTCTGCTGCCTCCGTTAACCTCATTAACTTAGACTCGGCAAAGACTTTAAAAAATGTCAAAGGGACTTCTACTTCCATCCAATATGGCGTAACGGCGAGACATGTGGAAGGACAGTGAGACCAGATACAAGATGAACAATGAGGTCAATGCTAGTTTTTTCAGCTTCCTGCCTTAGGGGAGTTTCCATGTGTCAATAGAGGGGAGGCTGACTGGCTTCCCCTCCACCCTTGCCTTCCCAGAGGTATCAGGAGAAACTTCCTACAACCGAAGCCTTTTTTTTTTTTTTTGGATTTGTGTGTGTGTGTGTGCTTTGGGTTCTGGGATACATGTGCACATCCTGCATCCTGCAGGATTATTGCATAGGTGCATATATGCCATAGTGGTTTGCTGTCTCCATACCCCCAACCCCCCCCCGTCGCCTACATCAGGCATTTCTCCCAGTGTTATCCCTCCCCATCCTCCCCAGGCCCTGCTGTCCCTCCCCACCGCCCCCCACCAACCTAGCCCAGTGAGTGTTGTTCCCTTCCATGTGCCCAAGTGTTCTCATTGTTTATCACCTCCCTATGAGTGAAAACATGCGGTGTTTGGTTTTCTGTTCTTGTTTGCTGAGAATGATGGTTTCTAGATTCATCCATGTCTCTAAAGGGACAAGAACTCATCATTTTTTATGGCTGCATAGTATTCCATGGTGTATATGTGTCACATTTTCTTTGTCCAGTCTATCATTGATGGGCATTCGGCCTTTGACAGACCAGCAAAAAAGGGAAGGGAGAGGTGAGGATAGCGTGACCTGCTATTGAGGCAGAAGGGCAGGGTTTATGGTGGCCAGTGCCTCAGGTAGCAGAGGCAAGAAAGGTAGGAAGAGGTGACAAAAGCCCTTGAAATCCTCGTGTTCAGGATGAAGGTGTGGTCCAGCCTGTGAAAAGGTGAAGTAAGGAAATACCATGTTTCCTTTCTTTCCCACAGACCGAGCCATAACCCAGGCTGACCCCAGGCCAAGAAACAGGGCATCTTAGAGTCACGTCTCTCAACTTTGGAAATTATTTCTGCTGCTCACAGCTAGACTTCTTCAATCTCCCTCCTCTAGTCCAAGTTACATAGAGACACCACACATTAATCAATGCCCAGAAATACAGATGCTGTTCCCACTTTTGTGTCACATAATACACACCCAATACCAAAAGAAAGTTTGCCTTAAAACATATACACAAAACATATGCACTAAAATACCACCAGTAAAACAATATGCACAGAGAATTCAGACATTACATTTCACCAACTTACCACTAATAATACATATGCCACACAAAATGGTTTTATATCACAAATATTATGCACAGTAGACATGCCCAAACATGCTGAAAGATATAGGCATCCCAGTACTATACACTGCACACACTCATGCACCACACTCACATAACAAATCTGAAGAAAAGGTAGAGGGAGCAATGAAGAGGGAATCCACGCCCATGACTGAGAGGATGATGAGGAGTCTGTAAACTGCATTGACCCTGGTGTCAGTACAGGACAGCTTCATATCTTGGTGCAGACAGAAGGAGTGTGTGACAGTATGTATTCTTACCAGATACACATAAAGGTACTGCCCACCATACAGGTACAGACACCAGCATTCTCATGTAGACAAATATCATATACCAACTAACAGACACCACAGAAATACAATAAATGTGCAATCAGAGACATGACTTATGAAACATACATGCCATGACATAGCTACCACAGTCACCAGGACACAGCCCACACGTATTCCATGTGTCCATGTGTGCACTCTCTCACTCACATACACACACACTGAAAAGCACGTGTCCACATAAACACACCCACAACCAGAATACATGGCACTCTTATGGACAAATAGTCTTACAGAGCTACACAGATGCACATGGCAGATTTCACAAATCTGCCAATACACCCTCCTGCATACAGAAACTTAAACATTGCATATGAGCTGCTTCTTGTCTTGTTACTGTCTCTCTAATTACTATCCCCCAAATACCTTCAAAACCCCTAATTATGACTGGGTAACCATTTTAAGGTATTTGCAATCACTTTTACAGTCAACACAAATTCATCAACATGGATACATGGGGGCAAGAACATTAAAATCATACTTCAAATCTGGAATGAATCATGAGGTATGATCTTTATAGCCTCCCCATGTCAAAACTAAATGTATTTTCTAGCTGAGAAAGAAGGAGAAGCCAAGACCATTATAGCATAGGGAGAAGGGCAATCATTCTCCAGAATGTCCAGACAAGGTCATAAGTTCAGTACTGACACATTCCTGGAGACAGAATACATGGTCTATTTAAATTGCTGGAAGAAGACAGCACAATAAGCTTGATATTTTAATCACCAAGGCATTCAATAGGATCCTAATAGTCCCACCTTCTCTAGTATTGAGAACACTAGAGTGTCTCACTTGCTACCTTGTGAGAACATACGGAGGACCCTTGAACGGATCTCTTTGGTCTTGGCTCCATAGACAAGGGGGTTCACTACGGGCGGTAGCAGCAGGTAGGTATTAGCCATAACCACATGGAGCAGGGAGGTGGGACCACCCAGCCTATGCACCACTGAGAGCCCAATAAGTGGTACATAGAAGACCAGAACAGCACAGAGGTGGGAGATGCAGGTGTTGAAAGCCTTGAGTGCTGGCCCCCAAGAGGATAGCTCCAAAACAGCCCACAGGATGAGTATGTATGAGAAGCCAATGAAGAGGGAGTCCACACCCATGACTGAGAGGATGATGAAGAGTCCGTAAACTACATTGACCCTGGTGTCAGTACAGGACAGCTTCATAATATCTTGGTGCAGACAGAAGGAATGTGTGACAGTATGTGTTCGGCAGTAGGACAACCGCTTCAGGATGAAGGGCAGTGGGAAGAAGAATACAAACCCCCTGGTCAGGGCAGCTAGTCCGATCTTGGCCACAGTAGGCCTTGTCAGCACAAAAGCATGGCGCAATGGGTGGCAAATGGCCACAAAGCGGTCAAAAGCCATAGCCAGCAGGACAGCTGACTCCATGGCTGACAGGGCATGGATAAAGAACATCTGGGTCAGGCAAACGTTGAACTCAATCTCCTGGATGCCCATCAGGAAAAGGCTGGCCATCTTGGGCATGGTGATAGAGGAGAGGACTATGTCAATGGTGGAAAGCATGGCCAGGAAGAGGTACATGGGCTCATGCAGACGCCTCTCCATGCGAATGATGAGGACAATGGTCAGGTTGCCCAAGGTGGCCAAGGCATACATAAAACACAGTGGGAAAGCCAGCCAAAAGTGTATGGTAGGCCCCAGGCCAGGGATACCCACCAGAAGGAAGTATGCTGGGTGGACCAGAGTTCCATTTGAAGTGGCTATGACAGGGACCAAGAGCTGGGGCTTCTGCATCCCAAATCCAGGATCTAGGAAAGGAAAAAGTAGAAACATCATTCAGTTATGGCTCAGAGGAGAGAAAGGACTAATGAGGAAAAGGCATTGGAGTGGTGACAGTAACAAACAGGACTAAGCCCCCTAGTAATTCTGAACCCTAGTCTCTCTGCTCTGATTCTCCTTATATAAACTTCCCGAACACCTTGAGCCTTACCCTGGCCCTCCAAGGCCCCAGTGCTGCACAAGCAGATTCTATTACTGCCCTATGAATCTCAGCATGTGAAGACCTACTCATGAAACATGTAAGACAGTCCTGCTTCTTCAGAGCTGATGTTGCTGCCCAGGGTACTGCTCTTAGCTTCTTCCCATCAGAGTAGACTTGTAGGGTTGCTCCAAATGGTCCACACTGACCAGCTCTTCTGGTGTATGGTGGGATTAGGGTGGGTCTGGGTTCAGAGTTAGAGGCTCCGTTTATAGCTTCCTTTAAGACCTACTATAATCTAATTTAAGATAGGGAGCAGGGGCTCAGTCTGGAATGAGATTTCAAGAGAGGTTTTGTTTTGAGGCCTGAATACCATTTCTCAAATTTTCCTGATAGAATCATCTAAAGAAATTGAAAACACCATCCCTCCAGGTCCTACTCGAGACCCAGAGAATCAGAATTTCCAGGGAAGGGTTTTGGAAATGTGTTTAAAAAACAGTAGTCCCCTTTCCCCTAGGAAATTTGTTTTTCAAGTCAGAGTACTTTGGGGAAAGTTGTTCTGGAGTTCTGGAGAGTAGGAAGTTGGGAATGAAGAGGGACTATTATTTCCATTTTGAGCTCCCAAACCATCAATAGAACAGCAACTGCTATTAGGATCTCTCAAGGCACACGTAAGAGTCAGTCCCAGCTTGTGCTCAGCAAGAGGAGTATGTCATGGAAATCAGATGCAGCTGAGACATGAAAAGAAAACCAGCCAGTGCTGTCGCTGTTACTCCACAGTGTTCACCGGCACACCCCGCCCTCCACCTACTGTCCCTGGTGATCACACAATGCCCCAGGCTCAACTTCTTTCTTTCCACAGACCACACTGTTCTAAGCCTTTCTCCTGAGATTCAGCCATATAACCTTCCGCTTTCTTGATATTTCTACCTGGATAGACTATGAGCCTCCCAGTCATCTTGCCTCTAATAGGGACCCCTTCCAAACCTGTTCCTGATCTCAGAGAGTGCTACTGCCCAGCACCCACAACATCCAAGTCAGGGAGCTGGCCTCACCTTGATCCCTCTTCTCTTTCACCCCCACATGCAATTCAGCTTTTCCAATTAATCTGTTGGGGCTTTTCTTCTTAATACACCTTCTCCCAATGTCATTCTATTATCCACTCTGCCCTGATTATAAAAAGAGCCTTCCAACTTACCTCCCTGCCTCCAAACCTGGTGTATTCCAAACCACCTTCTACCCCACTGCCATGTAAACAGCAAAACTGGACACCTCAAGCTCCTGTTGAGCAAGTTATGAGTGATTCCCATAGCCTTCCACATAAAGTGAGAATTAGAACTCCACAGTATGCACACACAGCCCTTCACAGTGTTCGTCTAACTTAACTTTCCAGTCCAGCTTGTTTCCTTCTTCATCACCAATCACCACCACCACCACCACACACACGTGCACATATACACGCATACACACTCACACACGTTTTTCCTGGTAAAGTAATTCCCCTTGCCTTGCTTAAGTGAAGAGTAGGAGGCAGGAACTGACGAGTCCTGTCCTGGGACAAAGGACAGGCAAAGTTTGGAAAGTGTCTCACAGGCTTGAAGAAATTCCTCTGTGTAGGAACAAAGTCCAGGAACCGGGCTACTGCAATCTGGAAAAGGTGTACGCTGGAAGACCTCTCCAAGCAGCCAGGCTGACTGATCAAAGGCCCGGCTTCCTTGAGCAATGAGCCCTCTGTGCCCGTCTCTGCGGATCTTCCCCTTGCCTCCCCACCCTGGGCCGAGCCTGGCGCACTCACTGCCCATGCCTCCCCCCACGCACGGCAGTCGCCCGTATACAGCTCCTCCGGGGCCCCTCGGGAGTGTGAGGAGTGATGGAGAGTGAACGACTAGGGCCTCCCTGGCACAGATGCTCCGCTCAGACGCCCAAGGAAAGCTGAGCCCTGACTCCTGCCCAAAGGGACTGAGCTCTGTTACGATCCTTCTGAGCCCAGCTCCGGAGACTCTCGAGGGAGGCTGTGTCGCGGGGTGGGGAGAAGAGGAATAACGGGGCTGGAAGAGAGGAGTTGCTGGAATAGAGGCGTGGGCACTCTGCAGAAAGCACACAGACAGGGATGCTAGCGCTCAGCACACACTGACTTCCCAAGGGCATGCGAGCTGTCAGGGGCCGACTCTCGCTTCTTCATGCTGCCTCCCTGTGGTCCCATAGGCGATCTGCAGCCTCGTGGCCGTCCCTGGGCAATGGCTCTGAGGATGATGCCTCTAAAGACCAAGGCTCTAACTGACTCTGGAGTCTGAGCTCTCTCCACTGCTCTACGCTGCCCCTTAGTTCTCCCTTTCACCCTCTCAAGCCCACCTTCTCTTCCTTGGGTCGCTAATCATAGCAGTCCTGTCCCTCCAGAAATGAGACCATGTGGCATATTTGCCTGAAGATGGGGCAGACGTGGGTCTCCATGAACCATCTCAGTGCAACTCTCCGACCCCATCTCCAACCATTTTACCTCCCGTTTTACACACATATTGGTACCAAAATATTTCCACATCTTCAGTGTTCCATGCTCTCACCCTTCAGCTTTCACTTACATTTTTCCCCCAGTAAAAACAGTCATCCCATTCCCAGCTTTAATTCTTAGCCTTCTCTGTTTAAACACCCTTGCTTAGAAAGACTTTTCTTGACTCCTAATCTTGGTGGGACCACTTTACTCTTTTTCTCTTTGTTTTACTGATAGCATTTAACATTGAGAGATCATTTTTCATATTTTAATGTATCTTTCTATCTTTGTGGGGGGGATGGACACTAATTGTATGTATAAAAGGAAACATGTACAGAATCCTCTTCCATTCACTCTTAAGACAGACATTATTGGTCTTCTTGTTGATATGCATTCATAACTCACAACTCTATTACTTCAATTGAGGTATGTTTGATGGGTAGGCCCTGTTAAGTTATTATTAATATTAATAACATTATGCACCTAGTTGGCATAATTTCCACAGGCACTTTTAAAGCATTCTTTTTTTCTCTCTTTTTACAGTAGTAAGAATAGATTTATTAAGGTGGCCGACAGTATGATTTTAAAATAATGGTTTTCCCTGTACTTTCGTTTCAATATTTTTTAAAGGAAAGAAGGGAGGAAAAATCAGTCAATGTAAATATAATGTTAAAAGGTCCAATGGATAATGGAGAGCTTTGGCAAACATATACTCATGGCTTCGGAGGTCCTAAAAGATATGAACTTGCCAAATTTGACGGCCCCATCTCATGCCATTTCAACTCTCCCTCAATATGGCCGTGCACTGGCATTCTTCTAGTTTCTTAAATGAAAGTTCTCTATCTGTACACCTCCTTTCAAGCATTTGCTCAAGTGCTTGTTTTGTCTGGAATGATCAACCTCTTTGTTTCCCTCCTCTAAAAACTAACATTTCTTTAGATTCTGTTTTATGTGCTACTTTTATAAGAAAGTCTTTCCTGTACAAAGATGTTTTCTTGTTTCTGTAGTAACCAAATTTTGTTTTCAGATGACCAGTACCATTGTTTTTTGTTACGAGATAATGTGTGTATCACACACAAAGCCCTACAAGCTCTCATGAAAAAAGTGCGTGATTTTAACCAAAGATGAAAATAATTCCTTGTGTTCATAACCTGTTATAAGGCAAGAAAAAGAAACATGGTATGAGAGTTAGAAAAAAGAAATCAGTCATAATTTGTAGATTAGTGATTGTATATGTAGGAAAATCCAAAAGACTCTATTGATAAGTTATTAGAAATAAAGAGTATGCAAACATTGTTGAATACAAGGTCAACTTAGAAAATTCCACTATATTTCTTTATACAACTTTTTAAACATTTACAATAACATAGAAAAATCAGATGTCTAAGAGTAAATCTAACAAAACATGTAGAGAAATTTCTGCACAGAAAACCATAAAGTATCCTTAAAAGAAACTGAGGAAGACCTAAATAAAAGGAAGAAAATACTATTCTCTTTAATTGGAAGACTCAATAATGTGAAGAATTTAATTAACACCAAAATTTTTCTGTAGAATCAATATAATCCCAATAATATCCTAATTGGTGATTGCAGAAAATTTGATAAGCTTTATTAAAATATACATAAAAAATGTAAACTGCCAAAATTAGCCACAAAACCCTAGAAGAATAGGATAAAGTGAGATTTTATATACCAAATATCACAAATTTTAAAACTATAGCAATTCTGCATGTGTGATACTGGTTCAGAGATAGACAATTGAGCCAATGAATAGAAATAAAATTTCAGAAGCATACTCACTCATATATAGCCAGTTGTTAAATGACAAAGGTAGTTCTGTGAGACAAGCAGAAAAGGAGAATATTTTTTCATTAAATGGTACTATGACAACTGAATATCCATATGGAGAAAATAAAATTTGAACCCTAAATTCACACTACTTATAATAATTAATTCTTTGTGTTTTGCATATATAACTACAAAAGGCAAAGCAAGTAGCCTTCCTGGAGTAATATAAAAGAACATTTTCATGACCTCAAGTAAAGATTGACTTCTTAATGCAGCTCATTTATCCATGAATATTTATTGAGTGCCTAATATATGACAGGTACTCTTCTAATTAATGGAAACACTTTAATGAACAAAACAGACAAAATCTCCTTCTTTTGTGGAGCTTACATACCAGCCAGTATGATTTAGCTTTTCTCTGTAGGTATATCTGTCTAGATGCATGCCAGATGGTTTTTTACCTGGAGTTCATAAATGTCACCAGGAATTATCTAGAAATAGATATTTTATTTTATAAATAGGTAAACATGGCATATCTTAAGACTTGGGTCTTTAGCTTGTAAATCTTTTCTCCCTCTCTCTCTCTTTTTCAAGACAGAGTCTAGCTCTGTCACCCAGGCTGGGGTGCAGTGGCATGATCATAGCTCACTGCAGCCTCAAACTCCTGGACTCAAGCTTATGGACATTTTCTATCAGTTATTTTCTTGATTGTTGATTTTACTCCATCTGCCCTATACCCCCTTTCCTTCCATCTAGAATACGTGCATTTTCCTCTATGTCTTTTCTCTATTCTCATCTGGCTATATATTTGATGAAAAAGAACTAACCATGATCAATTTGAGAGACTCTCTCAGAATGTCGTGCAGAAAGATAATGTCCAATTGGCTTCTATTCAGCTTCTATTAAGTTTTTTTCTTAATGTACACAATGAAGTTTTAGAAATTCAGTAAGATATTTTTTCTCTTCCGTCTTTTGGTTCAGAGTCATTGACATAGGAGTCAGAGAAAGATTAAAATGTAGGTATGGCCGGGCGCGGTGGCTCACGCCTGTAATCCCAGCACTTTGGGAGGCCGAGGCGGGTGGATCACGAGGTCAAGAGCTCGAGACCATCCTGGTCGACATGGTGAAACCCCGTCTCTACTAAAAATACAAAAATTAGCTGGG
>NW_022436987.1:40051-101588 GCF_009761245.1 Sapajus apella | reverse complement strand
GGGGAGGGCCCAAGGTTAGAGGGGGGGGCGGAAGAGTGGGGAAGTAGTATCCATTAAAATAAAGACAAAGAAAAAAAAGTAGAAGTTTGAAAACTGAAAAAAAAAAAAAATGCTGTTTTGGAGGGTTCAAGCTTTGATATGTGGCCCATTGACTTTCAGTTCTTCATCTCCAAATTAATCTACCACCTAGTCATAATCAGAGTTGCAACATCACAAGGACTCCTCCACCCTCACAGAGGAGTTTCTCCTGAAATGGCAGAGACCAAACCTGAATGTATACTGCCTATAGCCAGGCAGATTCAACAGAAGGACCCGGAAGGGGCTGAGCCACAATGGCTTTCTTCTCCAAAACTCACTTATATATGTCACTCAGTGCCAGAGGGGATGGAAAGAAGCCAAGAGCTCTATTCAAATGGAAATTCTTCTACATGGGAAAGAGGCCAGGGAGAAAGTTTTCCCCATATAATTTGCACACTCTGTTTTATTGTTATCATTACATTTGTTCCCTCCATTCCATATCCACGGGTTTCATATCAGCAGATTCAACTGATTGCAGATCAAAAACACCTCTAAAAATATTTTTTAACCCATCAATTTAATTCCCAATATATTATAATTCAGATGTAGTAGCCTGATTAGGAAACATATACCCCTAAAATTTTGCCTAATCTCTGTATCTTTCCCTCTTCCCCTGTTTGGTCCTCCCTCTCTCATTCTTTTTCAAACACCTACTTCCTGACAGCAGCACTGTGCTAGTTCATGCCAGACTTAAACCATCCCTGCCTTAGCAGTGTTGGCATTCCATGGAATTGAATTCAAAAGAAATGGCAATTCAATGGAGGAAAGACAGTCCATTTTTTTATTCACTGAATTGTCATTTCCATTGAATTTCCCACGGAATTTGTAATAGAAATGGGAAATTTCAACTAATAGTGCTGGAGGATTGGACATCTTAGACAAACAAACAAAAACAAGCTCTACCTAAATCGTACACATTAAATAAGAATTAATTCAAATAGATTATGATTTAAATATAAAATGTAAAAGCGTATAATTTTTAGAAGAAAACAGAGAAAATCTTTGATATCTAAGACTAGGTGAAGAGTTTCTTAGGGTTAACACCAAAAATATAATCCAGAAAAGAAAAAAACTGATAAATTGGACTTCCCCAAAATTAAACACTTTTGTTCCCTGACAGACCCTGTCAATAAGATGAAAAGACAAGCTACAGACTGGGAGAAAATGTTTGCAAATCTTATATATGGCCAAGAACTTATATCTAGAATAAAGAATTCTCAAAAATTAACAATAAAAAATTCCAATAGAAAATGGACAACAGACATAAAGAGGTTTTTTATCAAAGAGAATATGTGGATGGTATATAAACACAGGAAAGGTCAAGCGTGGAGGCTCAGTGCTGTAACCCTAGCACTTTGGGAGGCTGAGGTGGGCAGATCACTTGAGGTCAGGAGTTCAAGGCCAGTCTGGACAACATAGTGAAACCTTGTCTCTACTAAAAAAACAAAAATTAGCTGGGGGTGGGTGGGGCAGGGTGGTGGTGCAAGTAATCCCAGCTACTTGAGAGACTGAGGCAGTAGAATCGTTTGAACCTAGGAGGTGGATGTTGCAGTGAGCTGAAATCATGCCACTGCCCGCCAGCTTGGGTGACAGAGCAAGTCTCCATCACACACACACAAAAGAAACACAACAAAAAAACTAGAAATGCAAATTAAGACCATGATAACTACACACCTATTATTACAGCTAAAATAAGAAATAGAGACACCTCCAAATACTAGTGAGGATGCAGAGAAACAACCTCTAATGCATCGCTAGCGAGAATGTAAAATGGCACAACTATTCTGGAAAATAGTTTGGTAGTTTCTTTTATTATTATTATTTTTATTATTAAACTTTAAATTCTGGGATACATGTACAAAACATGCAGGTTTGTTACGTAGGTATACATGTGCCATGGTGATTTGCTGCACCCATCAATCGTCATTCAGATTTTAAGTACCACATGCATTATGCATTTGTCCTAATGTTCTCCCTCCCCTTGTCCCCTGCCCACTGACAGGCCCTGGTGTGTGATGTTCCCCTCCCTGTGTCCATATGTTCTCATTATTCAACTCCCACTTATGAGAATACACAGTGTTTGGTTTTCTGTGCCTATATTAGTTTGCTGAGAAAGATGGTTTCCAGCTTCATCCATGTCCCTGCAAAGGACATGAACTCATTCTTTTCTATGTCTGAATAGTATTCCATGGTAGACATGTGCCACATTTTCTTTGTTCAGTCTATCATTGTTGGGTATTTTGCTTTGTTCTAATCCTTTGCTATTGTGAACAGTGCCACAATAAACATACATGTGCATATGTCTTTATAGTAGCATGATTTATAATCCTTCAGGTATATACCCAGTAATGGGATTGCTGGGTCAAATGGTGTTTCTGGTTCTTAAACCTTGAGGAATCACCACACTGTCTTCCATAACGGTTGATCTAATTCACATTCCCACCAACAGTGTAAAAGTGTTCATATTCTTCACACCCTCTCCAGAATCTGTTGTTTCCTGACTTTTTAATGATCGCCATTCTAACTGGTGTGAGATGGTATCTCATTGTGGGTTTGATTTGCATTCCTCTAATGATCAGTGACAATGAGCTGTTTTTCACATTTGTTGCATGCATAAACATCTTCTTTTGAAAAGTGTCAGTTCATATCCTTTGCCCACTTTTTGATGATGTTGTTTGCTTTTTTCTTGTAAATTTGTTTATTTGTAGATTCTGGATGTTAGACCTTTGTTAGATGGGTAGATTGCAAAATTTTTTTCCCATTCTATAGGTTTTCTGTTCACTCTGATGACAATTTCTTTCGCTGTGTGGAAGCTCTTTAGTTTCATTAGATCCCATTTGTCTATTTTGGCTTTTGTTGCCATTGCTTTTGGTGTTTTCATCATGAAGTCCTTGCCCATGCCTATGTCCTGAATGGTATTGCCTAGGTTTTCTTCTAGGGTTTTTATGGTTTTCAGTTTTACATTTAAGTCCTTAATCCATATTGAGTTAATTTTTGTATAAGGTGTAAGGAAGGGGTCCAATATTAGTTTTCTGTATATGGCTAGCCAGTTTTCCCAATATCATTTATTAAATAGGGATTTCTTTCCTCATTGCTTGTTTTTGTCAGGTTTGTCAGAGATCAGTTGGTTGTAGAAGTGTGGGTTATTTCTACAGCCTCTGTTCTGTTCCATTGGTCTATATCTCTGTTTTGGTACCAGTACCACATGATTTTGGTTACCGTAGCCTTGTAGTATAGTTTGAAGTCAGGTGGCATGGAGCCTCCAGCTTTGTTCTTTTTGCTTAGAATTGTCTTGGCTATCTGGGCTCTTTTTTGGTTCCATATGAAATTTAAAGTACTTTTATCTAGTTCTACCATTGAAGAAAGTCAATGGTAGCTTGATGGGGACAGCATCGTATCTATAAATTATTTGGGGCAGTATGGCCATTTTCATGATATTGATTCTTCCTATCCATGAGCATGGAATGTTTTTCAATTTGTTTGTGTCCTCTCGTATTTCCTTAAGCAGTAGTTTGTAGTTCTCCTTGAAGAGGTCCTTTACAGCTCTTGTAAGTTGTATTCCTAGGTATTTTATTTTCTTTGTAGCAATTGTGAATAGAAGTTTACTCATGATTTGGCTCTCTGTCTGCTATTAGTGTATAGGAATGCTCACAATTTTTGCGCATTGATTTTGTATCCTGAGACTTTGCTGAAGTTGCTTATCAGCTTAAGGAGTTTTGGGGCTGAGACGATGAGGTTTTCTAAATATACAATCATGTCATCTGCAAACAGACAAATTGACTTTCTCTCTTCTCATTCAAATACCTTTTATTTCTTTTTCTTGCCTGATTACCCTGGCCAGAACTTCCAATACTATGTTGAATAGGAGTGGTGAGAGAGGGCACCTTTGTATTGTGTGGGTCATCAAAGGGAATGCTTCTAGCTTTTGCCAGTTCAGTATGATGTTGGCTATGGGTTTGTTACAAATAGCTCTTATTATTTTGAGATATGTTCCATCAATACCTAGTTTATTGAGTGTTTTTAGCATGAAAGGGTGTTGAATTTTATTGAAGGCCTTCTCTGCATCTATTGAGATAATCATGTGGTTTTTGTCATTGGTGCTGTTTATGTGATGGATTACACTTATTGATTTGCATTTATTGAACCACCCGTTCTTTTGCATTTACTGAGGAGTGTTTTACTTTCAATTATGTGGTCAATTTTAGAATAAGTGTTACGTGGTGCAAAATTACAAAAGCAAGCAATGGGGGAAAATTCCCTATTTAATAAATGATTCTGGGAGAACTAGCTAGCCATATGCAGAACATTGAAACTGGACCCCTTCCTTATACCATATACAAAAATCAACTCAAGACGAATAAAAGACTTAACTGTGAAACCCAAAACTACAAAAACCCAGTAAGAAAACCAAGGTAATAGACATTTTAACAATAATTTTAAAACTAGCTTTATTTACTGTATATTATCTTAAGTCACATAGAAATATCACATATATAAACAGACAGAAGCACATCTTATAGCTTTCATTAACATATTTCATTTGTCAACTTCCAAACAGTTTTTATTTTCCCCACTCAGACTATGGGGAAAATAAAACCTGTTTGGAAGTTGACAATGAAACAATGGCCTGTTTCATTGCCCTAAGCAGCTGTTAGCTAGGCAGTCCTAAATTTGCGCTTCTAAAGGGAGGGCTCCTGGGTAAAACAAGGTGGAAAATTTATATCTTAAAAGTACGAAGCCAAGACTTCAGACCTAAATATCCTAGCATCATTTCCTCAAACAAAGAAAAAGCGTGTAGGTAAAGGCCTATGTAAGACAAGATGGCCAGGAAAAGCACCTTAAACAAAGGTAAGATGTGTTATGTCACCGAAAAACAATGGTAAGAATTTCTGGTGGCTCAGTCCTTCCTCTCTTTGATGTACAGAGTCAGACACCCTGACAAATGGACAGTTCCTTTATAGATGTAAATTTCCTTTCAAAAGCATTTCAAAATAGCCACCGAAATGCAAAGGATTGACAATGTGCCTTATGAAGACTATTTCTATTTCCACTAGGTGACACCATTGGCTTAGAAATACCATGTACTCACCAGAGAAATGGTAGACTTTCAACAAGTTTTTGCAAGATCACTGTTTCCCTGAATCGTTAAAATTCCTGCACATTGCATATTCAGAGAGGATAGGAAACATAGCAACCATGGATAGAAAAGAAAGGAAAATTTTGTGATCCTTTACCAACACCTGGACGGATTGTTGGAGGCTGGTTCAGTCCAGAAGACTTTGAATAATGCCAAGGGTTCATTTTCGCATGCCAGGAAAATTTAGGACACAGGCACACATATGGAGTTTAGGAGCAGAGGTTTAACAGGTAGAAGAGAAGATAAGAGAAAGAGAAACAATTTCCTCTATTGAGGAAGAGTTCTCCATGCAGAAAGGACCGAGCAGAAAAAAACACTGTCAGGCAGCAAATGCTCCGAGTTTTATAGTCTGGTAACACGAGGTAGTATCTGATTTATGTAGGGCTCACAGATTGTTCAATTAGGTATGACTTTGCATAGCACATGGGAAAGGCTGGCCATCTTACCCTAGTCTTCTCATGCAAATCGGCTTTTCAGTTGATCCTCCCCATCTTGTCTGCTCCTTACAATACACGCAGCTGGCAGGAGAAGGGAAGATGGAGCCTCCATTTCAAAAATGTCTAGTCCTCACTTTCTGCGGCATTCACCCATGCAAGCTCCCAGCTTGCAGGCTGTTCTTTGTTAGAAAATAATTTGGGGCTGCTTTTTATTAAAAAGAAGAGCCTTACAGAGGACTGTAGTTTCCCATTTCTTTCTTTTCACATTGCTAGAAAAGCTGCTTCTGTGAATGGGAAAGCTCTGCCTTCAACAATTAGGAGTAAAATGTCCTCCATAGACAAATTTTAGTCTCAATACTGTTCCATTAGCAGGAAAATGACATTCCATCCCTCTGTTCTCTTAAGGCACCTATTCTGCCTACAATTAGAGTGGAACCTAATAGTAAGGGGATTTTAAGTTCATAAATTAACCAGAACGATCTATTCAGGTAAATGCTTCAGCACAGGCCATAATAGAAGGACACAGAGTTCAATCTAGCATGCTTCCTCCATTAAAGAGGCCTTGCCCAACTAGTACATAGTTTTTCTTGAGATCCATTTTTTTAGGGAGCCAAGCAGGTCATACAAGTCTAGGAAGTCAAAAGGAAATCACAGGCAGAGGACTAGCGCCACTTGGGTGAGCGTGACTAGCCCCAGTCGCTTAGTTCCTCTGGAGTGCATTCTGAAGCACAAGGACTCCTGTGACCCTAAAACTTTAACAAAAAGTGGCTCATTTTCTTTTGCACAAAGGCATGGCCTTTTTATTTGACCTTTGAAAGCATTGCAAAATCAACCCAGCTCTTTTAGCAATCATATCAGGCAGGCCCAAAAAGAATCATTCCCTAAAATTAGAGAAGCAACTTGCAGGGGAACCAACTGAGGATCCCCCTTATTTGAGGCCCCTGCAAGTTCCCTTCCCATTACAGGATCTTAGGCAAATAAAGGGAGACTTAGGTCAATTTTCTAATGACCCTGATAGGTATATAGAAGCTTTCCAAAATTTAGCTCAGGTGTTTGACCTCTCATGAAGGGATGTTATGCTGCCAAAATGATGTTCAATCTTCTTTAAGTTACAGTTTGGTGAATAATATTAATATATGTTCCAAAATTGTATGAGATTTCTAAAATTCTAATGTCTGAATATATGCTATCAATCATAATTAAGGGTAGAGTTATCATAAGCCATGGAGATAACTAAAATTCTTTGTCAGTCATGTTTTTAACTGTAACCACCATGAAAATTTTGTCATTTGCCAACAATTGTTGTCTTGCTTTCTTCCTTCTCAAAATATGGGTTATAATCAAGCTAAAAGTCTTTAATAGATGTTCTCAAACCAGGTTTTTAATAGCTTTGAGGATTGTAACATTGGAATAGAGAAAAAATGTATGCGACTCATGAAGAACTGAAATGTTCATGAATGTTAAGCAAAACAAGAACTAACGGACTACACTCAGAAAGTTAAAGCAAACTTTTTGACTTTTGCTTGGAATATTTCTGGTACTTTTTTGTTGGGCTCTTTGTACTCAGTCTTTTCTACTCAGAGAATCCTTCCTCTACAGAGGAACCTAATTCTCTTTTACTTTTCTTTCACCTATTAAACCTCTGCTCTTAAATTCCTCATGTATGTCTGTGTTCTAAATTTTCCTGGCACGTGACAATGAACCCCAGGGTATATCTTCCAGGCAACATAGCTGCTTCAGCAATGCCATTTACTGCCAGTTTCTGTCTGATCCTGTCAGATATTCAAGGCTTCTAAATTGATCCAATCCACTTAATTATCAGATCCCATCTGATCCCAGTCCAGTTTCTGTCACAACTTCTGAGCCTAATTCAGATGAAAAAATGTGCTCAAACTCATACAATTCAAAACACAAATCCATGGGGCTTTAGAATTAGAGCAAGAACACACCCATGATCCCCACTTTGCCACTTGTGAGGGAGCAATGGACACAATGGAACCAATGGGTACCTTACTTGGTCAATCAATGCTCCTGGGGATCACTGGAAGATCTAATTTGAATCCCACTTTCACCAACATCTGTTAGAAATTTAATAGAGTTTAACTGAGGAAATAAATGCTTTGTGACTGGGCGGCCCCCAGAACCAGAACCAGTTCAGAGCAACTCTAGGGCTGCCACATGATCTAATATTTATATACAGGAAAAGGAAAGTGACACAGAAACAAATGGAAGTGAGGTGCAGAAACAGCTAGATTGGTTACAGTTGAGCATTTGTCTTATTTGAACATGATTTGAACAGTTGACTGCCTGAGATTTGTAGAAAAATAACATACATGTAGTGGTCCATTTCCAATTCTAACAGCCTTAAAATAGGTTTAAGCAGGCTACAAAGAAATAAAAAAGCAGAATGTACTAAATCATCCCCTCTTCTTGCTTTCCCCTTTCACCCAATGGCTAGGCGCCTGTTGGTCGAGCCCCTCCTTAACTCCCCCCTCCCACCTCACCAAAGAATTTAGTTTAGGCTAGCTTACAACTAGGTAGTTATACCATTTCTTATCAGATAAGTACAGCCACTAGGGCCATAAGTCAAATGCTTAAAGAGTCCTGAAATAGTCACAATGCCTTGCAGGCTGCAATGCATAGTGAAAACCCAAAAGAACACACTTGAAGCCTTAACCCAACTACCAATTGGTGACGTTCGGGAAGATTATAACCTCATAGTACTCAGTAACCTCATAGTACTCAGCCAGTGAGGAACCAGGGAAGGGACTTGAGCACAAGGGAATAAATTGCTTGTTGTAACCATCCCAGGTGTGTCTGCATGCCAGGCACTGATCTTGCAAGACAACCATTCAAGGTCTTGCTTCTGATGTTCTCTGGGTCCCCGAGTCCATTCTTTGGGTTTGAACAGGTATGGGTATTTCTCACAGATTAACCAGAACTTTGCTTGATACAAGAGTAGGTTATAGTCTGTTTACGCATTCTGTTAGGTTATCATTCACTACTAAACAGAAACCTTTAGACTGAACTTAAAATATGTAAGGAGGAAGCTTTAGGCTAATTTTAATTTAACAAAAGTTAGAAGGTTGAACCCTGAAAGACTTTAATGGAAATTGGATGTTAATGCCTGACCACAGTGCCTCCATAAAAAGCTTTGCTGTCGCTGCAGACAAATGTGCACAGTGAAGTAAGGAGCAGCCTTTGTTCTTGCTGCTGTTGTTTATTTTGTTTTTATTTTCCATAGGTCATTGGGGTATAGGTGGTATCTGGTTACATGAATCAGTTCTTTACTGGTGATTTGTGAGATTTTGGTGTACCCATCACCCAAGCAATATACAGTGCACCCTATTTATATTCTTTTTATCCCTTGCCCCCTTCCCACAAGTCCATTCTATCATTCTTATGCCTTCACATCCTCATAGCTTAGCTCCCACATATCAGTCAGAATGTATGATGTTTGGAACATTTTTAATGGAAAAAAAAAGAATTATAAACAGAACTAAACAGGTAAAAATATTTGTTTGATTTCATGCTATACAAATCACACTGGATCACACATGCTTATGATGACCATCTGATAATAAACTTTTATGGCTAAGAAATCTGTTAAAATTTGCAGGTACCTATTGTCTAGTATACATTCAGATCCTATCATGTCATTCCCCATCTTAAACTTTCAAATAACTTTATCCTTTGGATAAAGTTTATACTCATACTCCTTAGCAGTGAGAATAGTCCTGCATGATCTAGTATCTGCTGTTTTCTTCAGGGACTTTCCTGTTGTGCAATGTTCTATTGTGACTTTGTGTCTTTTCATTTGATGTACATACTACATAGAATTCTTTTTTGTATCAAATCTAACTATGGCTATCTTCCTGTGAGACTTGGGCTGCATTTGTACTGTTTATACTGTGTGTCAGTTATGCCCTTCATCTCACATCGTTGCAGATTGGGGAAGGTGGTACAGGATAGAATAGCCCACGTGCAACTCCAAAGACATGTGTAGGCAGAGGAAAGCTTTAGAGAACATTTAATACCTGCTTCCTTTTGGTTGTCCCTTTCCAGGAAGCCAAAGAGATGGCAGGAAAAACTGAGCCTCAGAAGGAAACTGCACCCTGCCCCCTCCTTCTTTTCTCAGTACAGACGGACTACAAGAGTCTCTGCTCATCTCCAAATGGCTGGCATGGTCCTTGTTCCTGTTTCCAACTATCTACTCAAAAAGGCATTTTCCCAGGGATAGGCAGAAAAGCCCTCAAAGCACATTTGCATGCCAGGGTCTGGCCCTCAACAATTACTTATGGTTGGGCTGGCCTCTATGAGGATTCAGAGTGGAAGCAAATACTACCCTTCCCTTCCCTATGGCAGCTTTTCTGTTTTCTGTTGCTGTGAGATCAGGTGGTAGGATGAGGTTCAGGCAGTGAGTCCTTTCCTAGTAGGCCTTTTTAATACTCCACTCAGTTTCCACAGCAATTTGTTCTAGTCATTTAGCAGAAATATATTCGGCATCTCATACATGCCAGGCACAGTCCTGGTGCTGATGACACTGTGATGGTCAATACCTGCCATCAAGTTCAAACTGAACAGGCATAGTCAAAAAACTTTGAACCAGTGCCAAATTTCCAGTGTGGGGAGGTGTTTCCAATCCTTCACACAGCATAAAGTACTTTTTCCTTCCTTTATAGTTCCCATGTGTAACTGTGCAAAACACTCTTAGACATGGTAGATACATTAGTAGGTGCAGTAGATACATCACTATTTAGTGCAAATACCAATTTCATGAGACAAGTATTAATATACCTAATTTAAAGACAGGAAACAGGCCTGGAAACAGGAGATCAGGTAACTTACGTACAACATGAAACATGGCTGATGATCTCTCCACTACTCAGGGTTGCCCAGTCTATGAACCTATGAATAAGGAAAGAATTGATAAAGATAAATTTGATGAAGTTGTTGTAAATAATAGTGTGGTATATTTTAAATGTATAGTTATATACGTATATTTATGCATATGCAATATACTAAGTATAGATGTACATATACTTAGGCACACACAATATACAGTACCTGAATGCATATATAAGTATGTGTGAGTGTGCATATGCATGTGTCTTCAATTAAATTAAGTAATTGCAGGAGAAAACCAAATTCAAAACTGTGCTTACAATTTATTTAATAACAAATGATGATGAAAGCACCATAATGATTTATGGGATACAACCTGACTTATATTTAGGGAAAAACTTTACACTGCTTAGTCAATACAAGAAGCAAGAAAAATAAGATAATAAATATAAGTAAAATAAATAAATAAATAATAAAAGTAAAATAAAAAATTGAAATAAATTATTAGTTTCTTTGAAACAATCAACTAGACAGATCTTTGGAAAGAAGGATATGTCTTTCAGGAGAAACAAACATAAGTAGTGGTAAACACATAACATTAGGGATTAGAATCAAGAAAAAAAGAAGTGGAGACAAGTAAAAATAAAATAATAATTTGTGTAATTATTCATAACCATGGAGACATTGATACTTTGAGAATAGTAACTTACTGAAACAGATTCGACATTTAAAGAACTTGAATTAGACATCAAATACAAGGACTTATAAAGCTACTTTTTTTTGTTTTGGTCTAATTCAATTCTGATATCAAAAACAGAACAGCTTGTTCTTCTTCCGACCATATTAAGATCTTGCTGTTAGTTGTATGTAACTATTAACAGTTGCTATTGTAATATACATCTATATTCTGATGTATAGCTTTATTTAGTTATTTTTTATGTCTCTGTCTCATGCACACACATGCATACATATATGCTGCTACATTCCTGTCCAGGACATCTCACACTGAAACTGCCCCACCATATCCTTGCTAGATCTTGCTATTACTGTTCCTTTCCTCTACTTCTGAAATGGTTCTTTCTTTTCTACTTCCTGCTTCTCAGTTTCTTGGAAGACTTAAACCTTAATATATACTCTAGGTGAGAACCTCAACCCAGAAACACTTTCAGAAATGCTCTCCACCACCTCTAGACAGAATTCTATGTTCTAATTTCTAGACTCACGTCCCCCTCCATCCCTTACCTCCTTCCTCTGCCAAAATGAAAGTCGTAACAAAGTCCTGCAGCTTTGCTGCTCTGCGCTGGAATTTCCTCTCTCTTAGCCAAGACTAGCACAGAGTAGATGGGGAAGGGATGCCCTAACTTCTCCTACTAGGACTCCTGGGAGCTGTCAGCTTTGCCTTCCAAAAACTAAAAACAATCTGGAATAGAGGAAACAGGAGGTGTCAGCTCCATCATAAGAGGTCCAATAGGAGACTTTCAAGGTGGAGCAGGGTATCTACCCATGGCCTAGGCTGTACTCCTAGCCTCCTCCTTCTACCCCTAGCAGGTTCTTCTGCTGACTGACATCCCATTACCACATGCAGCTATTTCTTCCCCTTCAAAGCCTTCAAGCCCAAGATTACACAAAACTTATTGAGGGTGTGGCTCATACTTCCTCAGAAAGGGTAAGAAAAGAAAATTAATTAGGGGTCTCTGAGGAAGCAGGTTGTATGACATGCAATATGGTCAGTCTCTGGTCTCTTTCCAGAAAATCAGGCCTGATTCATACTACCACTTTAATTCCTCCTTAGTCCTACTTCTTCAGTGCGTATATCTCTGTCCCTGTTCCCCAAAGAGTTCTCAGTTCTATCTTCTCCTTTTATGCTATCCTCCCCTAGAGTATAGATGGGCACCATCCTCAGTCAGCCACTCATCTTGTTGTCCTGGTCTATATTGGATTCAGGGTGGAGGGCTGGGGTCTGCAGCTACAGCTGTGGAATTTGTCCAAGACAAAGCCTCACCTGGACACACCTGTCTCAGAGCAAACAAACAAACAAACAAAACACACTTAAGACACCTGTAAAGGAAAGCTTTACAGAATTCTACAAATTGGAAGTAGGCCTTGGAAGTAGACTAATCTGTCTCCTATGCCTTGGAAGTACACTGATCTGTCTTCAAAAGCCCTCTGTCCAGCCTTCCCGGAATGAACACAACCCCCACCCCCAGCTACCCTGACTGGCAGGGTTCTTGACAGTCAATCATAGTTACAAATTGCACCTAACACATGAAAATAATCTCCCCATTAATTGTATTAACTTCACAGATATTCCAGAGCAGTACAACCAACTCGACCTTCAGCTCCTTAAAGGTGGAGACTTTCAGAATTTTAACCATGGCCTGGGCTCAGACATTGGCAAGAGCATTCTGGAGTATCTGTCCTAACAGTGAAGATAAAATATAATTTGGAACTGAGCTTCAGTCGGAAGATTTCCTGGTTATTTTCTATGTGGATAGGAGGTGCCTTCACTTGCTTATTAAGTAAAGACCTAAGTGTCAGGAGAAGGACAGGGTACTGGGAGTACAATGAAAAACTCAAATCACTGTCTTAAATAATAGTTTGTGTGTGTGTGTGTGCATGTGTCTATACGTTTGGGTGAGGGAGGGATACTAGTTGTTTAACTATTTTTCTCCTTTTTTAAAGACAGTTTTTGACCAGGGTTTCCATTTCTCCATCATCTCCCGGTCTCTGTGGTCTCTTTTTAACCTCACAAGTGGATTGTGGCAATCGTGATGACAAGCTGCTTGCTGAAGTATTGAAGGCTAAGACTATGCCAGGAAAAAAGAGAGGGTTTTTTTGTTTGGTTTGTTGGTTTTCTTGCCTGGAACCATGCGAGATCGCAAATCTTGCCAGGAACAGCAGCGTCCACACCACGTGTGTGCCCAAGCCTGCGCTAAGTTGGGTCACAGAACCAGACTTGGCCAATCTCCGGCTGCTGAGTTTAACAAGGCAAACTGGCAAATGTATAGCCACCTGAGCCACAATTAATGCAGGGCCTGAGCGGCGTCATTCGGGAGCCTCAATCCTTTGACCTATCCTGGAACTAATATCTGGTACCCTCTACAGTTTAAGGGGACCTGAGTGGGTGAAGGGACCAGAAAAACCCAGGAAGTAGAGAAAAAACATTGACGAGCCGGGAAGCGGCTGAGCCCCCGTCTCATCACCAATTGGCTAGGGTTATCCAGGTCCCTGCCTGTGATTGGCTGGCCCCACAAAGACACCGCCTCCCTGGCGAAGCCGGCCCTGCAAACGGAGCCTGGAGCCGGGTGTAATATCCTAGAAGCTGCGCGCTACAGGGCCTGCGCTGCCGGGCATTGGGCTTTGGGCCTGGGGCGCTCTCTGGCAGTAGGTGCTGAGCTGCCGGGAAAGGCCGCTTCTGACGCTGGGCCACCGGACGCCGCGGTACCTGGCTTCTTCACTTTGAGTTTCCGCCGCGAAGCGCCAGTCCGGGCCGAGGAGGGAGGTGGGTAGAGAACGCTGCCTTTTCTGAAGTCAGATCCTGCAAGCTCACTGTAACCTCACCCGCCACTGCCCTGGGGACCTGCCCGGCGCCCTGTGGCCAGGCCACGAGCTTAGTATCCTCAGCTGCTCCCTGACCCCGAAGGTTACCGCCCGCCCCCGACCCGCTTCCCACTGGGTCTTCCTGGAAGTCTTGCAGGCCCTGCCCCCTCCTCAAATGTCCTTCTCAGACTGCGCTTTACCCATGGAAGGCACAGTCAAAGCAACCGTACGTTTAATTATTTGAGTTTTCTCAAAGTAATTCATGTATCATAAAAAGTCAAACATTAAAGCAGGTCGTATTTAGAAGAGCAATGATTGCCCATCCCCAGTTGGTTGCAGAGGCTGCCACTTTTAATTTTTCCACGTATAGATGTTTTTATGACCCTAAATCAAAATAATATGCTTTCCACTGGATTTCTGGATTTATCATTTTGGTATTTCTTTGCCGTGTCAATTTTTCATCGGTATTTTAGGTCTTCCATTTGTAGCTTTAAATAATAGGTATCTGATGGTGGCTCTTAATGTCTTCACTGACTTAGCTAAGGATATTAACACATCCTCCACTTTGAATCCACTGTCAGTTGGACCTCAACATTTACATTTAGTTTTCACATACAGTACTCAACAAGTATTTGAGCCACTGTCCTTGGCATTGGGGAAATAGAAATGAACAAAACAGAGAATGACCCTTTCCACATGAAAAAGTTCCACTATGGGAAGTAAGACAATAAACAAATACATGGCAAATGATGTCAAAAGCAGGATCATGTAGAAGTCACTTTCAGCTGGGAGAATAGCAGGAACCCAAGTCAGGTAGATTGAATGGACGAGGGGTTTTCGGGAATGTGTGGAAGATTAGTCCTTTGAGTAGCTGGGCACAGGTGGTGTTTCAAGGGTGAAGGGAGAGAGCTTCCTAACAGGGAGCCAGGATAGACTCTTTAGTAAGTTAGTGATTTACCAAAACGAGGTTTTAGGATACTGGATCCCACAGTTTGGTAGTGATAGTGGGAGGAAGAAAAGCAGGAGTCAGGGAGTCTAGGGAGAAGGCATGCCCTGCCAATGGCATATCACAGAGTCCTGAAAGATTTACAGCTCTGCTTCCTGCTTCCTGCCACTGGACTGCCCTAAACCACAGAGATTTCTCTCTCTCCTTTTGAATTTATATTATACTTTGAAGCTAAAGAGGTTAAGAAATTTGCCCAAGATAAAATGGCAGAGCCCCAAACCAAACATCTGTAAAATTAGAAGAACGATGGCCTCTGCCTAGGGTTGTGAAATAAACCAACTTAATTCATGTAAAATGCTGAGAACAGTGCCTGACACATCATGTAAGTGCTCAAAGAATGCTTGCTTTTATTATTAATGTATGCTTTCAATTTACCTAACAAATTATAAAAGGATTTGGGGTTTAGGAACTATTTTCTATGTCTAGCTGGTTTATTCAACAAATATTTACTCAGAAATATCTGCATTGCAGGTGCTGTTTAGGTGCTGAGGATACTACAGGAACTAGGAGCAACATGGCCCTTCCTTGTGTAGACTCTAGCTGGTAACACAAACTAGCAGAGTGAATGAATAAATATTGCCAACTAAGCCAAGAGCCTGCCATTGACCATTTAAGTTTCACACCTATATGTGGCCCTGGCAAAAATCCCAGATTTCTTGCTGGAGTAGTGACTTCATCAATATGGGTGTGATGATCATCAAGTGATCTTTGTTTTAATCTTCCAAGGGATGTTATTTCATTTCTGCTTCTAACATACCCCTGAAAGTTCAATATCTTGGCCTCTTGGTGAATAATAAGTATGTTAGCACTGGAGAAATAGACAGGGGTTTAAAAGGCACAGGGAAAGAACTGCTATTTCTTTACAATTTTTACATTTTAGTGTGCAACACAAGAAAACAAATTGAGCATGTAGGCTATGGGCTTCTGGCATACTACCTTTTGACACTATGAATTATATAAAAGTAAATATAAACATACCAGAGAGTGAGGCTGGAGATATTTATGGCCTTCAGATACTGAAATACCACATTTTATGTGACCTTACCCAAGTTTAAGAGAAACAATGCTGATTTTTAGAGCATGATTGGAGTGGTAATGGTCTAGTAGAGTGAACCCAGAGGAGAATCAGGGTTAACCAAGTGAATGAAAACAGGACTCCCAACATTCACTCACTTAGACATCCTATGATCCCCTTCATGCTATGAGTAATGTGGCCCGTTGGACCATGCATCCTTCAGTTGGAAAGGTCAATGCTTATTAAAGAAGGTCAAAAGGAAAGTGGTTTTTTTCCAGAAATTAGTTACTCCTTTTATTGATCTCTGTTCCTCTGTTATCTTTTTCTCTTATTTGTCTTTCTTTTCATCTAGTCTTTACTACCGCTGCCTGGTTTCATTCATGCTCTGAGGAGGGTGTGAGAAGGAACCATGGATCCCACAGCCTTGGTGGAAGCCATTGTGGAAGAAGTGGCCTGTCCCATCTGTATGACCTTCCTGAGGGAGCCCATGAGCATTGACTGTGGCCACAGCTTCTGCCACAGCTGTCTCTCCGGACTCTGGGAGGTCCCAGGAGAAACCCAGAACTGGGGTTACACCTGTCCTCTCTGTCGAGCTCCTGTCCAGCCAAGGAACCTGCGGCCTAATTGGCAACTGGCCAATGTTGTAGAAAAAGTCCGTCTCCTAAGGCTCCATCCAGGAATGGGGCTGAAGGGTGACCTGTGTGAGTGTCATGGAGAAGAGCTGAAGATGTTCTGCAAAGAGGATGTCCTGATAATGTGTGAGGCCTGTAGCCGGTCTCCAGAACATGAGGCCCACAGTGTTGTGCCAATGGAGGATGTCGCTTGGGAGTACAAGGTGAGAGATGGAAGCTGGCCACTCTAGTCTTCCCCCGGCCCCCAACTTGGCTATTTCTAGATCAAGGGCTTGACCACCAGCACCAAAGACTGAGAGTTGACTCCTTTGGTTCCTGACACCCACAGAGCCCTAGAATCGGATACAGGGAGCTATACCTTTCCTTGTATTCATGACCTTTCTTGATTTCTTGCCCTCCCACTTCTTCTACACCTTATCCCAGATCCTAACATGGCTCAATGCCTAATCCAAGGGTGATTTCACTACTGAGAATATGAAAAAAAAAAACTTAAATGGTTTTAACTGAGATTCTGGATACCTTGGATGAGTTTGAGGGTGAGGCTCTGATACAGATGGTCAAGGCTGTACCTGACCTGCAAAATTCTCCTAGCAATGCTGCAAATAGACATTTGGCACTGAGTTGGTCACTTGACTCATTCATTTTATAGACAAAACTGAGGCTTACAAAGTTGAAAACATGGTAATTTATTTTAGAGGTGGAAAGAACCATGGGTGAGTCACAGGATTGAGAGAGGTCATCTAATATAATCTTCTCAGGTCCCTTCTGTGTTGAAGTTCAGTTAGTGAAAGGGAGATTAGAGGCTGTGACTCAAGTCTTCTTGCTCTTTGTTCAATGTTCCTTCTCATCTCCCAAGTTTGTTTGTTTGACAAGTCATCTCTGACATACCTGGGACTCCTTTTTTGTAGGGAACCTCATCAAATCTCAGCTTCTGGGCCTCTCTTTACTGTTTCCTTAGATAAATATGCATGTGATACTTACAATCCCCTGAGGGATTATCTCAGTGATTCTGTTATCCAGTGATCCAGCACTAGTCTTTTTTTTTTTTTTTTTTTTTTGGAGTTGAAATTGGAAAGTGAGAGTACAAATCCTCTGAATTAGCTTTTCCTATATGGAAAGGATTCTATAATATGAAAAGTATTTACTAACTCTGCTTTTGAGAATATTAGAAAAGGGAGATAGTATAACATAGGGGTAAAGGGCTGGATTAAATCCCAGCTCAACCATTTATAAGCTGAATGACTTTGGGCAGGTCACTTTCTAAGCCTCAGTTTTCTTGTCTATAAAATAAGGTTAATACCAGCCTTGGGATTGTACGTATTACATGCATATTTAGAGCTTAAAATATATCTGGCACTTGATAAATTTTAACAAAATAGTTGTATTTTATGCACACTTTATGCTTTTCAGTAGAAATCCCTTGCATTACTATTCTAGGAAAGTGCTTCATGGCCCTAATATGCATATGAACCACCTGGGACATCTGGCTAAAGTTGAGATTCTCATTCAGTAGGTCTAGAGTGAGGCCAAGATTCTGCATTTCTAACATGTTCCTACATGATGTGGATGCCACTGATCCACTTGAACCATATTTAGAGTAACAAGGTTCTAGCAGACAATAAGATAAAAATAAGTAAGATAAGGATAAAAATCAGCATGGAAAGGAAAGTCCAAGGTACTTTTCTGGAGAGGTTGGAAATCAACCCTTTTTTCCACTTTACAGACATGTAGGGACTATAGGAGTTGAAATGAGTCTCAGCCCAGAGAGTACCTTGGATGTCACCTGGGCAAATTCCGTTCCCCCACAGCCTTCACTATGGCTGGTTGACTGGAGGACTCTGGTTCTCTCCCATAGCCTGCCAATGCTAGGAAGCCTAGGCTGCTGCAGGCGGCCTCATGAGGTTTTTGTCTCTTGCAGTGGGAACTTCATGAGGCTCTTGAACATCTGAAGAAAGAGCAAGAAAAAGCCTGGAAGCTGGAAATTGGCGAGAGGAAACAAACTGCCACCTGGAAGGCAGGTTGCTCGCGGGGAAAGGAGTTCGTGTTAGTCGTCCTGGAGCTGGCCTAGGGGTAGCATTCACATCTCTGTGAGGCAGAATGTGATGCTTAAAATCAGAAAGCCTGGGGTTCTAATCCCTGCCTTCTCTGTACCAGGCCATAGGTAGGCCACATCACCTCTTAATTCCAGTTTCTTGATGGTGATATGGGGATAACCTCTGGTCTTGTACGTGTGTCAGCTCACAGTGGCATGGCTTACATCATGCTTAGTAAGTAAAGCAGAGTTTCTCTTTGACTTTCCCAAGATAGAGCATATTTGGTAAGAGTTTGGTTATTAAAATATTGGAAAATCACCTCTGAAATAAATTTGAGGCCAATAAGTATCAAAGTACTAGAACTTTTGATCAACAGAAAGTAACACCGAATGAATCTGAAACAGCACATTGAACAGCTATAATATCAACATGAAAATGAACCACCTGTTTAGTTAAGTTACACTGCCTTAAAGACTTAAATGTAACACATCTTGTCATTATTCTCAAAATGGAAAACAGTCTAGAGAATGTAGTACTAAGATAATACCCTCTACCATACTGGAATCAATGAGCTTGGCAATAGAGACCTAGATGCATGTGGTGGAGCTGGGAGAACAGGAAGCTAGGACAAATAGTATGCTTTATCTTTGCCCCTGCATAGCCTGTCATGTGGTTGGTACCACTGCAGAGTATGTGTGTAAGCATATGTCAGTATCCTCGATACTGGGTGACTGAAAGTGTCAGCACTGATTTCAATCTTGACTCCACAGATACAGGTGGAAACCCGAAAACAGAGTATTGTGTGGGAGTTTGAGAAGTATCAGCGATTACTAGAGAAAAAGCAGCCATCACGTCGGCAGCTGGAGGCAGAGGTAGCAGCAGCTCTGGCCAGCCTACAGCGGGAGGAGGAGGAGACCATGCAGAAACTGGAGCTGAACCGTAGTGAGCTTATCCAGCAGAGCCGGGTCCTGTGGAGGATGATTGCAGAGTTGAAAGAGAGATCGCAGAGGCCTGTCCGCTGGATGTTGCAGGTGAGGAGTAGGTTTTCCTGGGGACCCTGAGTGATGGCTGAAGATAGACTGAAACTCCAGGAGACAGCATCAGTTAGTCTTCAGTAGGGACTGCCAGCACTCAGCACTCTTCTAGCTGTTCGCAGATCCTGTGTTTTCCCACTTAATACATGCTATTTTCCTATCCCTGGCTGGTGGATGACCTGGTCTGTTGTAGCGTCACAGGTGGGGCAGTGCTCAGGCAGCTCTGGTGTCATTCCAGCCCCTCTCGTCTAGCCCAAGAGTCTTGAGATGGAGCCTGAAGTTGGCCAGTCCAGCCAAAGCTCGGCCTGCTCTTCCATCCTTCCCATAGGCTTCTCTTCCACCTCTGCATGGCATCTCTCCATTCTTGGTATCTGTCTCCCTTCCCTTAGAGAAACTCCCTGCCAGAGTTCAATGACTGTTCCCTCTGAGGAACAGCACATACTCAGTTGCTGCATTTTTTTTTCTCTCCTTCCAGGATATTCAGGAAGTATTAAACAGGTATGTTCTCACCTTTGGAGCCTCTAAGCAGCCCTGTAAAGGATAGTGGGGCCTGGCTAGAGCCAGAAGTAGGGATAGAGCACAGACTCAGTACACACAGAAAAGCAGGTGCTAGTCCGAAGTCTCATACCTCTTACATTGTACTGGCTAAGGAATCTTTGTTGATCTTTCCTTTTTCTTCTTTGTACTTGATCAAATGTATATCAAGTGAAGCGATAAAATATGTGGTTTCAAGTAGATTGCTCAAAGAGGAAAAAAGACTGCCCGTGACTCCTGCATGTCCAACAGAAAATGTATACACTTCTTCCTCTCCCAGAATCAAATACACATGCAGCCCTTCCCACAGCATGGACATGTGAGTGTTCTCACCTCTGCACACAAACAGTTTGAGGCTCGGCCAAATAGCCATCATGTCTCTGCTTTGCTGGGGTGGGGCACTTCACTACCTCCCTGGCCAAGCCCCTCTTCCCTGTACTAAGATAAGGCCCATAAGGCCCATGTGGCAAAGCCAGGACTCCTGGCCCTGAGATTCACCCTACTCTATCAGGAGCAAGTCTTGGAGCCTGCAGCAGCCAGAACCAATCTCCCTGGAATTGAAGACAGATTGCCGTGTGCTAGGGCTAAGAGAGATCCTAAAGACCTATGCAGGTAATGGATGCTGGGGGAGACTATACTGGGCAGTGGGAGGGACCCCACCCAGAGAAATGAAGTGGTTCATTGCCCTTTGGGTACTCTATCCAGCCTCACTTTCACTCATCATTGATAAATCTGTGGCTGCATTTATTGGAGAGACCTCACCCCTGCCCCCTAGCTTTATATCACTATTACCAACCAGGACCTCTTTTTTCTAGCTGACGTGCACCTGGATCCAGATACTGCTTACTCTCGTCTCATTGTGTCAGAAGACAGAAAATGTGTGCACTATGGAGACACCAACCAGAAACTTCCTGACAATCCTGAGAGATTTTACCGCTATAATATTGTCCTGGGCAGCCAGCGCATCTCCTCAGGCCGGCACTACTGGGAGGTGGAGGTGGGAGACAGGTCTGAGTGGGGCCTGGGAGTATGTAAGGAGAATGTAGACCGGAAGGAGGTGGTCTATTTATCCCCCCACTATGGATTCTGGGTGATAAGGCTGAGGAAGGGAAATGAGTACCGAGCAGGCACCGATGAGTACCCGCTCCTGTCCTTGCCAGTCCCTCCTCGCCGGGTGGGAATCTTTGTGGATTACGAGGCCCATGACATTTCCTTCTACAATGTGACTGACAATGGCTCCCACATCTTCACTTTTCCCCGCTTTCCCTTCCCTGGGCGCCTCCTGCCCTATTTTAGTCCTTGCTACAGCATTGGAACCAACAACACTGCTCCTCTGGCCATCTGTTCCCTGAACGGGGAGGACTAAGAGAGCTACCATCCTAAGGAGAGGGCTTGGAATTGGGGCTAGCCCCCACGGGGCTTGGAGGACCCAGCCACTGACAGATATCCCCTCAAACTGAGCTGAGCCCAGAATCCAAGGATTCCTCTGTCTGATCCTTTGGTTTCTTGCTATCAGGCTAAAGTCTGTCATGAAACCACTTATTTAAAAAAGCACAGGCCCAGTCAAATGAACATTGCACCCCATAAGGGAAGCATCAGGGCTGATGGTGAGGATCAGAGCACTTCTAAGGTGACTTGCTGGGGTAAGGATCAGGGCTTTGTCCATTTGGTAGCCCACACCCCTCTTCCCTGATTCCTGTCCCTTGTCACAGTTAAGTCATTGAAGATGATGAAGTCGATACAATCGTCAGGACATCATTAGGTAGGGTTTCCCAGTAGGCCAACAAAAAAAAAAAAATGCTGCCCATACCCAGAGCTGGTTGTTGTGCTGAGGCCGTCAGAGGATACTTCCCCTGAGGTTTACTACAACTAAGCAACCTTTATGTGACCCTCACTCTCTGACCTCCTGGTGAGAGAAATTCAGTGCAGCAGGGGACACAGACCTGCCCAGGCCACCCCACCTCCATTCCTTCTTGAGCCCAAGCTGGGCAAATCACTGTCCCTCGGACTCCCAGGAGACCAGTGTCCTAGTCCTGCTTTTTTTCTCTGAGTGGCAGGATCAGAAAACCTGTGAGCCTTAGTTTGTATTTTCACTTTATGAATGAGGAAACTGAAATGGCCTTAATGAAGCAAGTTATGTTTTACAAAGCTGTTGAAGATAAGATTATAAAAACTGTAAAGCATTTTTCACACTCAAACAAGGTTGACAAACTCACTTCTCAGATCACATGTCTCTACATCAGTTATTACATTTGAGTCTGAAACATCTCACATGTTCAGAAGGTTTTATGTGTCCTCATTGGGAAAATGAGTGTAATTCAGCATGAAACCTCATACTATAGTCCTGCCTCGTAGAGTTGTTGTGTAGATCCCAGATGCATCCCATGCATTTGTTCCTTTCTGAGACATAGAGGAAGGCAAGCTGTGGATTTTGCACGTGGTGACCTTCCCACTGTGCCATGATACAGCCTGCATCTTACAGCAGCACCTTTGTCTCAGGGCCTCTCTTGACAGTCTAGAGAGCCTTTTGGGCAGAAAGGTGCTTCAAATGGCTGTGATAAGGACTATTAAAAATTGTGTTTCTACTTTAATTGTATTGGCTGTTCATGTATGTAGAAATTAAAACAGGCCAAACTGGAGAAATAAACTCATTCTGCTCACCATGCTTCCAGGTTGCTTCTTGAGAATTAGCAGTAGAAGGGGAGGTTTCCAGCAGCTGCTTGGAGGGGAATGAGCTGGTGAGTCACAGACCCTGGTGCTGGCAAAGGGTTGAGCCTTCCTTTGTTAGGGGAGTATCTTTGTAAGGGGATTTCCTGGCAAAGGGATAATTGAGAAGTAGGTCCTTAGGAAGGACTTCAGTTATGTCTGTGGACACATGGCACAAAGGGTTAAGGGAAAATCAATGTTGTTCTTTCGCTATTAGGACAAATCTTGGAAGTTTCCTTGAAACAGAGGATTGTTAGGTGATAAATTCATTCAAACCTAGAATGAAGGAAGGAATGAAATGGTCTCATTCGTAATGTACTCTTTTTGGTTAGTTTTATTTATTTATATATTTTTTTACATTTATAAGCCTGTTTGGGCACTCTGCTTATTTGTTAGAAGAGTTGTAAGATTAAACAATGCCACATTATTACAGATTGTCTGATTTTTAAGACCAGACAAGAAAATTGAAGCTCTTAAGTGCCTGAAAACGCTTTCTACAGAGTAGTTGTTTACACTTCCCTCCTAAGAATCATGTGAAAACAAGGACCTTATTTGTCTGTTCACCATTGTAGCCCTAGCCTACTACTGTGTGTGTGTGCATGCGTATGTGTATGGGTGTGGGTGTGTGTATTAAATATTTAAGTGAGGGAACTTTCATGTGACTAGAATCAAAAATAACCTGCTTTTATCTCAAAGGAGCAGCAAAAACTAGAGGATACCTAATTATATTCCTGTTCAAATATGAATTTAATGGAAAATTTATTTTACTGTACCTTTCATAAGTGGTCTAGTAAGACAGGAGGCAGGTGGCCGTGTGGAGGTGGAGAGACTGCGCTGCTCCCTGAAATGCCTAGGGCGGCATCCCCAGTTTGGTCCAAGCATTCACTGCAAGGCAGGGAGAAGCTTTGCCTACCTTTGTTTTGTAGAGAAACTGAGGGATGCAATACCTGAGCCTTACGGGAGAAGGCTGCAAAGAGGGTAAAATGCCTGGGTACTGCAACAAAAAAAAGAGAGACATGGGGGCAGATCCTTCAGTTCAAAACTACCTACAGAAATGCAGTCTTCATTTTTTCAATCAAGATTGGTTGTAATCTCTTAAAATCTAAACATGAAGGGGCTACTGTGCATCCCAGGCACTAATTAAGAGAGTACACATTGCTTCATGTGATGGGCCAGGACCATGTCTGAATGTAAGGTGAGAAGCACAGGATTTCCCATTCAGGATAGCCATGGAAAGGAATCGGCACACTTTGGGAAGTATGTGCTTCAGTAAATATTTGAGTTCTAGCAGTGGGTTCCACCTAGCTTTAGGGAAAACCAATGAGAATGAAACACAAAGCTGGTAGGGCAAGCTTCCTGATGGAAATGCTGTGGAGAAATTACTGTTTGGGGTGCAGGCTGGACTATACCTTTGCTGCTTTACATCAGATTATTTAATACATCCAATATGCTTTCATTTAATGGACATAGCCAATTTTTCAGGTTTCTTATGGAGAAAGAATAATGTGACATTTCAAAATGAAAATCTTATCAAATGTGTTTAACAACCTTATAATCTCGTTTTTATGTTAGGGGGTTGTAGGGGAAAAAAATTCACTTTACTGCTCTTTGGGACCTCAGTGCCTCATTAACAGATTTTTAAAAGGCTGGTTTCTATGCTGCTGGTGTTCAGAAATTGAATAGGTTGTTGGCAGGTAAACAAGTCTAATATTAGCAAAAAGTATGGATGTTAAGTTACTAAGTAGCTTCTGTATTAGAAAGAGTTGTCATGTAAGTACTGGTCTGTATAAGACTACTCCCTTAAAATTATGGAATTAGAAATGTATTGGGTATATTTTTAAGTTCTTACAATGTGTCAGAGATTGTGTTACCTGCTTTCCATGTTTCATTTATTTAATCTTTAATACTCTATGAGTTAATGTTGTTTTCTCTATCAGTAGATAGAAGTGTTAAGAGTCAGATATAATAACTTGCCCAGTTTCTTTGCACTTTGAATTTTAACACTACTAGGAAATTATCTTTTTATTAAGATTTTCAAATGTACCAGAGTCAAATACATGTTTCTCTTATATGTGAGATCTTTTTCTTCTAAGATATACTGATTACTCAGTTCAAGACTTTCTGAAGGGGAAAAAGAAAACCAAAAATCATGTAAGCATCCAGTGACCTGGAGAATAGTGGTTACATTTCAACTTCTTTATCTGTATTGCTCTCTATTAACCTCTTCATCCCAGAGCATACCCCCTGAGAGGTGCCCACAAGAAGAAAGACCTGTGTATATTTGATCCCCATCTTCTATGCCTTAAGGTTGAGTTACATACACCAGGACTAGGAAGCAACAAGAAAGATTTCCAAAAGCAAACCTAGTTAGCTTCTGTTCCTTAAAAACAAAAAGCTGGTATTTGGTATACTAACTCCAACTAGCTTAACAATAGGGGATACATTTAAAAGTTTAGTGGTATTTTACAGAACATAACAATATACCTGGGTGTTCAAAGTGATTTGGAATCAGAGAACCGAAGCCTTACTCTCTTCATCCATTCTTGGCAATTGGCTTTTGTTGCATGGGCCAATTTTCTCCTTCCAGTTTATGTGTTGCAGAATTACCATCATCTCTGATCACAAGTCCATATCTCCCCAGATGCATGATAAACCATATGGCTTGGGAAGGACTCTGGTCTAGGTGTGAGCATAGGACCCAAATGGAGTGAGATCACTATTGGCCCAGAGGGCAGGGTCATGTATTAATAGCTTCATCCATATAATCACATGGAGGGAAGAACAGTTCTGAGAATATCAGTCAATTTTAGGGGGAGATACCAAATAGTTGGTTTCTTCAGCAGAGGGGATGGTGGGATATTAGGTAGGAAATATGGGTCAGAAGTTATAGAAGGAAAAATTCCAAAGTTCTATTTTCTACCAAACTTACTCTGATTCAGACACTATTGTATTACCGCATTTAAAATGTCAGAAAATTAGAAACATTTCATTCATATTCTTGGTAGAAATTTAAAAGTTGCACAAAGATACCCTTAACAGCTTCATCTTAAAATTCCTTATAGTACCAGGTAAACCAGTCCAGCTCCACAGATCTCTAAGTCATCTTTGAATTTGGCTGGAATGCTCCAGATCTGAACACATACTGTATTCGTGAACCCTGGTTGGAGTGGTCAAAGAGGAAGTGCATCAGATAACTCCATATTCCCTCCAGCAATTGTTTGGTCCTCATGCCATAGATGATGGGATTTAAGGTGGATGGGATGATCAGGTACAGGTCAGATAGAAGCACTCAGGTGTGCAAGGGCACTACATCCTGCCCCCAGCCAGGCCACATAGATGTTTGCCATTCCAGATAGATAGTACAAAGCCATAACCCCCACGTGGGAGCCACATGTGCTTAATGCTTTCAACTGAGCATTCTTTGAGGAGAGCCCAAATACTGCCCTGAGAATCAAGACATAGGAAGCAGCAATGAAGGCCACATCAGAGCCCACCATAATAGAGGAACCAATTAGACTGTAGAGACTGCTGGGCATGGGGTTTGTACACACTAACCTGGCCAAAGCTATATGCTCACAGTAGAAGTGAAGAACCACATTGGAGCCACAGAAAGGTAGATGACTCACCATCCAACTCAGTGGAGTAATGGCTATGACAGCTCTAATGGTGATGGTCACACTCATTCCCAGCATCACTTGAGGTATGAAAATTCTCTTTTAGTGCAGGGGCTTGCAGATGGCTACATAGTGGTCAAAAGCCATGGCCAGCAGCAGGCCTGTCTCCACAGCTGTGGCTAAGTGAACAAAAAACAAGCATTAAAGCTGATGGAGCTGTCTCCTGAGCAGAAGATGTTCACCATCTTGGGTACCACTGAGGAGGCCATAACCATGTCCACAGCAGCCAGAACACACAGAAAGCAATACATGGGCTCATGTAGAGCAGAATTCATCCAGATTGCAGTCACAATGAGGGTGTTTCCTACAGGGCTATGATGTACATGGTGCTTAATGAGATAGCCAGCCAAAGATGTGAAGATTGCAGTCCTGGGATACCCACAAGGATGAATGAGGCAGGGGTTTCCATTGTGTGGTTGTCGGCTGGACCCAGCATCACAGGTGAGACTTCTTCCCTCTTAATAAAATAATAATGTACAAGAAGAATGCAGTCCTGTAAGATTTGTTGATACATGTGGTCCTGGGAAAACCTAGGGATATTCTGAGCTTGGTGGTAATCTCAAGATAAAAAATGTGGCATCTGACAAAATTATCCTGTGCCACTTTCTTCATCCTTAATATCCTTGCCTTACAGATTTTTATTCATTATTCATGGATCAGCTCATGGCTTACCTCCTTCGGAAAGCCTTTTCTGCTTTCTTTCTTTCCCGTTCCATACCCTTTCTTCTGACCTTTCACGCAATCCATCATGACCTCAGAGAGACTAAACTAATCATTGTAATGATCTCCCTGGACTTTATCATATGCTCTTAGGTGTATGTCTCTTGTTTGTGATCTTATACCAAGGATATAATCCATAATTGTGGTCACAAGTCTACTAAAAGAAGTCTATTAATGTATATTTATTACAGTAAATTTGCCACAGAATCAAGGATAAGCAGAGAAATGAATCTGTCTTTCATCTCTGTATGCTGTTACTAATTGTATAAACAAAAACTTCCTAGGTCAAACATATCATATTTTTTATGCTTGATAACAGCATCTATAAAAAATATGAAGGAAGTGTCCTTGTGAAGAAATACATGAATGAGTTGGGAAACATTATGTCATTAGAGAACAACATAGTCACCTTCCATAAGAGATAATAAACTATCTGGAAATCTTACCTTATCTAAACTTTGTTTTGAATATCCTGTTCACTTAGGTTCAAGTAATAAATTAAATTACTACAAAGAAAACCTTGGGGCTACCTTATAGATAAACTTTCCCCCATAAGCTTTTATGATTTTTCAATCAGCTAACTCCTTTTTCCTGATAAACTACCTAAACATTCCAGGCAACAAGAAAGCTTTATCTTTTAGAATGTTAAGTACTTTATTATGAACATAGTATTGCTAGTGCTGTGTTAGTGTAGTATTCATAATCTGAGTATATTTCTCCATTTGTAAAACAGGACAAATATCCCTTCCAACCAATATAGTTTGTATAACTTAATGCAGTTACATTAATATTTTATACAAGATCATGTATCAAGTGTGTGATAAATTTGAGGTTCAAATCCAGTCTTTCCAGCTGTGACTCCCAGGTGTCCATCCAGCCCAATATGGATAGTCAAGAAAACTATGAGTCCTGACAAAACAACACTATAGGCTTCACTCGGCCAGGTCTGATAAGACAAAGAGAACTACCGCTGTGCACAGGCAGCAGCTGAGCTCTACCACTTGTTGATCTCTGTTTATTGCTGCATTCACTACCCATTGCTGCTTTCAGGTGTTACCATATCATATCATGTGTAATAATCTGGCTAGAGAACCTGAAATACAAGTAGTCAGCCTAAACTACCATTACATTCTGTGTGACAGCCCTTTAATTACGTTCTCCTTAGGATGATTGGTTTCCATGATTTCATATGGTATCTGGTCATGGGCACATTTTCCCAGCCATGTGAGAATACTCCTTGCAAGGGGCACTGCATCTTATAATGGTAACATTCAGCTTTGGGAGACATTGGTTGATCTTCATGGATCCCCTAGGTTTTGTTCCTCAGAATACAGCATACAAATCCTGCATACTTTCATGTACCACACTCAAAATGTGATACTGATCCTACATCATCAAGAGGCAGGATAGCAAAGAGGAAAATGTGCTGTTCTAGATTCATACCCCTAGACTTAAAAATCCACTCTGTCAACCTGGCGCAGTGGCTGACGCCTGTAATCCCAGCACTTTGGGAGGCCAAGGTGGGGAATCATGGAGCCAGGAGTTCGAGACCAGCCTGGCCAACATGGTGAAACCCCATCTCTACTGAAAATACACAAAATTAGTTGGGCGTGGTGGCAGGCATCTGTAATCTCAGCTACTCGGGAGGCTGAGGCACAAGAATCATTTGAACCCAAGAGGCAGAGATTGCAGTGAAATAGATTGCACTGAAATCCCACTACTGCACTCCAGCTGGGGCAACAATGTGAGACTCTGTCTCAAAGAAAAAAAAAGAAAGCCTAAGAGTGACTCCACTTCTGCTATCATATAACAACTCTTGCCAAACTGAATTCAGATTAAGGATGGAGTGGAGGCAGGTATGACAAATATTTCTTTTTCAGGCTAAATTGCTACTTCAACTCTTTTTCCTATTGCTGTTAGATCATTTCACTTCCTAGAGAAATGGACATGTAGGTTGGTCACAGACCTGGACTCCAGATGCCAAGAATGGACTAGAATATGTTAAGGACATGTGATCTCTTTTCTCAAACCCTTTAATTTATATCTCTCCAGGCCTCAGCCTAGTTCACCACATCAATTGTGTGATTTGCGTTGACATCACAGTAGTCACATATAGCCCAAGAACTATCTTAGGTGTTCAGGCACTCTTAAATGATGTGTGTTTATTTGCCAAGCCTCAAGACTAGCGTGCTTTATCTACTACTTCCTGTGTCTCTCCTGAATAAAGTGTTTCCATAGTAAGAATCTGCCATATATCTACCCTTGTATACTGTCTCTAATTTCCCCTTTTTAAGTTCTCATCAGGGGTATCACTTCTACCTGAGAGATAAGATAAATTAAGATTAATGGAATTTTATGCATAGAATCCCATCTACTACAGTAGACATTTTCTCTGTTAGCCAAGCACTAGAGGAAGGTTTACCAGGTTCTCAATCCTAACAAAAAGACCTATGTTTGCCCCTTCATTTAACCCCCTGGAGAGCCTAGCACTGATTTGCTCTACACCCAGGTGCCAATAACAGCTGTGATAGGAGTCCTCTGTTGTTTTCTGAAAAGCCAAATTTCTGGGACATGATTACAAACTGTGGTCTGTATAAAACAAATAAACCTACAAGAAGAAGAAAATCCCCAAGTTTAAGAAATGCTATATCATGGAACAGATTGAATAGAGTAGTGAGCTCCACATCACAGTCAGTTTGCAGGAGGTTACTATAAACTGCTGAAACACTGGGTGAGACGTCTTCAGTGACGGATCACAAGAAGATGAGGGAAAGCTTTTGAAGTAGAATGATAGTGAAGAGTGAAAGGAAAATTGAGGATATCTTTGAGACTGCCACATGTGTTCTGGATGCCACAAACTCAGCCTTGTGCATTATTGCATAAAGGGCTGCAGAAAGCTTGAGGATCCAAACTGCCTCTTCCCAACTCACCTCTGATCCAGGATATTCCTCCCCTGGCTGCCCTGTGTAAATTTACCTTACTTCAGGAGGCAGCCTCAGCTGATGCTTGCCCCATCCCTCCTCTTGCCAGCCTGGAAACTAACTGGAAATAACTTTCATGCCCTTAAGAATGCTTTTTTTTTTTTAAATCTTCATTTACTTTTCTTCTTGATTAGCACTGCTAGAGATTTAATTATTAGTAATTGTTTCAAAAAACAGGATATTTGATTTTGTTGGCTATTTTTTTTTAAAGTATATATTTTACTCAGTGTATTCATACTGAAAATGTCTTGGCTGAGATCAAATGTGATCTCCATCAAGGATCTGTTGCCAGTCCAGTGACTCTTTTTCTCTCTATTTTACCAAAACATCTCATACAACTGCCTGTTCCTTCATTTTTTGTTTTATTTTTGAAACATCATGGACATACTGGAAAACGCACAAATCCCAAGTGTTCCGTTAAATGAATAATTACAATGTAAACACATGAACACACCTATGTAGACACAAATCAAGATATACATACTTTTGCTCTCTGGCTGTTAAGGCAAATTGTTCAGAATGCTCTGTCCAAGCTCTCCTAAGACATAGTTCTAGCCTTGCACCTACCTTTGTTTTCGCATTCACATGCAGACCTGGAGGGCTAATCACTGAAAGTAGCTTTAAAAAGCCCAACCAGGCGCAGTGGCTCAGCCTGTAATCCTAGCACTTTGGAGGCCAAGGCAGGCGATTGCCTGAGCTCAGGAGTTCAAGACCACCCTGGACAACATGGCAAAACCCCATCTCTACTAAAAATACAAAAAAGTAGCTGGGTGTGGTGGTAGGTGCCTGTAGTCCCAGCTACTCAGGAGGCTGAGGCAGGAGAATCACTTGGATCCATAAGGCAGAGGTTGCTGTGAGCCGAGATCACACCACTGCACTCCAACCTGTGTGACAGAATGGAGATGCCATCTCAAAAAAAAAAAAAAAAAAAAAACAAATATAAAAATAAACAGTTGCTTAATGTCAGTAATCCATAATTTACAAAGCACAAGACCTGGGACAATTTTTCATTTCTATTAAAAAGAGTGGGAAGTACATAATTCAAGCTGAAATTGTCTTAAAGGTAAAATAAAGAATGCATAACTCATCTGAATGGAGCCTTTCCATTTATGACAACCACGTGCCTCTTCCTGAGTATCTCCACTGTCCAACTAAGCATATACCCAGCCACCTCTACTGCCTAGCTTCTTTTCTTATACGTCTTGGTCCCAGAAAACTGTTACTCCACCAACTCTAGATTGGATTTACCCTTTCCTCTCTCTGCTTTGAAGCAAAGTAATCATGTGTCCATTCCGTCTCCACCTCTCTCATCCAAACATCATTTCCATAAGTTGTTGATATCAGCAGGTATACCACTAGACCTAGCAAGCTCTGTATAAGAGGTATGAGACCTTATAACTTTCATTCTGGGGTGACCCAGCATTGACCTCAGGTCTTCAGCCCAACATCTGATCTCTATCAGCTCAACACCTGATTCCCAGATCAGTTACCTACATCCCTGGAGTTTTCTCTATTCAACTTTCACTGATGGGTTGATGTCCGGTAGTCCACATTTATTTTACTCAAAAGAAGAGGGATTTGTACAGGACTCTTCAAGAGGAACAGGAATAATGACACAAAATCAATGAACAATGGAGAGTCATGGAGAGTATTTTCTTTTCCAAAGACTTCCATTGGGAGCTCTCTTTTCCCTCTGGATACTCAATCATCCTGCCTTGTCCCTGGGCACCCACCTTCCCTTGGCCTCTGCCTACAGCTAAACACTGCAACTCCTCCAGAGACTGGTTTTTCTTTGTGCTCTGGCCCCTAGGGCTTTCCAGATTGCAGAAGGAGGCAGATGCTTAGTGGCTAGAGAGTTCTTATTTCTTCAAGTTCTAGAGGATACCTAAAAATTAGACCAAGAGTATAGAGTGCATCTTGAAGGAAAAAAAGAATGTCCAATATTGGTAGGATTTGTGAAAGCTCAATATGTGCCAGACATCCTAATAAATGCTTATCAAAAATTATCTCAGTTTTCAGAACCTCCTGAAATAGCTGCCATCATTGCATTGACATCTTATAGATGAAGCTAAGGTTCATAAAGGTCACAAAGTTAGTAAGCCAGAGAGTTAAAATCTAAATTTTGATAACCATAAGTCACTTTATTTTATTGTAAAACTATTCACACCAATAGTGTACTTAATATCTCAAAATCTAGTTCACTTTTCCTCAGTTATGCCTGGGGACTCAGGGTAGGTTTCGCTAGTTAAATATTTCCCATAATACTATTATAATGCCCTGTTGAATGGATAAGGGAAATAAGATGTTGGGGAGAGCAAGGAAGATGAGCTTTTCAAACTGGAAATAGGACATGTGCCTGAGCACAATGGTATGAGAAAGGAAATGGTCTCCAAATAGATAATAAACCAGAGGTGGTACAGTCAGGGGACTTCAAAAGGAATGAAAGAGGCTAGAGGAGCACATGGGGCCATGTTTTAAAGGTCATAACTTCTGCCTGGGCATCATCTTTGGGCAGACATAAAGTTGAGAGAAAGAAGTCAACAGGAACAAGATACAAAGTGTACTGCATTTTTTAATGGCAAAAATATATAAATATTTGGAAATATGAAAAATCAGGAGACAATGCTGCATATTTCTAGTTTGCCCAATCCTCAGCGGAGACATAGGTTTTTATTAAGAGAATGGTGAGAGGCCATTCGTTGTATTATCTTGAGGGGTGGCGAGCAGGGAGTGGGAAAGGGCTTTGTGTCCCTTTTCTTCAACCTAAACTAGCACATGCCTAAAGACCAGGTGGACTTCACTTTAACATCTAATAAAAGACCCATTCTTCAAACCTGAAAAACAACTAGTCCTACAAACACCTGCTTAGTATTTGAAACTAAGCATCCTGTTTCCTGTTTCCGGTAGGATCATTCAGAGAGCAGGCCAGAACATAAACATCACCTAGCATATTGAATATTGATAAGTGACCTATCAAATGCAGAAGACAAGATATGATTTAAGCAGCCCCAACATGAGATGAGTCAGCTAAACTGTGATACTCTCTGCTAAGATTCAACGTGTTCCTACTGAAGCGTTCAGAGCAGTGGTGGAACCTCACACACAGGTGGTATCTTAAACTCACTTTGCCATTCCCAATCCCATGGCAGAAGACTTCCAAATAGAAATATTCCAAAAAGGACGAAGACCTGAGATAACAGAATAATGACACAAGAGAAGGTATTCTATGTGGAAGCAAGAGGTTTCAACATCTTGATTGTCCCCCACTTGTCATTATTGGCTCACAATCCTTGCCATTCAACCTTTATAACCCACATCATATGGAAGAAAGCCTAGGATTACACAAAACCAATCATTGAACGAAGCTGCCATAGCCTGTAAGATAACAGAAAAAGCATAGAAAAATAGGTAAGAGTTGTATATCTCAAAAATTGAATAGAAGTGTTTGATTTTGTGTCCAGCTAAAATTGCCTTCTTGTGTGCAAGATAATAAAGCTAAAAAAACCTAAGCAATATTGACCTAGGTCTTCGAACTTCAGAAAACAGTTCAACTCCTTCGTCTCTCCCTCTTCAAATCTCCACACTGTACTCCAACATAAGGGAGGCACTTAGAAATACATCAAAGATCTGTCCTCAGGAGCACACATGACATCTAAATCTATTAACTTGGCTATTTACATGAGCGATCTTACATGAGAGAATCTTCAGGTCCTGAAAGTCCCTTGCCCCAAGATTCCCCAGGAGATACCTGTAGTAAGTATCACAGATGAAACCCAGTGTTCCCCTTCTAGCATTCGTGCCCCGGTCTGTAAGTCCTTCTTCCTGAGTGGGACTGAACCTAATGGTTCACTTCTAATAAATAGAATTCTGCAAAAGTGATGATATTTCATTGTCCACATTAGTTATGAACACACAATGCTCTCCATCTTACTCTGTCTTACTGCCTTTCTCACCCTTTCAGAGGTAACACAGTATTGATTAACGTCGATGGCTGAACTTGGCAAAGAGTGTGCAAAAAAGAAAAACTAATCTTCTCATAAGAAATGACCCAAAACTACAAAATAAAATATTAGTAAATATTGGAGTGGTTTAGAATAGGGACTTCTCAAATGTTAATATGTATACTTTTTATATCAGTGCTGTAGGAATCAGGGGTATATTAAGCTCCAGAGTGAAGCCAAGGGGAATTTAGATGCTGAAGTTCTAGTTGATAAAGTGACATATAGGTCTATATTCGGTTACTCTAATGACTCCAACCTGTTTGGATCAGTTTTGTAGTCTTTTTGGAATGGAAATCTGCACTTAAAATGGACTAGGACACACATTGGACAGCTGAAGAAAGTATAGCATAAATGAAAGAGATGATATAGTAGACAAGTGGATGGATTTTAGGGTGTAGTGGAAATCTTTGCTTGCAGACATCATAACCTCAGAAGTTATGTTGAGGGGATCTAGGGAGTAAGTCTATAATTCACTAGACCAAAGCTTTGTTCATATTTTCCACCTAGGCATAAAAGCAAGTGTCAGGCTTGTGTGGGTACATGTGTTTGTGTGTGCATACATGCATGCATGCAAGTATTGATACACAAGTCCCATTTCAATCACACAGCCCTTTTTGCTTGAGCTAATTTTCACTAGAAAGAACCCTGCCATATTTTCCAAGTCAATAATTTCATTTTGGGCCATCAAGAGCCAGCCATAATACCACCTAATAAAAAAAATCTACAAGATTCTAGTTACTTCTTCACAAAAGTATTTTTTATTATAGAAATGCAGCCGAATTTTGCAAACAGCAGAATATCCTTAGAGATGGATCCGCTAGAGATCAAGGTTCAGATCAAGATGTATCAATTATTAAGGGCTTTGCCTTCCTGCCAGGGGAACCTATCACTTCCAGCTCTCTACATGTGTCCTTCTCTACAGTTTCCATTGCCAAAAAGCTAACCAATAAATACAAACACATTTTAAGTGGGCTTTAAATTTATTTTCCCAATTTGTCTCTGATATTTTAGTTCTAATAATTCTCCGTTATTTTATGCCTGAATCTTTTAAAAATCAGATTTGAGAAAGTGAATGTATTTTAAGTCTGTTTACATTGCTTATTGACTTATTTTTTGATCCTCATTAGATTTTTAAATTATGTTTAATTTTATTCGGTTTCGTAATGTCTTAACAAACAAAAGCTGCAATGGGAGAGTCCATTCTATCATCAGGAAAAGTCTGAGCATTTATTCCCTTCACCCATTGTAAGGTAGATGGATGAGTTTTGGTCAAGGAATAGGTCAAGGCAGATATCCAGGCCTGCATGAATCAGCAAATCTGTCACACAGGTGCAAACTTCAACTGGTTATATAGACTGTGTAAGTTCATACTTGGCTCTGAGCCACTATTGTCTGTAAAAAGTGTAAGTGCCCTGCTAACACTGTACAGGGGCTTTTGGGGCTTGGCTCAGCTCAACATGGCTCTTGTGCGGGCACTGGTGCCCAGAGAAAGAGAGCCAAAGCTGTCCGTCTTGCAGATGGACAGAGGGGAGCCACAGTATGGCTCACGCTGGTGCACAGACAGAGCAAAAGTTAAGCTGCTGATCCTGAAGGTAAAGGAGAGCTGGCCATGCAACTTCAGGCATGTGGGCAGCAGGAGCCACAGAGCCAGAGCAGACAGTTGAGATAAAGGTGGACAGTGTGAGAAAGCTGCTGAATAAAATCATTTTTCACCTGCCTACGGCTCCCCGAGTGTTCCTTCTGCTCATCCACCCACTCCCCTCGGACTTCAGCATGGGCTAGACCCAAAACCTAGGATCTGACACCCATGCTCAAGTCCTCTCAGAAGACCTAATCAAGTATGAACTTTCCCCAGTAGTAAACTGTGTAGCCCCACACAGATCCCCCAGAAGCACTCATTACCTCATAAGCTGGGAGTGTCAGCTGTTGAGGGTTCACACCTACATTTCTTTCCAGGAATTACCTTCAGCCAAAGGGAGCTGTATTGCTAAATTAGCCACCCTCTATTTGCAATGATTGTATTTAATGACTAGTTGATGGTGAGTTTAAAGTCCTGACTCCCTTGCCTAACTCAGCACAAGTGTGTAGGACCACCTCTACTCCAGTTTCAAGTAAAATCAGCTGAGAAGTCTGATGAACCTGCATTGTAATTCATCTTCTCCCTCTATACAATTCTGCTTCCTTCGCACCTGTGGAGACATTGTTTCTGAGCATACTTTCTGATAAACTTTCAGCATGGAAAGGTCTCAAAGTCAGTTTCTAAGGAACTCAACTTAAAAGAGTTGATAGCAGGAATGGCCCCAGAAGGTAGACTTTCAAGTGTGATTATAAGCTGGCAGGCTGGACCCAGAAGACTCTTTTCTAAGTTGTCCCGAACACAATTAGGGCAGGAGAGTCCTTACCACGCTAGACCATATCATTCCCTTTTTTACTTCTTTTGCTAGATTAAAAGATACTTTTTGATACAGAGAAAAAAATCACTGAAAGTTAACTTATACTGGTTATGTGTCTTTACTCCGAGTTGGTCCTAGATCTGATCATAGAATCTAGGGAGTGCTGTATATTTCACAATGTACAGAGTTCATTTTCTTTACTGTGAAATTTAAGATTCTATCCCGTGTCTGGCAGTTGCAACTTTTTTTTTCTTGTGAATCCTGATATGAAATGTTGGAAGGTGAATTGTGATGCTGTAATTACAGGTGGACACACTCTGGAGTCGCCCAATTTAAGAAATCAGCACGAGCTCTCAGCTGCCACTTGGCTTCCAGTTAAGCGGGTTCAGGAGGCTCCGTGGCTCCAGCCAATCAAGGCTTCAACTCTGACCAATGGCGTTCTCGCACCAGCTATTTAAGTTGAACTTCAGCCGCCCGCAGGCGCTGCAAGCCACGGAAGCCAGGGGTGTGGGGCCTGCGTAGTTTGGCTAAGACTGGGCGACTTCCAAGTTTCTCCTTTCGGTCTGTGCCTTTCTCTCCGCTTTTCTGTTTCTTCTTCCTCTAAGGGATAAGAAATTCCCTGCTGCTTTGCTGTAAGAGAGGCAAAATGAATGAGGCAGCTAGGTTTAGTCTCATTTTCTTCCAACTCGTAATCCCACGACTTGCTCAGGAAGCCAAGACTCCGACAAGCTCAACAATCCTCACTTTCGCTAAAGAAATGGCGAAAATCGGCACTGAACCGAAAGATGCTTAGGGCTAGCGAGATACTAGAAAACACTTCTTCTGGTAAAGCTCATCTTTCTTCTCTCCACTTTCTTCCTATGGTTATTATGGGGCAACTGGAATAACCCTAGAAAACAGTTCCTAAAGAAGCCGCCCACCAAGAGGCTGGGATGGGAGCATTAACCCAGCTCTCACTAGCAACGATGTTGCTAACACGTGGTCTTAATGTCCCATACTACAGAAAACTACAAGAAAGATCTTTTCTGGTTGTTCAAGCTTCCCTTATAACTCGGGCACTATCTGCTCTTAACTGGCCGTGCAATTGCTCATAGGGAAGGTTGTGGGCCACTTTCCTACCAACTAAAAACGTTCCCCATCTTCTTAATGCCTTTACTTACTTTACAGCTTTCTCTGAAGCTATCCAAATGTTCTTTCAGGAAGGATTCAATGTTACTTCACTTTCGTAGGATTCTTGCCTCAGTTGAGGCTTGTTTTTTCCCTAAAGCCTTTTTTGGAACATAAAAGTTCCATTATTATGACTTAAGTTTTCTTATTCCCTCTTCTCTCTCAACTGACTTTTCTGGTGGCTTAAGACTTGGAAGACCCTTTGGTGCTCATTTAGGTTCTGATTCTGCTTTTCTTAAAATTGGGAGACCACAAGGCTAAGGAGTGACCCTTATTGGAAAGCGAATATATCCCTAGTGTCCTCATAGCCACTGTTCATTGCTTTCTTTCTTTGCCGTTGAAGCTTACAACTTGGGCCAGTGCAGTAGCTTACGCCTGTAATCCTAGCACTTTAAGAACCTGAGGCAGGCAGATGAAGTCAAGAGATGGATACCATTTTGGCCAACATGGTAAAACCCCGTATCCACCAAAAACACAACTGGATATTATGGCACATGCCTGTAGTCCAGCTACTCGGGCTGAGGCAGGCGGATCCCTTGACCCCAGGAGGCAGAGGTTGTAGTGAGCCAAGATCACACCACTGTACTTCAGCCTCGTGATAGTGAGAGCAAGACTCTTAAACAACAAACGGGTGTGGTGGTGGGAGCACGTAATCTCGGCTACTTGGGAGGCTGAGGCAGAAGAATCACTTGAACCCAGGAGGGCGAGGTTGCAGTGAGCCAAAATGGTGCCATTGCACTCCGCCTTGGGCAACAGGATCAAAACTGCCTCAAAGCTTACCACTCAGTTTTTTGTCCTCATTGAAGTATACGTGGTCCATCTTAATACGTACTTCAGTTCCTAGATGTTTCAGTCCTTCAGATTACTTTTTCAGGATCTTATGACCCCAAAATTCTAGAGTAGAATCGATCCCACCGTTAGCTTTTCTGTGAGACCTCAGACCCACAAGTTATTTTCCACACTTCATGTAGAACCTGCAGATTTCTTGACCTCACTTTCTAATAGGGATCTCTGCTTTGATCCTCAGCCTACAGTTGAGGGGTCTCCATCCAACCTTAATGCTCTCTGCTTTGAGAAACAGTCTTTTTGAAATATACATGGCTAGGGGATGGAATTAGACCAATAAATGGGATTGTGATGCTGATTCTAAAAATTCTCTATTTTCCTCATTCTCGAGACATTTCTGCCCTCAGAATAGAGACCTGTTAGAGGAAGAAGTCGCAAATACATTGAGACCCTCATTGATGGGTAAAATCTAAGTGTACCCAGCCACATAAGATAGAATGGACACTAGAGACTTGGAAGGGTGGGGAGAGGATCATGAGAAAACTAAAACAGTGCACATCATTCGGGTGACGACCGCTAAAGGCCCAGATCTCGCCACTATCCACTAACAAAACCATAATCCTTAAACATAAGTGCCCTTCCTGTAAGGACTCAGTTGCCTATCTTGTAAAGAGGTTTCAAAGCATTTTCCTAGGGGTTGCAGGAATAGTTACTTCTGCCTGAGGGCTGAGCTATACCTTTATTCAGGAGCTCACAGATGTCTTTCATCTTACTGAGATTATCGACCCAGAAAAGCTAACCATCTTCACCTGTGGCTTTTTTAATGAGCTTATCTTGATTCACCATAGACTCCTGTGTTTCAGATTGTGATGACTCATGATAAACATCTGAAAACATCCTCAAACTTCAGAGCGCTCAACTTACATGAAGTGTTCATACACCAGGGCAACCACCCACTAACAGTGCTATCTAGTGTGGTGTAATGGGTGGTAATAGTCACACTTTGGCAGAATGCAATAAAAGACCAAGATGAGGAAGGTGCTTGCAGCAGGGAAGACCATGATTTAGGGCACCATAGGTGTCTGGCCTTAAGGATGCTCTTCCAGGAATGCAGTGGTGCCCTGGGAGTAAGGAAGTACTGCCCAACCTAAAATGCACTTCCAGCAGCTGATGCCCAGATACAACAGCAGCCAGGGGTGTCTCTGGTACCCTTTTACAAAGGCACCAATTCTATTTACAAGAGTTCTACCGGTTACCTCCTGAAGGCCCCACCTCCTAATACTTCACCCTGGTGACTAAGTCTCAGCTTATGAATTCTGAGGGTACATACACTCAAACTATAGCACATACAAAAAACATAAGCTTAAACACTAATCACATGAATTGTTAATCTGTTTTTAACCCCACTTAAGAGGCAAAGTTCCAAGTTGGAATAAATGAGACCCATCTCAGGTACATAATCCCAAAGGGCTGGAAAAACCTATCATACAAGTAGAGAAATTGTCAGCCAAAGCAGATATTAACAAAGGGCATTATGTAATAAAGGGTTCTACTCTACAAGACTTAACTATTCTAAGTATATATGCACCCATATTTCTTCGAGGCTTTGTTCTTTTTTTCTAATCTTGTCTGCACACCTTGTTTCGGTAAGGTGGTCTTGAATCTCGCATCCTTTTTTCCACTTGGTTGATTCGGCTATTGATACTTGTGTATGCTTCAGGAAGTTCTTGTGCTGTTTTTCAGCTCCATCAGGTCATTTATGTTCCTCTCAACTGGTTATTTTAGTTAGCAGTTCTCATAACCTATCAAAGTTCTTAGCTTCCTTGCATTGGGTTAGAACATGCCTCTTTAAGAGGAGTTTGTTACCTATCTTCTGTAGCCCACTTCTGTCAATTAGTCAATGGCATTCTCTCCAGTTTTGTGCCCTTGCTGGAGAGGAGTTGTGATCATCTGGAAGAGGCATTCTGACTTTCAGAATTCTCAGCGTTTTTGTGCTAGTTTTTCCTCACCTTCATGGGTTTGTCTACCTTTGCTATTTGAGGCTGATGACCTTTACCTGGGGTTTGTGTGTGGAGGTTCGTTCTTGATGCTGTTGCTTTATTTTTCTCTAAGTCACCTCTTCAGGTATGCTGCCGTTTGCTGGCGGTCCACTCCAGACCGTTTGCCTGGGTATTACCAGTGGAATCTGCGGAAAGCTAAGATGACTGTGCCCCTTTGGCAGCTTCATCCCAGAGGGGCACTGGCCTAATGCCAGCTAGAGCTCTACTGTATGAGGTGCCTGTCCTTCCCTGTTGGGAGGTTTCTCCCAGTCAGGAGGCACAGGGGTCAGGAACCTACTTGAGGCAGTCTGTCCCTTTAGCGCTGGTGTGCTGTACTGGGAGAATTCTCCTTGTCAGGATCAGCTGCTCTCTAGAGCTTGCAGACAGGAAGGATTAGGTCCACTGAAGCTGCATCCACAGCTGCCCCTCCCTCCAGGTACTCTGTCCCAGGGAGATGAGTTTTACCTATAAGCCCTTGACTGGGGCTGCTGCCTTTCCATTAGCAATGTCCTGCCCAGTGAGGAATCTAGAGAAGCAGTCTGGCTACAGCAGCTTTGCCACACCATGAATTTCCCCCAATCCAAACCTCCTAGTCTCCTTAGCACTCAGGAGAAAACTACCACTGAAGCCTCAGTAATGGCAAATGTCCTTTCCCCAACCAAGTTCTGTCTTCACAGGCCTACCCCAGACTGCTGTGCTGGCAGTGAGAATTTCAAGCCAGTGGTTCTTGCTGGACTATGTACGTGGAACCCACTGAGACTACTTGGCCCCTGGCCTCGGCCCCCTTTCTAGGGAAGTGAACGGTTCTGCTTCGCTGGGGTTCCAGGCGCCACTGGGGTATGAAGAAAATTACAGAGCTAGCTAGGTTTCTGCCCAGTCACCTAGTTTTGTGTTTGGAAACCCAGGGCCCTGGTGGCATAGGCACACAACAGAATCTCCTGATCTGTGGATTGCAAAAACTGGAAAAAGCATAGTACCCAGGCCAGGTAGCACGGGCTGACAGCTTCCCTTGGCTGGGGCAGGGAGGGTACCCCAGCTCTTCGTACTTGTCAGGTGAAGCAATGCTCCCATGCTATTCTCTAGTGGGTTGCACCCACTACCTAACCGGTCCCAATGAGATGAACTGTGTACTTCGGTTGGAAATGCAGAAATCGCCCTCCTTCTGCATTGGTCTCACTGGGAGCCACAGACTGGATCTGTTTCTATTTGGCCATCTTGGCCCCCACCCTCCCTTTGGTGGGGTGTTTTTTTTTTTTTTTTTTTTTCCCCATTTCAAACTTATTTCCTTGCCTCAGAGCATTCTAAAAGCAGTGTAGCCAGCATACAATCTGCTGCAGAACATTAAATAACCTTTTAAAAAATCACAGGGCAGAGAATGGGATGGGCAATTGTTAAAAGTAGGAAAGAGTCCAACAAAGCAGGAATCCAGTTTGGTTCCCACCGCGGCCTAGTCAGTTGAGGAAGTCCATGATGTGAATTACAATGGAGTGGAAACATCTCAGTTGATACTACTTTCATATACCTGATTTGGTAACCTCTAGCATCACAAAAATTAACATGTTTCAGGTTAAGATTGTTAAGAAACCTATTGAGACCAATTTGAATTACTGCATATACTACCATGGATTATTCTGAAGATAATTTGCTATTAAAATATTTGAAGGTAGTTTCCAAGTTTACTATGTCATAGATGGTGATTCAAAACATGACATTTTTTGCAGGCATTCAATAAGTGTAGACTTGAAGAATGAGTTGAAAGCATAAAGAGCCATAAAACTTGATCCATTGAATCTGGTGAAATAATTTCTAGTGGGAGATAAGGCCTAAAACCTAACACATAATCTTGCAAGGATGTATTCCTGATAGTGTCATATTAGCTTATTGAGGCAGCTGAAGCAATAAACATTTATATACTTAAATGCATGAGAAATCCTAGGCTCACAAAAATACACGTTTTAAAATGGAAATCTGAGGCACAAAACACTAGTCAATGAATTACTCCATTTTACATTTCAACAGGCAGAAATACTTGTACACGGTGGTCTATCAATGGACGTTTTGTTTACAATCCCTTCATATTCCTTGGATTAGTCAAAAGCTCGAACTTTGCACCGTATTTTAATGCACACTCCAATGAGTATATATTTAGAGAGCCTGCTGGAACTGTTTGCTTTTGCACCAGAACTGTTAGTGGTTGTGGGTTTCCTATGGCATTTTCAAGGGAGAAGTACCACTAGGTTTATCCATACTCCCCAGGAATCTGACGCTTCAAATGTTACAGCACCTCTGAATCTTAAGTATTTGAAAGTTCTCTGTATCCCAAACAAGTTGTTTGGGTAGTCCTGTGTTGTGCAATAAAATGAGTCAAAGGAAAAAGATGACTGAAATAAACTTAATGCCTGTTTTGCCTATTACCTAGAACATAGGCAGTTACCAGAAAAGATGTGTTCTCCTTTTTCCAACTCTAATATGCTAAGATAAGTTAGCTTTTAATGGACAATGTCATGTTTATATTACCTTTCCTCTTTGACTTGGGGTGGCATTTGACGATAGTCGGGAATTTGTTTTCAAAGTATTTTGACAAATTTTCTAATTCTATATCAGACTACAGTACAAATGTCTACTTAACTCTTGTATTCTATCACCTTGAGACATTAGAAGCATTTGATTCTTATACCTATCCTGTTCCGTCTCCTTTTGGAAACACTTCTCATAGATTAGGCTGAGAAATGTATGAAACGAAACTGAGGTTGTTCAAAGACCACACCCAGTTTCCAAAGAAAATGTTAATATTGGTGATATGCTTCTTCCATAATTCTCATACTGCAAGCTGCTAACATTTGAATGTGAAGTGACAGTAAAAACCATATACATGATTAGAACACATACTGCAGTTGATACAGAACTCTATACACAAGGATAAATGACTTATGTTGTATGCAAATATGCACTAACAGTAGAAAATAGGATTGTTCAAGTTACTTTCAAAAATGGAAAGTGCTTAAGTTCTGGGGCACACATGCAGATCTTGCGGGATTGTTACAAAGCTATGCACATGCCATGAATATCTGCTGCCTCCACCCCATCACCCACATTAGGTATTTCTCCTAATGTTACCCCTCCCCAATCTTACCCCCTGCTATGCCTCTCCTAGCTCCCCACCTCCAACAGACCCCTATTGTGTGATGTTCCCCTCCGTGTCCATGTATTCTCATTGTTCAATACCCACTTATGAGGGAACAGTGTTTGGTTTTCTGTTGTGTCAGTTTGCTGAGAATGTTTTCTAGTTGCATCTGTGTCCTTGCAAAGGGACATGAATTCATCCTCTTATGGCTGCATAGTATTCCATGGTGCATATGTATCACATTTTCTTTACCCAGTCTCTCTGATGGGTATTTGGGTTGGTTCCAAGTCTTTGCAATTGTAAACAGTGCTACAATGAACACACGCATGCATGCGTGTCTTCATAATAGATCCATTTATAATCCTTTGGGTGTATACCTACTTAATGGGATTGCGGGGTCAAATGGCATTTGTTTCTAGATCCTTGAGGAATTGACATTGTCTTCCACAATGGTTGAATTAACTTACATTCCTACCAACAGTGTAGAAGCATTGCTGTTTCTCCACATCCTCCAGCATCTTTTGTCTCCAGATTTTTTTAATCGCCCTTCTAACTGGTATGAGACGGTATCTCAAGGTGGTTTTGATTTGCATTTCTGAAATGACCAGTGAACATTTTCATGTTTGTTGGCCACATAAATGACTTTTGATAAGTGTTCCCATCTTTTGCCCACTTTTGGATGGGGTGGGTTGTTTCTTGTATATTTTAGTTCTTAGATTCTGAATATTAGCCCTTTGTCAGATGGGTAGCTTGCAAAAATTTTTTCCCCGTTCTGTTGGTTGCCAGTTCGCTCTAATGTATGTTTCTTTTGCTAAGCAGAAGCTTGATTCCATTTGTCTATTTCGGCTTTCGTTGCCTTTGCTTTTGGTGTTTTAGTCACGAAATACTTGCCTATGCCTATGTCCTGAATTGTATTGCCTAGGTTTTTTCTAGGGTTTTTATGGTGTTAGGTCTTAATGTTTAAATCTTTAATCCATATGGAGTTAATTTTTGTACAAGTTGTAAGGAAGGGGTTCAGTTTCAGCTTTCTCCATGGCTATCCAGTTTTCCCAACACCACTTACTAAACAAGGAATCCTTTCTCTGCTTGTTTTTGTCTGGTTTGTCAAAGATGGTTGTAGATGTGTGGCATTGCTTCTGGGGCCTCTGTTCTGTTCCATTGTTCTGTTTTGGCATCATGCTACCTGACTTCAAACTATACAAGGTTAAAGTAATCAAAACGGTATATACTGGAAAGTGCTTTCAACATATATTTATAATGTATGAACAGCCTCCATTACTAAATCTTACACAGGAGAAACATCTTAAATCATCTCAGAAGTTTATTTCAAAAGTAGATGCTAATTTTCTAGCAATGATTGGAAGATGTTGGGATAACTGCACCACTAAATAATTCAGCTTATTTTTAACTGAATGTGGTTAAGCACCAGAAGCTGTGTAGAGTTAACACCGTGTCTTGATTTTTACATCACAGAACATGAACCTGTTAAAACTCTCTAAAAATGGCTTGTTCCATAGTAAACAGACTTAATTTAAAGCACCAAATTGAGTGATTCTGTTAATGCCTAACCAAAGTACTTTCATGTATTTAAAACTATATAAGACTTATTTCTGCTTCAAATGTGCACCTTCTATCAATTGTCAGTCGGTCATGGTTAAGAATATCCACCCCGTTTGTTAACTATTTTTACTTCAGACTTGAAATGGATGAGATGAAGATCAACTAAACAATATGGCTTTGCTAGTCATTGTGTTTTCAAAGGTGCTGTTAGAAAGTCAAAGGGGGGAAAAAGCCTCAGACCCATGGTTACAGGGACCTGCAACATGTGTGAGCATAAGGGGACATGATAACATTGTCATTGGTTAATGTTAATGCTTCGAAGTGAAATGAAAGATTCCTTCTCGGGACAGTTCTGGACCTTCATTAGCTTAGCTGGTCTTTCTGCTCCGAGATCTTCATTTTCTTTAGCCTCAAACTCAATCTCATTTAGTTCAAAACTATGTTGGGGCTTAGGTTTTTGTGCTGGTAAGACAAGAAGCGGGTTGGATGATGGTTGGAATGCTCAACGAGAGTTGGTAGCATGCATGTCTCACCAGGCACACTCAACCAAAACCAAGCTGTGAGCAGGTGCGATCGCCACTCCAACATTTGCATCCAAAATATGTGCTCACTGACCAATACTCATCAACGTGGGGCCACTTCCTCTCAGCTGGTGACAAGGGGTCATCAGATAAGGGCTTCTCTGATCTAAGCTCATCTGCTTCGGAATGCTGATCATTTTCTTCCATTGGAGAAGAGGTAAGGTCTTGAAGTTAGGAAGGAGGGCTGCTGGTTTGGCTGAGACAGTAGCGGCTCAGTCACCCCAGTGGGAGGCTCAATTAACAAGGGGCTCCACAGGAGCAGACAGGATGGGGAGAGGAGCAACTACAAACTGAAATGCCGGTGCCTACTGAAGCAGCTGCATTGGTAGTGCTGAGTGTTCCCAAGAGTATCATGCAGTGGGGAGTGCTGCTTAAAACATGCACGAGGCGGTTGGATTATTCTACATTGGAATTGGTGTGGCTGAAGCAGTTGTCGGGACCAGGAGAAGCCTGCAGATGCCGCTTTTACTGGGTGAGAAACAGATGGCATGAGCGAATAGGTTTTAGTATTGTCTGAAATTTTTAATATAAAAATCAGGATCGGTTTCATTTTGTACTTGAGGTTGTATGGCCTGTTTTATTCCCTAAGGTTGGCAGTGACAAAGCCTTACTGTTCTGCTTGATTCAGGGAACGGGTTTCTTCTCCACTGTCCTTATGTGCAATAAACCTGTCATTGCAGCCCTCTTGCCAGAATAGGGAACAGGCTGAGTAAAACATGTTCCATTTTTGCGGCAGGGTGCCAGGACCTTGATGGTCCGATTTGATCTTGGCTTCCTTTCCTTCCTTAAAGCTAAACTCATCTGATTGAAAGTTTACAAAGAGGTAGCACATGAAGCTTCAAGAGATCTAGAAGCTTCAAAGCTGCTACAAATCAACAGGAAGTTGGGCAACACCCAGTGAAGCATGGAAGAGTCCTCTCAGGATAATGGGCACCCCTGAGTATTAGCTGGCAGGAAGCTTATATAAACTTGCTTCTCACTTTCTACATTGCTTATACCCATTACTGGAGGTAACAGATTTTTGAATTTGAGGTGTCCTGAACTTAAAGGCAAAAATCTGTATAGAAGCCAGAACAGCAAGTCCATATGGGAAAGTGCTTTGGGGCCCAGGCAATTTGGAAGGAGCTTTAAAGGTAGCAATAGGATGTGAAGGAACAGAAAGGAAGCGGGGCAAGTTGGGACAACACACCCACTCATACCAAGATTTTCTTGTTGGTCTAAATACTATCAGACATTCCCTTGGACTGAAAGCACCAGAAATCTTGGGTGAATCTGGGGTCACACCCACGGCCTCACCATGACCTGCGTCAGTCCGGAAAAAGTTCCCATTGAAGTGGGAAATCAAAGGCCTGTCCTAGGACAGAGGTGATATCAAAACTTCCTGTTGATTTTCATTAGCTTTGAAGGTCTCTTGATGATCTGGTTTTAGCACCAAAGGTCAATATTTTGAGCCTGCCAACAGGAATTTTATTACAGAAGAGACATAGAACTCCTAGGAGCCACACAGTTAATAAGGTTATACCTGAATTGAACCTTAGACTGGAGGTGGGGTAGCAATTATGTTCACTCCTAATGGGATCCTGGTGAGAATTGGCATAAATTAAGAGATTCTACTTGTGAACCCAACTCTAACTGAATACTGGGGTTTCCTTGAGAGGTAACTTTGGGGCTTGCTGTTTGGGGCAAAGGACCACAGTGTCCTGAGAAAACATTTTTGGGGAACCACTGGTATCGTTCAATGTCTCTTCAGAGAATAGTCCGTCACCACAGTGTGTCCCTTCCAGTGGCCCAGGAAGGATCTCAGCTGCAGGGTCGCTGTGGGTGGGGGATACTGTTTCTTGAATCCTGAGCTGTTTGGGACCAAGACTGAGTTGTCTCTTGGCTCTTTTACCTCTTAAAGAGGGATTTTGCACACCAATATTAGTGTGTATATCAGGAAGGACTTGGTTCGAATGCAAGCCACCTGAATTACCTGAGTGTCTTAATCCTAAATCGGTATCTTATCACAATCATGTTCCACTTTCTAAGGGTTTAGAAAAGCAACGTTTTTGGATATGGCTATGATCAGTGGGGGTTGGGAGAGTTGCCTGCTAAGAGGGGCTTCGTAGTGCCATTGTAAAACCCATTGCAGACTAAGGACTCTGGGTTCTGACACAGAACCTCAGTCCTGTCCAAATTCAAGCATGCTACTCCAGTTCTTGTCAGGCTTCTGACTGGTATGGGTGGTTTAGGCTCTGTTTTATCATCTTTCTTGACCTAATTGCTTTAATTTTTCCAGGGCTTAAAGTCTTGACTGATGCCACAATCTTGTTGGCTGCCTTGGTGGTCTTTCATAGTTGGCCATTTTTTTTTTTCCATTTTCCTGACTAATCTGGAAGGCCTTGCATGGTGCAATCGAAACAGTAGGAAAAAATGAAAGCACAGAAAACAGTCATTGGTCCTCTAGAAAGTCTCACTTCAGAGAATCTGGATGCACTGCTCTTGCCCTCAGTCGCAAAAGGTTTTGGTTGCTGTCCAGGTCACACTTGCAGGGCAGCCCATGGAAGGGCCCCCAGCTCCAAGCCAGCACCAGCCCTCAGGCAAATTTTGCAACTGGTGCTCACCCCTACAACTTTGGAGCTTGGGGACCCCCACAGGTGCGAGGGGTGTGGGCAGTTCCAGGAAGAGCCTGGCTGCTCCCAGCACAGTAAAGACTAAAATCCCAGAGGTGGGGAGCCGTTTGCCCCAAATGTCCACAGTGGAGAGACGGGGCTGCATGACTTGAGTGGGAAGGGGTATGTTGTGGGGGAAGGCTATGCACACAAAGCACAGGAACGGACTGCGGCCACTTCCTGCCAGGTCAGCCCCCTGGAGCCGCACTGTCTCCCCAGGACAGACCTCAGGGAGTCCCTTTATTCCTCAATTGGCTTTGAGAGAATTCTTTGAAGAGATCTCGGAGGACTCTACTGATAAAAGGTATCAGTTCTTCACAAGGACCTACTGCTGTGGGAAAAAGTTGAAGACTTTCTTGCGGGACTTGCCATAATTGTGTTAGAATAGGTCTTCCCGAGAGCAGATAAAGATGGAACTAGATATCTAAGAGGCTTACTTAAAGGGGGCTGGAAAGAAAATGGCCATAAAAGATGGAGAGGGTGATCTCAGAAGCTAGGAGCCATGAGGTCACAATGCAAGTCTCATCTTTGGGAGGGTGGAAGGAAAATAAGGAGGGTCTTAGATGTCTGAATCTCTAAGACAGTTTTGGAAAGGTTAATGGAGACCCTGAACAAGGGCACTTATGAAGAGTCCAGTATCTCAAAAGATTAGGCCTGTCTTAATAGCTCTGTGCTCATTCATTGGTCAAACAATTGAAGGAAAGGTGGAACCTAGACAAAGCCATGTATTTCTGGAGAACAGAACAGTGACTAAGGCCATCCTATATGCTGTCTGCATTCAAATCTGAAAGGCATGTTTTCATGGCTACCACAGTCCATTTTTCCACTGCATGGATCTCCTTGAAACAGATGTGGGGAGTATCCCCTTCATAGCTCCAGTGGACCTCCTTTTCTGAAGGGAAACTAAGGTTAGTAGAACAAACTAGGCTTTTTCTCTCTGAAGTCTTAAGCCACAGCTCTTCCCCTCATTCCTTTGCTACTCAATTCTTCGCACCCTCAACTATCGCCATGGCAAATCTTAATGGCTTACCTAGTGGTCTGATCCCAATCCCTTATTCCTGAGGGGGCTGACAATTTAACCATACCCTTACCTGGGTAATGATTCACATGTATGCCCATAGCAAAAATAAGGAAGCACCAGAAAATGTCCAAGTGGATCACCTGGCTTCACATATTTTACGCATCTCTTCCTATATTTTATGAAGGCAACACTCTTCCTGCTAATCAATATCGGTTACTTTTGCCAGTATGGCAACTCCTCGCTTGTTGATTCCTGGGGAGTGGAGTCCAAGGTATCCTGATGGCAGCTGTGAGTTGTAGCTCAATGGGACCTTGAGTCCCTTTCCCAGAATAAACCTATAGAAACCAGGAATCTCCAACCTTAAAGAGCCACAACTTCTAGAGATGGGAAGTCTCCTAGTAGACTATTAGAAATGACTATACATGGGATAGTTCTGTTTTTACCATGTCTTCTGGAATATAGACCTCTCCTATTGGAGACTCGGCACCATGGAGATCTCGACACATGTGATGCATTCTGAAGGCTGACATTCTGCTTCTGTGAAATGTTTTCTCAGATAATGCTTTAGTTGTGCTCTTAGAAGCCATCAATATCCTGAGGACAACTGCTTCTGGTAGTTGAGATAATGTTATACTAGTAAATCCCATTGTCATCAGCCCTATTCCATCCTGCATATGCCTTCCTGTGAAATATGTTCACTCTTCTGATTCTGTGCTGTGTCGGGTGTCTTGCCTGCAGATGAGAAATTTTGGAAGCCATCAAATCGCTAATGGCCAAAGCTCTAGACAAGAAAAGCAAACACATGCCCAAAACCAAAACATAACGAAGTAGAAACGACTGGCTATCCCAAAATAAAAGGCTCAATGTAGCTCTGAACTGCCACTAAGTGGCCACCTTGAGCAATACATCTGGGCTTCAGGAACCATACATAGGATCTTCTGCCGCTGATGCCATTTTATAATCCATAATTCCAGTTGTGAGCTGAACATGAAGACTAGCTAACTTCAACTGGCCAAATGACTTCATCTACTTGATGGTTCATCGCCTCTTTCGGTAGATGTCTTTTAATGATATAAGAATCTTCACAACTTGGGCCTGACTCCCATATACTCAGATCTATGCCTCTCTTCCCGTTCTCCTTGCTTCTAATCACCTAGTCCATTTCTAAGCCCCTGGCCACACAGAAGGCCATTGGACACTGACCAGGCATCTAGAGAAATTATCTTTGGCCACTTTTCCTTCCACAGGAAGTAGATAACCACATATATCAAGTTTCACTAATCAAAGACTGCTTCTCCACTCTTGAAACTGCCCCAGATACAGCTGTAATGCACTTGCCATGCGTCTTAGACCATAGCTAGCCAACCTATCTAAGCAGACTCTAGCTTCAGTTGGACATGTGGCACTGCTCTGTACAGCCACTCATTGGATGTGAGGAAGGAGGACTGGTGCAAACGTTGTGGATGCCCTAAGTCATTTGCTCATGCAACTTATGCTCTCTGGTTCAGTACAGCTTGGTCTCAGATTAACCACTTCCATCTTATAAACCTGGGCAGGTCCCGTGGAAGTCTGTTGTTGGTCAGACAAACCCATTTCATAATAGGCTGTTTTGAATACATGATCACTTGGTACCCCATAACCACAGCCCAGTAAAATGCTAGGAGCTATTTCTCAAAAGATCTACAATCTTATTACTTGTAGACAGGACTAATTGTAAAATACCAGGGATCTCTATAGTGATAATTGCATAAGCTTTCTACTGCATCTCTTCCTACCCCTGGCATCTCCAACACTTGTCTGTCAGTTCCTAAGGCTTAAGTAGCAGTGATGTTTGTACCAAAGCCTGGCCCTGCTGTAGCACTCATTCCTGCTCTGGGCCCTCTTAAAGTTGGAAGTCTTCTATGACTTTTGATATATGGACCAGGGCAGGATTCAAAGATGACAATGTCATTTCCAGAATCCCAAGAGGCCTACTATTCATTGTGCCCTCCTCTTTGGGATAGCAGATGCAAGATGAAGTCTTTCTTTACTCTGGAGATGTTCAGTGTAACTCTGGACCTAATTAAATACTTCTGACATGATGGGTCCTAAAAATTGTATTTGTGTCTACCCTCTGGAGCATGTGTCTAAGACCTTACAAAGCACCTCATTCTTTTGGCAGATAACCATGATGTTCTCTGGGATGTTCAGGCAGTCCAAGTCTTTTAGGACTATGGCAGATGACAGAGTAAATGTGCCCAAGGTGAACTGTATGAGGTTTTTCTATCCCATGTGAATATGAACTTTCTGATCCTTACATCTAGAATAGAAAGTGATCCAACTGCCAAGTTCTCTATCATGCATTCAAAAAGCTTTCTATTTTAGTGGGGAGGGCAGTTTCAGAACAAAGTCTATATGGCAGTTGAGCAACCTGGAATCGTAATTTAAGGGACTAGAAAAATAACCAGTGAATGGGTCTGTGGATCCAGGATACTGGACTGCTGAAAGCAAGGGACTCTATTCTAGATACTAGTCTATGTAGTAAATAGAAGAACCATGACTATACTTCCAATTTCTGGATATCAATGTTGACTCAAACTGAGTAATTCTCAAAGTCTGTTACTTCCCCAATGTACATTTGTCTGAGGAAATTCACAGGTGCCTTGAGGGAGAACTGAGATAATCATGGTATATAATCAGGGCTTTTACGGGGCTCTTCTACTTAAGAATTCAGGTATCTCTTCAATGAGTTCTTAATCTAGAAACTGACATGAGTTTGGGGAATGGCCCTAACATTGACACTATCTCAGCCTTCTGATCCTCCATTTTTGTGTTGCTCATAAGTGGTGAGCAGAGCCTTGCTGGCTGCAAATCTAATTTGGTCCTTGGGGGACGATACGTAATCTCCACAGCTCTCTGGGCAAGCCCCCTTAGTGTCCCCTCTCACCTTTCTGACTCTTACAGAACTGCAGCCTTCTGACTTGATGTTAAATGTTACCACCTGGCCTCACTATAGCTTCCTTATCCCCATAGGTAATTGTAAGCCTATGTCTGACTACCTCTGCTGTCATGTGTTGTGGCCTGAGGAAAACCATCACTGCACTACTTTGTGTTGGTGTCCATGTCATATCATTTCGTGGCCTTGGTGAACACTGTCTTCTGGTTTCCCCAATTGGACATAATCTTGATTTTTCTCCCCTTATGTCTATTATAATATCTTCCCTTCCCTCTTTCTTCCTGGACAATTTAAGTCATAGCTTTGCTGAGCACTGGCCATCAATACTTCTCAGGCTTATAAGCACCACCCTAGTGAAAGAGTTCCCCTGCCCCATCACAGGACATGTGACGGGTGTGGCTCGTGTGTTCAACTGTCATGCACTTAAACACCTTACACGATGAGGAGCATGCAGATGGGCAGGGCAGGACCCTGTGCTCCAGCCCACAGCAGCACGCAGGGCAGGAACCTGACTCCCAAATCTCAAGTGGACATGCTACAATGTGTTATCTTTGCCATATGCAGACAGCTTAAGGGTTAAACCGCTCAGTGGACCCTCTGCCTTTTGGCAAAGGCAGAGGGCCAGTGTGACCGCTTGCTGTATCCTGAGCTCTTGCCTGACATCCAGGAAAAGTTACAAACTTGAAAGATGAATGTGGGAAGTTTGAGTGGTGGATGCGGCTCCCAGTGGGATGGGTGGGGAGCTGGAAAGGGAATAGTGTGAGAAGACAATCTCGCCCTGGAGTTCGGTCATCCAGTGATCAGTCTCTGACTGCCCCCACCAAACTGAGTTCATATGCTCCTTTTCTCTTTGCCACTCTGTTCATCTCCTTGTCTGATCTGTTCATCTGCTCATCTGGGGAGGCTGGGGTCTGGGGCTGGTGGGTACACGATACAGGGGTATGCCAGGCCAAAAGGCAACTTTGAGGCATGATAATAGGAATACCTCTTCCCACTTTATGGCTACAGGTTTCCAGGTTGGAGACAGAGGGGCCTTTGCTGAGGAACTGCCCTCTTCTAGCCAGTATTCACTGACTAGGGGAAGAACCTCCATGCAGGGCCCCAAAGCAGCTGTAGTTTTCCATGCCCTTTGTGGACATCGTGCATGGCTTCTGCATGCCACTGGACACGGAGGCACCTGAGCTGGGAGGGAAGGCACCATGCACCACGTGGACCTGTGGCTGTTGGGATGGGGCTGGGGATGGCAACTCAGAGACCACATGGTTCCGAACTATACCTTTTGGCTGAGTCAAAGCCATCATTTAATATAATTGCTGCAGTCTGTAGTAAAACCGTTAACATATAAAAGAAATGGGAGCCATTTCAAATTGTGAAAGAGATACCATAACAAAGTCTAGGGGTCTTGGCCAATGGAGTTCAGTCTTGGAGTCTTCCAGCAAAAGATGCCTTTGGTTGCCCCAGGGCTTTACTCCAGTCCCATGTGACAGCTAGACCTCTGAAGGGAAACAAAGCCAACATTCCTTTAACCTAGAGTTGTCAGATCTTTTTCCATACCCTGACCATTCTGTTTTAACTTGCTCTTTTTTATATAGCAGACAAGCCCCCAGAGGAAAGAGTTCCCTTACTCCCATTGTGGGACACGGGACAAGGTTGTGGCTCATGTTTGGATGCTGTGTGTGCTCAAACCCCTCATGGGAGTAGGAGCACCCCTGGGCTCCAGCTCCACAACAGTGTCTGAGGTGGGAGCCTGCAACTCCTGAAGCCCAAGTGAGCGTGTTAGTGTGCTCAGTGGGATGAGTGGGAAGCTGGAAAGAGGACGGACCAGAATTGACTAGTAGATGAGCTGAAGAATCTAATTTGCAGGCCAAAGTCATCAGGGAAAGACTTGATGTGGTAAAGATGGGACCTTCAGAGGGTGAATGGTACCTTCCAGAGGGTGGAAACAGTGATTTTTGAAAAACAAAAGCTGACTAAAGCTCAGTTTGTGTATGTGGTGCCCAAAGGCATAGACAGGAGCTGTTTCTATTTGGCCATCTTGTCCCCTCCCTCTTTTTTAGAACATATTCCACTTAAGATGGAACTCTATACGAAAGGATAAATTTCTCTTATATGCAAATAGGCACAAATAGCATGATTCTCACACTATATTTCAAGTTACTTTTAAAAACAAAGTGCTTTAAAACACGTTTACAACTTATGAACAGCCTCCAATGATTACTAACGACTTATTTTACACAGGAAATGTTTTCTCTTAAAATATTTCTCAAGTTTATTTCAAAATATGCCAATTTCTAGCAATGATTGGAAGATGTTGGAGCAATGGCACCATGAAATAATTCAGCTTACTTTTAACTGGGTACATGTGGTTAAGCATCAGAAGCTGTGTAGTTAACACTCTTGATTTTACATCATAGAACATGAACCTGTTGAAACCCCTCTAAAAATGCTTGTTTCTAAGTAAACAGATTATTTAAAGCTCCAAACTGAGTCAAAGTTAATGCCTAATTGAAATGTTTATGTATTTAAAACTAAAACTCTTCACTTAAAACGTGTACCTTCTACCAATTTTCAAAATAGTTGGGAATAACCACCCTGTTTATTTCATCTCAGACTTGAAATGGGTGAGATGAAGATACAGTAAACAACATGACTTTCTTTAAACAGCACCTTGAAAAAATGCACTACACTAGCAAAGGCATTAAGAGGGGGAGAAAAGCCTTCAGACACAATAGTTACAGGACCCCGCAACATGTGAGCATAAGGGGACATGGTGACAAACATTGTCATGGGTTAATGTTAATGCCTTATGAGAAGAAATTTGGTTTAATTCGTTTGCTTCAGAACAGTTGTGGACCTTCATTAGCTGCCAGGTCTTTCTGCTCTGAGGCCTTCATTTTCTCATTCTTAGCTTCTTTAGCCTCAACCTTAATCTTCATAGTTCAACACCGTGTTGGGGCTTATTCAGGTTTTCATGCTGCTAACAAGGGGGAGAGGGAGGTAGGATTACTATGGTTGAGATGTTCAATGGGAGTGGTGGAGTGCAGCTCTCCTCAGGCACATACAATCAAAACCAAGCCCTGAGCAGGTGCAATGGCCAATCCAATATTTGCATCCAAAAGGATGTGCTAATTGTCTGACTACTAGTCTTCAATGTGGGGCAATTTCTCCTCAGCAGATGACAAGAGGTCATCAGATAGGGGCTCCTGATAGAGGCTCATCTGCTTCAGAATGCTGCTCATCTTCCATTGGGGAAGAGGCAAGGTCTTTTGTAGAGGTGACGAAGCAGGGCTGCTAGTTCAGCTGAGACATTAGTGGCTCAGTCACACCAGTGGGAGGCTCAGAATTAACAAGGGGCTCCACAGGAGCAGACAGGGCAGGGAGAGGAGCAACTTTGCCAAGCTGTGAAATGTCAGCTGCATTGGCGCTGCTGAGTCTTTCCGAAGGTGTTGTGCAGTGGAGAGGGCTGCTTCAAATCCACACGAGGCTGTTGGATTATTCAATGGAGTTGGTGTGGCTGAAGCAGTCTTAGGGGACCAGCAGAATCCTGGAGATGGCTTTGTTGGGTGAAAAGATGACATCAGCAGATAACTGAGTTGTCTGAACTTTGTCAGGTAAAATGGGGATCGGTTTTACTGCAGGTTGCATGGTCTGTTTTACTCCCCAAGGTTGGCAGTGGCAAAGCCTTACTTTTGAGTTGTTCCCCAAATCAAGCAGAAGAATAAGTTTCTTCTCCACTGCCCTTATGTTACATGCAAGAACCTCCATGATGATCATAGTCCTCTTGTTCCCAGAAGAGGGAACAGGCTGAAACACTTCCCCCCCCCCCCCACCCAGTGGGATGCCAGGACCTCAATGATCCCAGATTTGATCTTGGCCTCCATTCCATCCTTTGGAGCCAAACTTGCCTGTGTCTGAAAGTTTAGAAAGAGGTAGCACCTGGAGCCGCTCATCTTAAGGAATAAGGGTGGTTATCTCCTTGAGTTAAAGTACAAACCACCATGCTTCCATTCGTGTTGTGAATGTCCCTGTGGGGGTGGGCACAGAATTTCAGGCAAGTGGTGACTCCAGAGAAGGGACGACCTTTCTGCTGCCAAGCCAACATTCTGGGGCAACATTTTCATATTCCACCTGATTCTGGTAAGCTACTAGAGCATACTGCTTATAAATTGGAGCTAATCATGTGGACAAACTCTAAATTTAATCTTCAAGGTTTTTCCATGTAAGGACGAGGCTGGATCAATACTAAGTCTTGTGGGGCTTGGGTGTCTACCAAACTTACAGCCATTAAATGACATACTCCATGAACAGACAAGATAATGAAGCTCCAAAAGTCTCTGGATCAATTCCTTGACATGTACCCTCAAATTGTACCTGTACATCTTCCATCAGTAGGATGCCCATTGTATGACATTAGAGTTTTCTCTGAACTGTGTATAGCTGATCAGCTTTTGGAAGAGATGCCATCCCAATGTGATATTGTGCTGGCCTAGAGCCAGAACCAGAGCAAAATTATTTTATAAAATGCAAAACTGTTTTTAGATAAGTTGAAATGGCTGCCCCATTCTCCTCACAATAACTACTGTCCTTGGCCTCTGTAAATAGAACTGTTAGTTTGTCTTCAAAACTATGTAAAGCTGTTTACCTTTTCTTATCAGTAACTGCCAGAATTGCTAGCCTTTGCTTACCGGCAATTGCCAGACTAAGCAGCCCAAGCTAGTTCCATCCTGGCTCCTGTGACTTGTAATAAGTAACTAAGGTCTGTGATTTCCACCTTAACCAGATAATGTGTAAACAAATGTATATCTTGACTTCTGTAAACCACTTAAGTAACAAACGGAATGACAAAAGTCCCCATCCCTTGGAATGTCTGGAGACCCCCACCCTCATCTCTGCCCAGGAGGTAATTTACAGAATCCACTAGCCCTCGGAATGTCTGAAGCCTTTTCATCCTCATCCCCGCCCCTTACCCCCACTCCCAAGGTGGTTTTTTGGGTATAAAAAATCGTGGCACCCTCCTGTTGCCACCACAGGTTGGAGAGACGTGAGTCCTCTGTGGTCGCCGGCATAAATAAATGACCTTGCAACCTGGCATACTTTTGTGATAACTTTCTACACTCGGTCAAATACAACACCATGCCATGAGCACCACCATCACAGAAGTTGGACGGTGGTGGCTTGTATGCTGCTGGACCAAACAAAGAACTATTTCTTCATCACTGCTGCTGCTTAAAACCCACTTAGCAATTGACACCCATGAGAGCTTTATCCCTTCTATACCATTTTACACTATTTTTATCTTTACTGCATTTCCTTTTTGACCATGCCTATTCTCCATGATTACCCTGACAGCAGCAACACTCGTCCTGCCCCAAGGTGTGTATAATATGGGCCTGTGTCTTTTTGTATAACTCGATCAAGACAGTTGCAGGTGGACAGTTCAAAATCTTAAGGTGTAGACACTAGACTTTTTGTATGGTTAAAGTTCATGGGATAATGAAATTTTCCTGTGTACTTTCCATTGTGGACAGCTCTTATATTCCAACACTAGATGAACAGATTTCCTTTTCACTTTAGTAGAAACCAGTGTAATTCCACCTGAACATAGAATATTTACATTCCTAAGAGTTAGTGCCGACTCTAAGGGTGTCTCATGAGAGATCCAGGCTATATTGGCAGTCTGATTCATAAGCTGCTCCTCAGCCTGCTGAAACTGCATCTGGTCATTGTCGGCTATCACACTGACACACTGGCTAGGTGTAGTGGAGGGGCTGGACTTTCTGATATTCGCCATTTAAGCTTATAATTCTCAGATGTCATCGGTGAACATTGCCATTGTATTTCATTTGGAGATGAAATATGCTGAGTGAATCGAAAGGTTAATACATCTTTTTCTCTGCTGATTTAGGGTATCTCCATAATTTTGAGTACAGGAAATACTGTTTTGGGTTGCATAATGGACCTCGTTTGAGCTAGTGGTTTCCATAATTGGATTAAGGAAGAAACTTCCCCCAATATAGTAGGAACATCATGTGGACAAAAACTTGAAATTTCGATGCCATCCAAATGTCATTGTGCTATAAGTATAGGACAACGTTTCCCACCCCTGATCATTTTCTTAATGACTTACAACGTGGGCTGCTTTTTCCACCCATCTCTTGGTGGGTTGGTTTTTATCTTTCTGGGATGTGTTTTTTTTAACGAGGAACCATGATTACTTTGTACACTTGAACGTGGTTTCTGTTGTACTGTACAGCAAAAATCGGGACACATGCCATGAGGTTTGGTGTACTTGCAACTTGTTCTGTGGTTTTATGTCATTGAACTTAAAGTTGTTCCAAATGTGTTGCAACATCTTCAGTTTGAGTATGGGCTGCATCTGACATGATGGATCAGCCGACTTCAAAATTTTGCTGCTGTCCAGTAACTGGTTGCAATGCCTCGCTTTGTTATTTCTTGGTGGCAACTGATGAAAATTCTCGGAATAACTGTCAAGAGTCATTATCGCTGGAGCAATACTTGTTTTTATTTCAGTCTTGGATGAGTTTGAGGTTGGTATATTCATGTGACTTTGTGGATACTTGGTTAGTAGCTGAGCTGATAAATAAGTTGACAAGCGTAGTTCGCCCATTGGAAAAATTCATTTAACACGGTGGTTTCCTAAGATGGACACTGATAAAAATTTGACTCTCCTTGTAAGTTTGGGGTCTTGGAGGTCTTTTTTTAAACTGTAGAGGATAGCTTTGCAGTTAAGCAAACTGGCTGTTCTCTGCTCTGATAGTTCATTCTTTGACTTTGGGGAGAAATTCTCTAATTAGAGCTCCGAGAGCTGAGTCAGGGCCTCTATGGCTCCCACTTGCTCCAATTTTTGTCCGCTGTCTTTCCTTAATAAGGGACTTGATTGAACTGGATATCCATATTCTGTTTTTTAAATTTTATTGCATTTTAGGTTTTGGGCTACATGTGAAGGACATGCAAGATTGTTGCATAGGTACACACGTGGCAGTGTGATTTGCTGCCTTCGTCCCCATCATCCATATTTGGCATTTCTCCCAATGCTCTCTCCCCAACTCCCCACCCCCCATTGTCCCTCCCCTGTTTCCCCCAACTGACCCCAGTGTGTAGTGCTCCCCTCCCTGTCCATGTGTTCTCATTGTTCAACACCCGCCTATGAGTTAGAATATGCGGTGTTTAATCTGCTTCTGTGTCAGTTTGCTGAGCATGGTTTCCAGGTTCATCCATGTCCCTACAAAGGACACAAACTCATCGTTTTTGATGGCTGCATAATATTTTATGGTATATATGTGCCACATCTTCCCTGTCCAGTCTATCATCGAAGGGCATTTGGGTTGGTTCCAGGTTTTGCTATTGTAAACAGTGCTGCAATGAACATTCGTGTGCACGTGTCCTTATAGTAGAACGATTTGTAATCCTTTGGGATATATACCCAGTAATGGGATTACTGGGTCAAATGGAATTTCTATGTCATTGAGGAATTGCCACACTATCTTCCACAATGCTTGAACTAATTTACACTCCCATCAACAGTGTAAAAGTGTTCCTTTTTCTCCACATCCTCTCCAGCATCTGTTGTCTCCAGATTTTTTTAATGATCGCCATTCTAACTGGCGTGAGACGGTATCTCAATGTAGTTTTGATTTGCATTTCTGACCAGTGACGAGCATTTTTTCATGTTTCTTGGCCTCATGTATGTCTTCTGTAAAGTATCTGTTCATATCATTTGCCCACTTTTGAATGGGCTTGACAAAGAACTAAAACAGATTTACAAGAAAAAAAATTTTGGTTCTTGGTATATTCTCTGGAGTTTTTGGCTGATCACCTTCATTGTGTGTACTAGCCTGACAACTTCTGTTGGAGAGTGAAAGAATGTGGGAAGGAACTGCAGTTAAAGCCAGGCTACTGGAACACTAAACCATTACATCTGCCCTTGATCACAACTCCTATCTGTAGCAACGGAGCTCATAGTGTTAAGGTTTGCAGTTTCTGTTAGGAATTAACAAGAGTAATATCTTGCAGAAATACTGAACATAGAATTTTTAAAATGACATGTTTCAGTTGGTAAATAGTGTATGAACAATTTTGGAGGATTTGTTCATTTCTTGAGTGTTCAATTTTTCAGCTTCTGGGACATCAGCACTGAAGTGTCCTTTGATGTGATAAGTTAAATGTGACTTGTTTTATGTCCACTTCTCCACCTCAAGGCCTGTAATGCTCATTCTTTATCAACAGGATGCAGGTTCTATTGCAATTTTTCTTCCCCATGGGCATATTTGTAGCCCATGGATTCTGACTTGGGGCAATTTAAGGCAGACTTTGACAATAAACAGGTAAAACTTTGGGCTGCTTTTCCTTCTGGGGCCTCTTGTTTGCCTTTATAACCTCCAGATGCCTCTTGGCAGGCTCAAACCAAGTGACCCTAGGTGTTAAACCAGATCATCAGGAGACCCTTCAAATCTGAAAATCAATAGGAAGTTTGGCAACACCCAGTGAAGCATGGAAGAGTCCTCTCAGTACCTTATGGGAGCCCTTGAGTGTTAGCTGTCAGGAAGCTTATATGAACCTGCTTCTCACTTTCTACATTACTTATAGCCATTACTGGAGATAGTGAATTTCTTAGTTTGACTGAGGAGTACGTAATGAATTGAACCAAAAGTGTAGATATGTATAGCAGCCTGGACTGCAAGTCCATGTGGGACAGTGCTTTGGGGTTCAGGCCATTTGGAAGAAGCATTAAAGGTGGCAATTGAATTTGAAGGAACAGAAAAGACAGGCAAGTCTGGGACAGCACCCCCACTCATGCCAAGAGTTTCTTGTTGCTCGAAAAGAGTACCAAAGACCTCTCCTTGGATTGGAATAACACCAGGAATCTTGGGTGGATCTGGGATCTCA
>NW_022436987.1:0-40041 GCF_009761245.1 Sapajus apella | reverse complement strand
AGTCTCATAGCATTAAATAACTTACTGAAGCAGCTGAACCATAAACAATCACTTATTTACATACCTATCTGTATAAGAAAGCTTAGGGTCACAAAATAGATGTGTTTAAAAAAGAAATCTAAATCACAAAATAAAACAAGTCAATGAAATACCCTATTTTACATTTCCACAAGCAGAAATCTACTTGTACATGATGGTCTATCGGTGAACATTTAGCTTACAATCCCTTCTTATTCCTTCCTTAGATTCGTCAAAAGCTTAAAACAGATTTCCCACCATATATTTTAATAAGTTACAATGAGTCTTTCTCTAGAGAGCCTGCTGGAACTGTCTGCTTTTGAAACAAAATTGTAAATGTTAGGGTTGTGGGCTTTCTATGGCAGTTCCAAGGGAAAAGCACCGTTAGGTTTTCCACACTCCCCAGGAAGCTGACACTTGGAATGTTACAGCACCTCTGCACCTTAACAGAATCAAGTATTTCATTGAAAACTCTCCTTGTTCTAAACATGTGTGGGTGGTCCTCTGTTATGCAATACAATGAGTCAGTAAAGTAATGGGGGGGAAAAAAACGGAAGACTAAACTTGATGCCTGTTTTCCTGTTACCTAGAACATATACAATTATCAGAACTGAGTTATTTTCCCAACTCTAATATGCTATAAGGAAATAGCTCTTAATGGACAGAGCCATGTTATAGTACAATTCCTCTTGTTTGATTTGGGCTTGGGGAGGCATTTGATGGTAACAGGAAATTTGTTTTCACAATATTTCAACAAGAATTTTTTGTAATTCTGTATCAGACTTCAGTACCTATATCTGTCCACTCAATTTTTGTATTTTATCACCTTGAGACATGAGAACCATTTGACTCTACTGAAACCTATCCTGTCCCATCATCTCCTTTTGGAAATACCTCTCATGAATTATACTGAGAATGGTGGGATGAAACTAAACTGAAGTGGTTCAAGTCAGAAGAGACCACTATTATCTAGTTCCAAAGGAAATGTTAATATTGGTGATACACTTCCTAGTATCATAATTGACAACAACTCACAATCTATTTTATAAACTGCAAGTTTCTAACACTTGAATTGAAAGGACACAGTAAAAACACAAACCATGTGATTAGAATACATACTGCAGTTAGAATGGAACTCTATACAGCAAGGATAAATAACTTCTGTATACAAATATGCATCTTATACTACATCATTTGAAATTCTAAAAACAGAATGTGCTTTTAAAATATTTACAACTTAGAAACGGCCTCCAACCATTGCTAACAATGATTTATTTTACAAGAAATACTTCGAGAGAACATTTTATAACTTCAAAAGTGTATGCCAGTTTTCTAGCAATGATTGGAAGATGTTGGAACAATGGCACCACAAAATAGTACAGCTTATTTTAAGTGGGTGCATGTGGTTAAACACCAGAAGTTGTGTAGAGTTAACACCGTCTTGATTTTAACAGGTTCATATTATATGACGTAAAATCTTCAATTTGTTTCATAGTAAACAGACTTAACAAACTGATTCTCTCAAGGTTAATGCCTAACTGAAACATTTACATATTTAAAATGATGAAACTCTTATTTTGCTTACAATATGTGCCTACCAATTGTCAAAATACAGTCAGGAATACGCACTCCATTTGTTAATATTTTTACCTCTGGTGAAATGGATGAGAGGAAGACATAGTAAATGACAACATGCCTTTGCTAGTGCAGTTTTTTTTCCCCCAAGTGCTGTTAAAGTCACTAAGAGTGAGAGACAAGCCTTTCAGACCCAATAGTTATAGGGCCCTGCAACATGTGTGAGAGCATAAGGGGACACGGTGACATTGTCATGGCTTAATGTTAATGCTTCATGAGAAGAAATTTGGTTGAATTCCTTCACTGGACAGTTCCATATCTTCATGAGCTGAGCTGCCTGGTATTTCTGCTGAGGTCTTCATTTTCTTCTTAGCTTCTTTAACCCCAAACTTCTTTAGTTCAAAACAGTGTTGGGGCTTATTCAGGTTTTTGTGCTGCAAAAAAAGGCAGGTTGGATAATTGATTGGGGTATTCAAAGAGTGGCAGCCTGCAGCTCTAACCAAGTTCACTAAATCAAGATTAAGCTGTGAACAGGTGCGATACTCACTCCACCAATATTTGCATCCAAAAAGATGTGCTCACTGACCAATACTCAAAAATGTGGGGCGATTTCTCCTCTGCAGGTGACAAGGGGTCATCAGATAGGGGCTCCTCTGCTTCAGAATGCTGCTCATCTTCCATTGGAGAAGAGGCAAGGTCTTGAGAGGTTAGGAAAGGAGGGCTGCTACTTTGGCTGATGAGGCTTTAGTGGCTCAGTCACACCAGTAGGAGGCCCAGAATTAATGAGGGGCTCTGTCACAGAGGCAGACAGGGTGGGGAGAGGAGTAACTTCACCAGGCCGTGAAATGCGAGGGCCTTCTGCAGCAGCTGCACTGGCACTGCTGAGTGTTCCCAAGGGTATCCTGCAGTGGGGAGTGCTGCTGCTGCTTAAAACACACACGAAGCTGTGGCATTATTCTACGATGGAGTTGGTGTGGCTGAAGCAGTCTTCAGGGACTAGGAGAAGCCTGGAGATGCCCCTTCAACTGGGTGAAAAGGCAGATGGCATCAGCGAATAGGTTTTAGTGTTGTCTGAACGTTTTAAGATAAAGTGGGGATCACTATCACTTTGTACTTGAGGTTGCATGGTCTGTTAACTCCCTAAGTTTGGTGATGACCAAGCCTTACTGTTGTTGAGTTGTTCTGCTTGATTTGGGGAATAGGTTTCTTCTCCACTGCCCTTATGTGCAAGAACATCTGTCACCACAGCACACTTCTTACGAGAACGGGTAATAGGCTGACAAACACATTGTTTTTGTGGCGCGCTGTCAGTTCAATGGCCCCAGATTTGATCTTAGCTTCCATTCATTTCTTGGAGCCAAACTCATGTGTGTCTGAAAGTTGATAAAGAGGTAGCACATGGAGCTGCTGCTCTTGTGGAATAACACCTAAAGATCAGTTATCTCCTCGAGTTAAAGTACAAACCACCATGCTTCCAGTAATCGTGTTGTGAATGTCCCTGTGCGGATGGGCACAGAAGTCCAGGCAAGTGGTGACCCCAGAGAAGGGATGACCTTCCTTGCTGCCAAGCCGACATTCTCTGGCAACATTTTCATATTCCACATGATTCTGAAATTCAGGTAAGCTACCACAGCATCCTGCTTATAAATTGGAGCTAACCATGTAGCCAACCTGTAAGTTTGGTAGAAGTCCAAGCCCCAGAAGATTTAGAATTGTTCCAAGTTCTCCCTTAAACACACAAAAGATAACCCTTGAAGATAACTTATAGCCATCCAAGTACATTCTCCATGAACAGCCAAAAAAGGATGAATCTCCACAAGTCTCTAGATCATATTCCTTGATATGTACAGGTACGATTTTCATTGAGGGTACATCTTCAGTCAGTAGAATGCCCATTGTATGACTTGAGATTCTGAGTTCTGAATAGCAGTCAGCCATTGGAAAAGGAATGCCATCCCATACCATGAGTACAGCCATCATAGCAGTTGGACAGTGGTGGCCTGTATGTTGCTGGACCCAAGGAATTCTTAATCACTGCTTAAAACTCAGCAACTAGACAACCATGACAGCTTGTCCCTTTACCAGTGTAAACTGTTCCTATCCTTACTGTTTCCTTTTTGACCATACCTAATCTCTGACTTCCCTGACAACAGAAACACATGGTCCTGCCCCAAGGTATATATAATACGGGCCTTTGTCTTGAACGAGTAATACCAAAAGACAGTAGCAGATAAGCAGTTCAGAATCCTTAGATATAGACGCTACGTTTTTGTAGTGTTAGTAAAGTTTGAGATGACTGAAATTTTTCTGTGCCCACTGGACAACTCTGATGTTCCAACACTGAGTGAACAGGCTTCCTCTTCACTTTTGGTAGAAACCAATGTAATTCCACCTGAACACGCTACATTTACATTCCTGAGAGTTAGTGCTGACTCCAGTAAGGGTGTTGGATGAGAGATACCAGGCAATGTTGGCAATTGGTGACGCATGAGTTGCTCCTTAACCTGCTGAAACTGTATTTGATCATTGCCAGGCATCACGTTAGCTCACTGGCTAGGTGCAGAGGAGGGCAGGGTCAAAGGATGGGCTTTCTGGTTAGCATTCACCATTAATTGTATCTCAGAATTAGAAGCTTTATCAGTGAATGCCTTCCTGTTGGATTCTGTTTTAAGATATAAGCTGAGTGAATCCAATGGTTCAGCATTCATCTTTCCCCTGCTGGTTTAGGTTATCTCTAATTTTATCTGAATAGAGGAAATACTGTTTTGGGCTGTATAATGAACCTCATTTGAGCCACTGCTTTCCATATTTTGGTTAAGGAAGAAACCTTCCCAAATACAGTAGGAAAATCATGTGGACAAAATTGCCCAAAATTATGACATTTGGATAACATTGAAAAGTCAAATAGTGCCATAAGCATAGGACAACGTTGCCCACTTCTGATTTTGTTGATTACAACTGTGGGCTCTTTTCATCTCCTGATGGGGTGGATTTTCTTTGTGGGCTGTGTTCCTTGCTTTAATGCTGAACCATGATTTTGTAGTCTTGAAGGTGTTTTCTGTTGTATTGTGCCCTTTATAATCCTTTGGATATATACCCAGTAATGGGATTGCTGGGTCAAATGGAATTTCTTTCTAGGTCCTTGAAGAATCGCCACGTTGTCTTCCACAATGGTTGAACTAATTTACACTCCCACCAACAGTGTAAAAGTGTTCCTATTTCTCCACATCCTCGCCAGCATCTGTTGTCTCCAGATTTTTTAATGATCGCCATTCTAACCGGCATGAGATGGTATCTCAATGCTTTGATTTGCATTTCTCTGACCACTGACGAGCATTTTTTCATGTTTGTTGGCCTCATGTATGTCTTTTGTAAAGTATCTGTTCATATCCTTTGCCCACTTTTGAATGGGCTTGTTTTTTTCTTGTAAATCTGTTTTAGCAAGTTGTCCCAACTGTGTTGCAACGTCTTCAATGGAAGTATGGGCTACATCCTGACATGACACATCATCTGAGTCCAGATTTTTGCTGCTGTCCAGTGCCTGGTTACAATACCTCAATTCATTATTTCTTGGTGTCAACATGCAAATTCTCAGAACAACTGTCAAGAGTAATTATTCCTGGACCCATACTTGTATTGGTGTCAGTCTTGGATAAGTTTGAAGTTGGTATAAAAAGAAAATGAGTTTGACTTTTGAATATTCATGTGACTTTGTGGATGCTTGGGTTAGTGGCTAAGCTGATAGGTGATTTAGATAGCATGGTTTGCCCATTGGGAACCATGTTGCATGAACTTTGTTTTCCCAAAGATGGACGGTGATGGTTTGACTCTCCATGTAAATTTGGGTCTTGGAGATCTTAGTATAGAGGATAGCTTTGAAAGTTATTTAGCAAACTGGCTGTTGTCTTGTCTGATGAACTGACTTAATTGGTGTTCTTCATCCTTCTAAGTTTGGCTACCACTTAATGCAGTGTTAATCTCCTATCCATTAACAATAAGACACTTGGTTGAACTGGAGATCCATATTTTGGTTGAGCACCTTCGTTGTGTATACTAGCATGACAACTTCTGTTGCAGTGTGAAGAATGTGGGATGGAATTGAAGTTAAAGTCAGGCTACTGGAATGCTAAAACATGATTTCTCCCCTTGAGATGATCACAATTCATATCAGCAGCAACTGAGCTCACAGCATTGTTAGTTTGCAGTGTCTTTTAGGAATTTATAAGAATTGTTTTTAATGTCTTGCCACATTCTTCACTATTGAATTTTTAAATGACACATTTGTTTCAGTGGGAAAATAGTGTACATGTTTAACGCTATTTCTTAGTTTGTACAAACAATTTTGGAGGTTTGGTTCATTTGTCAACCTCAGTTTTTTGGTTTTTCAGCTTCTGGGACATTCACACTGAATTCTGACATGATCAGTTAAATGGATTTTTCTTGTGTGTCCACTTCTCCACTCAATGCCTGTCATGCTTGCTTTCTTAGTTACCTTTTCAAAAGGATGTGGGTTTGATTCCAATTTTTCTTCCCCATGCCACATCTAATGTATTTATGGAGTCTGACTTGGGGCCACTTACTGATTGGTTGTCAAAATCTGCCTTTAAAACTTTGGACTGCTTTTCCCTCTGGGGCCACTTGTTTTCCTTGATACTCTCCAGATTCCTCCTGACAAGCTACAAACAAGTGACCCTTGGTGCTAAATCAGATCAAGAGACCCTTCAAAGCTGTATACAGGAAGTTGAGGAAGACCCCGTGAAGCATGGAAGAGTCCTCTCTCAGGGGGTAATGGGAGCCCCTTAGTTTTAGCTGGCAGGAAGCTTATATGAACCTGCTTCTGAGTTTCTACATTGCTTATAGCTGTTACTGGAGGTTATGAATTTTTCTGAGTTTGAGGAGTGTGTTCTGAGCAAAAAGGCAAAAATATGTATAACACTCTGGACTGCAAGTCCATATGAGACAGTGCTTTGGGGCCTGGGCCATTGGGAAGGAGCATTAAGGTAGCAATTGGATTTGAAGGAACAGAAAGGAAGACAGGCACATCTAGGACAACACTCTCTCTCATACAAAGTTTCTTGTTGCTCTAAAACAGTATCAAAGGCCTTTCCTTGGACTTGGAATATCACCGGGAATCTCTGGATCTGGAGTCTCACCCTGGGCCTCACCATGACCTGGATCAGCCCCTAAAATTTCCAATTGATGTGGGATATCACCAAGCACCTGTCCTAGGCCCGAGGTGGTATCAGGAACTTCCTGTTGATTTCCAGTAGCACTGAAGTTCACGTGATCTGGTTTTAGCACCAAGGGTCACTTGTTTTGAGCCTTCCAAGAATCTTACTAGAGGTAGAAGTTGCCCTACCACTAGCCAAGCAATTAATAAGGTTAAGGTTATACCTGAATTGAACCTTAGACTGAAGGTGGGGTAGCAATCTCATTCATTATCACTGGGATTTGGGTAAGAATCAGATAACTTAGATTCTACTCGAGAGCCCAAGTCTGCTAACTGAATGCTGGGGTTTTCTTGAGAGGTAACTTTGGGGCTTGTTCTTTGGGGCAAAGGAGCACGCAGTCATAAGCAAACATTTTGGGAGAACCACTGGTATCATTCAATGTCTCTTCAGAAAACAGTCCTTCAACATGTCATGTCCCTTCCAGTAGCCCAGGAAGGATCTCAGCTACAGGGTCACTGTGGGTTGGGATACTGATTTTGGAATACTCTACTCCTTGGGACCCAGACTGAGTTGTCTCTTGGCTCTTACCGTTTTAAAGAGGGATTTTGCACACCAATATGGACTCGGTTCCAACGCGAGACACCCGAATCGTTCTTTGAGTGCTTTACTCGCAGATCGGGGAGTATCGTATAATCACAATCAGGTTGCTTTTCTAAACCCTTAGGAAGTGGAACATTTTTGGTTTTGGCTATGACCAGTGGGAGTTGGGAGTGACCTGCTAAGAGGTGCTTTGTAGAGCCATTGTAAACCCAGTTCAGGTTAAGGACTCTGGGTTCTGACAAAGACCCTCAGTCCTATCCAAATTCAAGCATGCTGCTCCAGCTCTTTCAGAAGGCTTCTGACTGGCATAGGTGGTTTAGGTTCTGTTTTTTTCCTCTTCTTGGATTGTTTTAACTTTCCAGGGCTTGCAGTATTGACTGATGCCATATTTTTGTTGGCTGTCTTGGTAGTCTATCATAGTTGGCTGTTTTTCTTTGTTTACATCTTCCTGACTAATCTGGAAGGCCTTGCATGGTGAGACTGAGACATAGCTACAGAGTAAGAAAAAATGAAAAAGCACAGAAGTCATTGGTCCTTTGGAAAGTCTCACTTCTGAGGAGAATCTGGATGCACTGCTCTTGCCCTCAGTCACCAAATGTTTCGGTCATTGGCCAGGTCACACGTGCAGGGCAGCACATGCAAGGCCCCCAGCTCCAAGCCTGCAACAGCACAAACCAGCCCTCAGGCAAACTTTCCAACTGGTGCTCATTCCCACAACTTTGGAGCTTGGGGTCCCCATAGGCATGAGGAGTGTGGTTACTTCAGGGAGAAGCCTACATACTCCAAGCACAGTCAAGGCCCAAGCCCCAGAGGTGGGGAGTTGCTTCCCAAAGGTCCACAGTAGAGAGGCAGGTAGGGCTGCAAGACATGGTTGGGAAGCGGTGTGTTATGGGGCAGGCTACGCACATAAAATTGCACAGAAGCAGATTGTGCGGCCACTCCCTGCCAGGTCAGCACCCGGAGCAGCAGTCTCCCCAGGACAGACCTCAGGGAGTCCCTTATTCCTCCTCACTTGGCTTTGAGAGAAGTCTTTTAAAAGTAGTCATTTTATATCTCTTTTCAAAGGTATTAGTTCTTCCCAGGGATCCACTGCTGTGGGAAAAATGTCGACATTCCTGTGAGACTTGCCATAATTGTGTTAGCATGGGTCTTCCCAAGAACAGATAAAGATGGAATTAGATATCTCAGAGGCTTATTTGAAGGCAGCGGGAGGGAAAATGGCCACAAAAGAAGATGGAGAGGAATGTCAAGAGAGGCTAGGGGCCATGAGGTCACAATGTAACTCTCATCTTTGGGAGGGTGGAAGGAAAACAAGGAGGGTCTTAGATGTCTGTGTGCCTCTAAGAAAGTTTTGCAAATGTTAATAGAAACCTTGAACAAGGGCACCTATAGAGCCCAGTATCTCAAAAGATTAGGCCTGTCTTAATACCTGTGCTCATTCACTGGTCAGAAACCGAAGTGGAGCCTGACAATGCCATGTATTTCTAGAGCACAGAGCACAGTGACTGAGGCCATCCAATATGCTGCCTGCATTCAAATCTGAAATGCATGTTTTCACGGCCACCACAGTCCATTCTTGCACTGCATGGATCTCCTTGAAACGTGTGGTGGGGGAGCATATCCTTCACAGCTCCAGTGGGCCTTCCTTTTTGAAGGGAAACTTAAGGTTAGTAGAACAAAATACAGGCCATTTTCTAGGAAGCTTTAGGCCACAGCTCTTGCCCTCATTCCTTTGCTACTCAATTCTTCTCACCCTCAACTATCACCATGGCAAATAAGAGTGGCTTACCTAGTGGGGTGACCCCCATTGCTTATTCCTGAGGGGACTGACACTTTAATCATACCCTTATCTGGGGAATGATTCACATGTGTGCCCATAGCCACAATGGGTCAAGAAGGTGGCAGAAAATGTCCAAGTGGATCACCTGGCTTCACATGTTTTCCACCTCTTTCACACATTGTATAAGGGGAACACACTCTTCCTGCTAATCAAGATCAATTACTTTTGCCAGTATGGCAACTCCTCACCTGTTGGTCCCTGGACATAGTAGTCCAAGGTATCATGGTGGCAACTGAGTTGGAGCTCAGAGGGACCTTGGGTCCCTCACCCAGAGTGAACCAGCTTTGGAAACCAGAATCTCCCCAGGAAGTTCCCTTTGAAGTGTGATAGCACCAGAGGCCTGTCCTCAGACAGAGGTGGTATCAGAAACTTCCTGTTGATTTTTCAGCCTTGAAGGTCTCTTGATCTGGTTTGCACCAAAGATCACTTGTTTTGAGGCTGCCACAAGGAATTTTATCATAGAATTAAGAGACCTAGAACCTATCAACAGCCAAGCAGGTAATAATGTTGTACCTGAATTGAACCATAGAATGAACTGGAAGTTGGGTAGTGATCATGTTCACTCTTAATGGAATCTAGGGAAGGATGAGATAGCTTAAGAGATTCTACTCATGAACCCAACTCTTCTAATTGAATGCTGGGATTTCCTTGAGAGGTAATTTTGGGGCTTGTTATTTGGGGCAATGTACTACAGACTGTCATGAGCAAACATTTTCGGGGAACCACTGGTATCATTCAATGTCTCTTTAGAGAACAGTCCTTTACCACAGAGTGTCGCTTCCAGTGGCCCAGGAAGGATCTCAGCTGCAGAGCCACTATGAGTAGGGATACTGATTCTTGAATCCTCAGCTGGTGGGACCAAGAGTTTCTCTTGGCTTTTACCTTTTAATTAAAGAGGATGTTGCACACCAATTGGCCTCTTTATCAGGAGGGCTTGGTTTCAATGAAGACATACTAATCTTTTGAGTGCTTATTCCCTAATCGGGGAGTATCTTATCACAATCATGTTGCTTTTCTAAACCCTTAGAAAGTGGAACCGTTTTGGATTTGGCTATGACCAGTGGGGGTTTTGAGAGTCGCCAGCTAAGACAGGCTCTTCATAATGCCATTGTAAACCCATTGTGGATTGTGGATTCTCTGTTCTGACACAGAACCTCAGTCCTATCCAAACTCACGTCTGCTGCTCCAGCTCTAGTCAGAAGGCTTCTGACTGACATGGGTAGTTTAGGTAAAGTCTTTATTCCTCATCTTTAATTGCTGTAATTTTCCAGGGATTAATGTCTTAATAGGTGCCACATCTTTGTTGGCTGCCTTGGTGGTCTTCTGTAGTTGGCTGTATTTCTTTTACATCTTCCTTCCTGACTAATCTGGAAGGTTTTGCATGCTGGGATTGAGACATAGCTACAGAGTAGGAAAAAATGAAAGAACAGGAAAGTTACTGGTCCTTTGGAAAGTCTCACATCTGAGGAGAATCTGGATGCACTCCTCTTGAGCTCAGTCACACAAGATTTTGGTTGCTGGCCAGGTCACGCTCCCAGGGAAGTGCATGGCTTCAGCTCCAAGCCTGCACCAGCCCTTAGGCATACTTTCCAACTGGTGCCCATCCCCACAACTTTGGAGCCTGGTGCCCATCCCCACAACTTTGGAACCTGGGGCCCCAGAGGGTATGAGGTATGTGGGCAGGTCGTTAGGAAGCCTATGGCTCCCAGCACATTCAAGGCCCAGGCCCCTGAGGTGGGGAGCCGCATCACAAAGCTCCACAATGGAGAGCTTTGTGTGTAGAGTTGCATGTCTTGGGTCGACCCAGGGGGGTGTCCTAGGGTGGCAAACCTGGGAGTAGAGGGTCCAGTGGCTGCCTGCACAAGACTGTGCAGGAGCAGACTACACAGCCACCCCATGCCAGGTCAGCCCCCTAGAGCAGCAGCTGTGTCCCCAGGACAGACCCCTGGGAGTCCCTTCATTTTTTTAAGTCCTTTAACAGAAGTCTTGGAAAAGATACCTCTGAAGACACTACTTGTAACAGGTATTAGCTTTTTCCAAGGGTGCTGTCAGCATAAAATTGAAGTCTTCTCTGTGGGACTTAACATAATTGTGTTAGAGTAGGTCTTCCCAAGAACAGATAAAGATGGAATTAGTTATATCAGAAGCTTACTGAATTGGGTTGGAGGGAAAATGTCCATAAAGGAAGATGGAGAGGGATCTCAAAGGCTAGGATCTGTGACTTCACAATGCAAGTCTCCTTTTTGAGGCTGGAAAACTAAAGCAGTTAATTCAAGGACATGCGAAGAAAGATGACTGCATTTCTAAATGTTTTGGAATGCTTAATGGAGACCTTGAACAAGGGCACCTATGTGGAGTCCAGTATGCCACAAGTTTAGGCCTATCTTAATAGCTCTTGTTTTCATTGGTCAGAAACAACCAAAGGGAACTGGAGCCTAGACAATGCCATGTATTTCTAGAGCACAGTGACTGACACCATCAAATATGCTGTCTGCATTCAAATCTGAAAGGCATGTTTTCATGGCCACCACAGTCCGTTCTTGCATTGCTTGGATCTCCTTGAAACAAATCTGGGGAGCATCTCCCTCATAGCTCCAGTGGGCCTCCCTTGCTGAAGGGGAAACTGACAGGAAGGTTAGTAGACTACAGTCCTTTTCTCTGAAGTTTTGGGCCACAACTCTTCTCCTCACTTCTTGGCTACTCAGTTCTTCTCACCCTCAATTATCACCATTTCAAATCTTGGTGGCTTCCCTAGTGAAATTCTTATTCCTGAGGGGGCTGACACTTGAATGATATGCTTATCTGGGTAATGAATCAAATGTATGCCCAATGTCACAAGGGGTCAAGGAAGCACCAAAAAATATCCAAGTGAATCAACTGGCTTCATATTTTACCCATCTCCCTTCAGACATTGTATAAAGGCAAGATTCTCTTCCTGCTACTCCTAATTACTTTTGCCAGTATGGCAACATCTCATCACCTGATGATCCCTGGGTGTAGTAGACCAAGGTCTGAATGACAGCCGTCAGTTGTAGTTTAATGGAACCTTGAGTCTTTTACCCAGAGTAACCCTGCTTTGGGAAGCAGAATCTCCAACCATGAAGAGCCAAGACTTCCAGAGATTGGAAAGTCAGTCTCCTAGTGAACTAATAGAAACGACTATACATAAGATAATCCATTTTTATCCCTTGGCTAGTACTATCTCTATAGTACTTCTATTGGAGAGCCAGCTCAATAGAGATACCTAATTAAGCACACATAATGTATTGAAGGGAGACATTTTGCTTTGGTGAAGTGTTTCTGAGATGCTGCTCTAGTTGTGGTCTTAGAAGGTATGCTCAATATCCTAAGGATAGCCGCTTCTGGTAGTTGAGATAATGTCATACTAATGAATCCCATGGTCATTAGCCCCATTCTATCCTGCACATGCTTTGCTGTGAAACATGCCCACTCCTTTGATCCTCTGCTGTGTCAGGTCACTTGCCTGCAGATAAGGAATTCTGGAAGCCGTCAAATCGGTAATGGCCAAGGCTCTGTGGACAAGAAAAGCAAACACATGGCCAAAAACAAACATAACTGAGTAGAAACCACTGGCCATCCCAGAATAGAGGCTCAATATAGTTCTGAACTGCCACTAAGTGGTCTCCTTGAGGAGCAATACATCTGGGCTTCAGGAACCATACATAGGATCTTCTGCCACTGAGGCCATTCTATAACCCATCATTCTAGTTCTGAGCTGAACAATGAAAGCTAGCTATCTTAAACTGGCAGAATCACTTCATCTACCTGAATGTTCAGTGCCTCTTCTGCTAGATGTCTTTTAAAGATACTAAAATCATTTTGGTGTGACTCCCATATACTCATGTTTATGCCCCTCTCCCAGTCCTCCTTGCTTCTAATCATCTAGTCCCTTTCTAAGCCCCTGACCACACAGACAGCCATTGGCCACTGCCCAGGCATTTAGAGAAATTCTCATCTTGGGCCACTTTTCTTCCACAGGAACTGGATAACCATGTATAACAGGTCTTACTAATTCAAGGGAGTGGAGAAGCAGTCTTTAAACAGCCCCATATATGGCGATAATGCACAAGCCATGCATCTTAGACCATAGCTTACTAACCCATCTGTAAACAGGCTCTAGCTTCAGTTGGTCATATGGCACTATTCTGTAGGGCCACTGATGGGATATGAGGAAGGAAGACTGGTGCAAATACTGTGGGTGCCCTGAGTCTGAGCCACCTGCTCGTGCAGCTTACATTCTGGTTCTGTCAGGCTTGGTCTCAGATTAACCTCTTCCACTGAACCTGTCCAGGTTTATAAGATGGAAGTCTATGGTGTTGTAGATCAGACAAACCCATTTTATAATAGGCTGTTTTGAATACATGATTACTTGGTAACCCATAACCACAGCCCAATAAAATGCCAGGAGCTATTTCTCAAAAGATCTACAATTTTATTACTGTAAACAGGACTAACTACAAAATACCAGGGATCTCTATAGTGATAATTCCATAAGCTTTATTCCGCATCTCTTACTGCTGGCACCACCAACACTTGTCTGTCATTTCCTAAGGTTTAAGTAGCAGTGATGCTTGCACCAAAGCCTGCTGTGTAGAATTCATTCCTGCTCTGGGCCTTCTTAAAGTTGGAAGCCTTCTCTGACTTTTCATATATGGACCAGGGCAGGATTCAAAGATGACAAATGTTATCTCCAGAATCCAAAGAGGCCTATTCATTGTGCCCTCCTCTGAGATAGCAGATGCAAGATGAAGTCCTTTTGTTTACCCTGGAGATGTTCAGTGTAACTCTGGACCTAATTAAATACTTCTGACATGATGGGTCCTAAAAATTCTTTGCAATTGTGTCTACCCTCTGGAGCATGTGCCTTACTAAGGCCTTTAAAGTACCTCATGTTATTTTGGCACAGTCAACATACTATTGGATCACTGCGCTCTGGGATGCTCAGGTAGGCCATGTCTTTTAGGACTATACTGTGGCACAAAACAACAAATGTGCCCAAGGCAAACTGAGTTTTACTGTCTGTCCCATATGAATATGAACATCCTGATCATCTTACACCTGGAGTAGAAAGCAATACAACTACCAACTTTATCATTCATTCAAAAAGCTTTCTATTCTAGGTGGGGAGACCAGTTTCAGAAGAAAGTCGATATGGCAGTTAACCCAGAATAGTAATTTAAGGGACTAGAAAAATAACCATTGAGTAGGTCTGTGGATCCAGGATACTGGAGACTGTTTAAAGCAGGGCTCTATTCTAGGTTTTAGTCTATGTAGTAAATAAAGGAACCATGATTACACTTCCAATTTCTGCATATCAATGTTGACTCAGACTGTTGAGTAATCTTCAGTCTGGTTATTCCTTCCCCAATGTACATTTGCCTGAGTAAGTTACTACAGGTGCCTTGAACTGAGATAATTAAGGTATATAATGGGGGCTTTTTCACTGCTATTCTGCTTAAGGATTCAGGTACCTCTTCAATGAGTTGACCTAGAAACTGACACAAGTTTGGGAAATGGGACCGACATTGACTTCACTAGTGATTATCTCAGGCTCCTGATCCTCCATTTTTGTCTTGCTCCTCAGTGGTGAGCAGATATTGATGGCTGCATATCCAATATCGGTCTTTGGGGGACAATACTTAACAATCTCCACAAGTCTCTATGGGTCAAGCCCCCCTCTGACTTTTCCAGCTCTTAGAGAACTGCAGACTTCTGAATTCTTGATGTTAAATGTTACTGCCTGGCCTCACTACATAGCTTCCGTATCCCCGTAGGTAGTGATAAGTCTATTTCTGTGACTACCTCTGACTTTCCCCTGACCTGAAGAAAAGCATCACTGCACTACTTAGTAGTGTTGGTGTTCATGTCATCAGATCATTTATGATGGCCTTTGTGAATATTGTCTTCTGGTTTCTCCCATTGGACATGATCTTCTCCCCTTATGTCTATTACAATATGTTCCCTTCACCCTTCTATCCTCCAGGGAAAGTATTTTGCTTTGCTGAACAGTGGCCATCGCTACTTCTCAGGCTTACAAGAGCCACCCTAGTGAAAGCTCCCCGGCCCTCATCACAAGACATGTGATGGGTGTGGCTCATGTGTTCAACTGTCACACATACATAAACACCTTACACAATGAAGACCATGCAGATGGGCAGGGAGGACCCAGTGCTCCAGCCCCACAGCAGCATGCAGGGCAAGAAACTGTGACTCCCAAAGCTCAAGTGGATGTGCTACAATGCATTATTATCCTTGCCATCTGCAGACAGCTTAAGTGTTAACTCGGTGAACCCTGTGCCTTTTTGCAAGGGCAGAGGGCCAGTGTGACAGCTTGCTTGTATCCTGAGCTCTTGTCTGGCATCCAGACAAATAGTTAAGACACAAACTTGAAGGATAAATGTGGGAGGTTTGAGTGGTGGATGTGGCTCTCAGCAGGATGGCTGGGGAGCTGGAAAGGGGATGGAGTAGAAAATAATCTTCCGCCAGAGTTTGGCTATCCTGTTGCCCACTCTTCCCTGACTGCCCCTGCCAAGCTCATGAGTTCATATGCTCCTTTTCTCTTTGCCATGCTGTTCTCTTCTGTACATCTCGTCTGCTCATCTGTTTATGGAGCCTGGGGTCTGGGGTTTATATGGGTATAGGATAGGGAAGCATGGCAGGTCAGAAAGCAACTTTGAGGCGTGAAGGGACACAGGTATTCAGGCTGGAGAGAATGGGACCTTTGCCGAGGAACTGCCCTCTTCTAGCCACTAGCTCCCAGTCTGTACTCCCCTCTGAAGAGGCATATTAGAATATGGATAACAATCTTAGCTACTTGCTGTTTGACAGGTGGTGGGTGGAATTTATGGGAAAACAGTCAGATTCCTCTCAGAGGTCTATTTAAGGGCCTCTAGCAAAAGAAAGCCATTGTCTGAGACTCCAGTTGCCTCACCATTTGGAGTGAGGTGTGCTCACTCCCCTTATTGGGAGTGGGAGAACCCCTGGCTCCAGCTCCACAGCAGGGAGGGGAGAGCCTGCATCTTCCGAAGCCCACGTAAGCATGTGTTACAATGTGCTCAGTCAGATGGGTGGGAAGATGGAAAGAGAATGGACCAGAATTGACTACTAGATGAGCTGAAATGCCTAATTTGCAGGCCAAAGTCACCAGGGAGAGACTTGATGTGGTAAAGATAATGTGACCTTCAGAGGGTGAATGGTACCTTCCAGAGGGTGGAAACTGATTTTTGAAAAACAAAAGCTGACTAAAGCTCAGTTTATGTGTATGTGGTGCCCAAAGGCAAACACCAGAGCTGTTTTTATCAGGCCGTCCTGTCCTCTCCCTCCTTTATTCCTTTTTTTAGAACACATATTCCAGTTGATAAGATGGACTTATATGCAAAAGGATAAATGATTTCATACACAAATGTACAAAAAATACACAACAGGATTCTAATATTTCAAGTTAATTTTTAAAATAAAGTGCTTCTAAAATACATTTACGGTTAGCCTCCAACAATTGATTACCAACAACAATGATATATTTTACACAAATATTTTAGGAGCAAACATTTCATAAGCTTATTTCAAAAGAATATGCCAACTTTCTAGTAATGATTGGAAGATGTTGGAGCACAGGCACCATGAAATAAAAACTCAGCTTATTTTTTAACTGGGTGCATGTGGTTAAACACCAGAAGCTGTGTAGAGTTAACACTGCCTTAATTTTATATCACAGAACATGAACCTGATAAAATCCTCTAAAAATGACTTATTTCTTAGTAAACAGACTTAATTTGAAGCACCAAACTGAGTGATTCTATCAAGGTTAATGCCTCACTGAAACATTTATGTATTTAAAACTATAAAACTCTTATGTTGCTTAAAATGTGCACCTTCTACCTATTGTCAAAATAGGAATAACCACCCCATTCTTTGTATCACAGGCTTGAAACTGGTGAGATGAAGATACAGTAAACGACATGACTTTCTTTAAACAGCACCTTGAAAAAATGCACTGTACTAGCAAAGGCCTTAAGAGGGGAAACGCCTTCAGACACAATAGTTCTAGGACCCTGTAATGTGTGAGAGCATAAAGGGACACAGTGACAACACTGTCATGGTTAGTGTTAATGCTTCATGTGAAGTGAACCAAATTTCTCTTCAGAGGACAGTTCTGGACCTTCAATAGCTGCCTGGTCTTTCTGTTCTGAGGCCTTCATTTTCTTAGCTTCTTTAGCCTCAAACTTGATCTTGTTTAGTTCCAAACCATGTTGGGGCTTATTCAGGGTTTTTATGCTGGTAACAAGACAAGGAGAAGTGGGTTGGGATGCTCAATGGCAGTGATGGAGCGCAGCTCTCCCCAGACACATACAATCAAAACCAAGCCCTGAGCAGGTGCAATGGCCACACGACCAATATTTGCATCCAAAAAGCTGTGCTCACTGACCCATACTTAATGTGGGGCAATATCTACTCAGCAGGTGAAAAGGGGTCAGTCATCAGATATGGGCTTCTCTGGTAAAAGCTCATCTGCTTCAGAATGTTGCTCATCTTCCATTGGAGAAGAGGCAAGGTCTTGGAGAGGTGAGGAAGGAGGGCTGCTGGTTTGGGTGATAAGAAGTCAGTTGTTCAGTCACACCACTGGCAGGCTCAGAATTAACAAAGGGCTCTGTCACAGACAGTGGGGAAAGGAGCAACTTTGCCAAGCTAGGAAATACCGGGACCTTCTGCAGCAGCTGCATTGACACCACTGAGTCTTCCCAAAGCATTGTGCAGTGGGGGGAGTGCTGCTGCTTAAAACCCACACGAGGTCGTTGGATTATTTAATGTAGTTGGTGTGGCTGAAGCAGTCCCTGGGGACAAGAAGCCTGGAGATGGCTCTTTACTGGGTAAGAAGATGGCATCAGCGAATAGGTTTTACTGTTGTCTGAACATCAGGTAAAATGGGGATCACTTCTACTGTTTCCTTCAGGTTGCATGGTCTCAGCTTTATCCACTGACCTTATGTGCGAGAACTTCCATCATGATTGCAGCCACCTTATTCCTAGAATGGGGAACGGGCTGAGTGAAACACGTTTTTGTTTTTCTTTGTTTTGTGGTGGGGTGCCAGGACCTTGATGGCCCCAGATTTAATCCTGGCTTCCACTCCTTCTTTGGAGCTAAACTCATCTGTGTCTGAAAGTTTATAAAGAGGTTGCACATGGAGCTGCTCATCTTGAGGAATAAGACCCAAAGAGCCTTTATCTGTTTGAGTTAAAATATGAACCACCTTACTTCCATTATTCATGTTGTGAATGTTGCTGTGGGGGTGGGCACAGAAGTTCAGACAAGTGGTGACTCAGAAGGGATAACCTTTTTTGCCCTTTCTTGGCCTTTTTGCCCTTTTTTGCCCAAGCCAACATTCTTGGGCAACATTTTCATATTCTACCTGATTCTGATAAGCTTCTGGAGCATACTGCCTACAAATTGGAACTAATTTTGTGGCCAAACTCTGCAAGTTATCTTCAAGGTTTTGTGTAAGGGAGAGGTTGGATTAATTACAAATCTTCTGGGGCTTGGGCTTCTACCAAACTCGATGAAAGTAGATTCTCCATGAACAGACAAGAGAATGAAGCTCCACAAGTCTCTGGATGAATTCTTTGACATGTACAGGTACAACTTTCATCGCAGGTGCATCTTCCATCGGGTAGGATGCCGACTGTATGACACTAGATTTTCTGAGCTCTGTACAGCTGATCGGCTTTTGGACGAGGGGTGCCATCCCATACCCTGATGGGCACCACCAACACAGCAGTTGGATGGTGGTGACCTGTATGCTGCTGGACCAAATAGAGAACTATTATCACTGCTGCTGCTTAATACCCACTTAACAATTGGAAACTGATGCAAGCTTGTCCCTTCTTTACCAGTGTACACTATTTCTATCTTTATTGCATTTCCTTTTTGACCATGCCTATTCTCCATGATTTCCCTGACAGCAGCAACACTCAGTCCTGCCCCAAGGTGTGTATAATCTGGTCCTCTTTTTGTATAACCCGATCAAGGCAGTTGAAGGTGAGCAGTTCAAAATCTTAGGTTATAGACACTAGATTTTTTGTATGGTTAATGAAGTTCATGGCATAATATCAAAATTCTCCTGTGTACTGTCTACTGTGGACAACTGATGTTTCAACACTGGATGAACAGACTTCCTCTTTTGGTAGAAACCAATGTAAATTCCACCTGAACACACCACATTTACATTCCTGAGAGTTAGTGCTGACTTTGGTAAAGGGTGTTCAATGAGAGATACCAGGCAGTGTTGGCAGTCTCTGATGCATGAGTTGCTCCTTAACCTGCTAAAACTATTTTTGGTCATTACCAGCCAACACATTAGCACAGTGGTTAGGTGAAAAGGTCTGGATCAAAAGATGGGCTTTCTGATTGGCATTCACTGTTAACTGAGAATTATAAGCTTTATCAGGGAATGCCTGCCCACTGGATTCTGTTTCAAGATGAAATAAGCTGAGTGAATCAAATGGTTCAACCTTAATCTTTTCCTCTGTTGATTCAGGATATCTCCAATTTTATCTCAGTGAGTAGGGGGAAAAGTTTTGGGTTGTACAATAGGCCTTGTCTGAGCCAGTACCATATTTGGGTTGGAAAATTTTCCCAAATGCAGTAGGAAAATCATGTGGACAAAATTATTCAAAATCTCGAATTTCGTTGCTATCCAAATGTCGCATATTGTGCCACACATAGGACAACTTTTCCCACTTATGATTGTCATCTTGATACCTTACAACTGAGGGCTTTTTCGGCCGATCTCTTGATGGGGTGGATTTTCTTTTTCTGTGATGTGGTCTTTTGCTTTGTTAATAAACCATGATTTTGTATACTTGACAGTAGTTTCTGTTGTACTATACACCAGAAATACACTTGGGAAAAGAGCACATTACATGCCACAAGGCTTGTTGGTGTACTTACAACTCTTGTCCTGTGGTTTTATACAATCAAAGTTATTGAAGCAAGTTCTGTCAGCTGTTGCAACGTCTGCTTCCATTTGAGTATGGGCTGCTTCCTGGCATACATCAGCAGAGTCCAAATTTTTGCTGCTGTCAAGTGTCTGGTTACAATGACTCCATTATTTCTTGGCAACTGATGAAAATTCTTGGAACAACTTTCTAGAGTAATTATCCCTGAAGCAATACTTATATTGATGTCAGTCTTGGATGAGTTTGATTTGGTATAAAAAGAAGGAATTTTTGACTTCTAAATATTCATGTGACTTTGTGGATGTTTGGTTAGTAGCTGAGCTACTAACCAAGTTGGAAACTTGGTTTGGAAAACTAGTTGGAAAGTGTAGTTTGCCCATTGAAAACCGCTGTGTTGCATGAACTTTGTTTTTCCAAAGATGGACAGTGATGGTTTGGTGACTCTCCTTGTAAGTTTGGGTCTTGGAGGTCTTTTTATAACAGTGTAGAGGATAGCTTTGCAGCTATGAAACAAACTGGCTGATGTCTGCGTAATTCTTCATCTTTCTGACTTTGGGGAGGAATTCTCTGAAGGGGCTTCTGAGAGTTGAGTCAGGGCCTGTATGGTTACCACTTGCTCCAATGTTAATCTATCTTTGAGATAACAGACTTGAACTGGAGATTCATCTTTTGGTTTCTTACCTGGAATACTCTCTGGAGTTTTTGGTTGATTGCCTTCATTGTGTATACTAGCATGACGACTTATGTTGAAGTATAAAGAATGTGGAATGGAATTTCACTTAAAGCCAGGCTGCTGGAATACTAAAACATGACTTCTCCCCTTGATGATCACAACTCACATCAGTAGCAATGGAGTTCATGGCATTGTTAGGGTTTTCAGTGTCTTTTAGGAATTTGTAAGACTTGTTTTCCAATGTTTTGCTGATTTCTTCAACACTGAATTTTTTAAATGACACATTTGTTTCGATTAGTAAATGTACATGCTTATTGCCATTTCTTAGTTTGTACAATTTTGCAGGTTTGGGTCATTTCTTTTCAATCTCGGCTTTTCTATTTGTCAGCTTCTGAAACATTAACACTGAAATCTCCTTCAATGTGATCAGTTAAATGTGATTTCTTTTGTGTCCACTTCACCTCGATGCTGTCATGCTTTCTTCATTCTTACATTTCAAAGTGTGGGTTCCATTCCAATTTTTGTTCCACCTGACCACATTTACTGTAGTCCATGGATTCTGACTTAGGGACATTTACTGGTTTGTTGTCAAAATCTGCCTTTAAAACTTGAGGCTGCTTTTCCCTCTGGAGCCTCTTGTGTTACTTTGTAACTTCCAGATTCCTCTTTGCAGGCTCAACATGAGCAACACGTGGTGCTAAACAAGATCAAGAGATCCTTCAAAGCTGCAAATCAGCAGGAAGTTAGGCAACAACCAGTGTAGCATGGAAGAGTCCTCACTCTGGGGCTAATGGGAACCCCTCAGTGTTAGCTGGCAGAAAGCTTATATGAACCTTTCTATATTTTCTACATTGCTGATACCCATTACTGGAGTTAGTAAATTTGTCTCTAAGCTTGATGGAGTATTAAAGGTAGCAATTGGATTTGAAGGAACAGGAATGAAGACAGGCAAGTCTGGGACAACACCCTCCACTAATACCAAGAGTTTCTTGTTGCTCTAAGAGTACCGAAGACCCCTTCTCAGACTGAAATAGAATCAGGAATATCGGATGGATCTGGGGTCTCCCCCAGGGCCTCAACGTGACCTGGGTCAGCCCCAGGAAGTTCCCATTGAAGTAGGATAGCATCAAAGGCCTGTCCTAGGAGAGAGGTGATACCAGAAACTTCCTGTTGATTAGCAGTGACCTCTTGGCTCTTACCTTTTAAAGAGGGATTTTGTACACCACTTAGTCTCCGGATAAGGAAGAACATGAGTGTCTTGTCTTGGAACCAAATGATTGAGTGCTTTACTACCAAATCAGGATCTTATAGTCACGATCATGTTGCTTTTCTAAACCCTTAGAAAGTGAAACCTTTCTGGACTTGGCTGTGACCAGTGGGGCTTGGGAGAGTTGCCTGCAAGAGGTGCTTCATAGAGCCATTGTAAGCCCATTGCAGGTTAAGGACTCTGGGTTCTGACATCCTCAGTCCTATCAAAATTCATACGTGCTGCTTCAGCTCTTGTCAGAAGGCTTCTGACTGGCATGGGTGGTTTGGGTGTTTTTTAAACACATCTTTCTTAAGTTAATTGCTTTAATTTTCCAGGGCTTAGTCTTGACAGATGCCACCTTTTGGACCTGCTGTAGCACTCATTCCTGCTCTGGGTCCTCTTAAAGTTGGAAGCCTTCTATGACTCTTCATATTGGCCGGGGCAGAATTCCTAGGTGACAAATGTTATCTCAAGAATTCAAAGAGGCCTGCTATTCCTTGTGCCCTCCTCTTTGAGATAGAAGACACCAGATAAAGCCTTTTTCTTTATTCTGGAAATGTTCAATGTAACCTTGGACCTAATTAAATACTTCTGACATGATGGGTCCTAAAATTCTTTGGATTTGTCTCGACCCTCTGGAGCATGTGTCTTACTAAGGCCTTTACAAAGTACCTCATGTTCTTTTGGCACAATCAACATGATACCACTGGATCACTGATGTTCTCTGGGATGTTCAGGCAGTCCAAGTCTTGTAGGACTATATGGCAGATGACAGTTAATGTGCCTGAGGAAAACTGAGTCTTATTTTCTATCCTGTATGAATATGCACTTTCTGATCATATAACTGAAATAGAAGGCAAGAAAACTGCCAAGTTCTCATGCATTCAAAAAGTTTTCTATTTGGGTGGACAGGGCAGGTTCAGAAAAGTTCCGACATGATAGTCTTAAACAACCTGGAATAGTAATTTAAGTGACTAGAAAAATAACCAGTGTGGGCCTCTGCATCCAGGATACATGGAGACTGTTTAAAGCAGGAACTCTATTCTAGATATTAGTCCTTGCAGTAAATAGAGGAACCATGACTATACTTCCAATTTCTGGATATCAATGTTGACCCAAACTGTTCAGTAATCCTCAGTCTGGTTATTCCTTCCCCAATGTACAGTTTCCTGAGTAAATTATCACAGGTGCCTTGAGGAGGAAGTGAGATAATCATGGTATATGATGGGGGCTTTTTCAGGGCCTTTCTACTTAAGGATTCAGTAACCTCTTCAAGGAGTTCTAGATATAGAAGCTGACACGAGTTTGGGAATTGAACCTAACATTGACTTCACCAGTGATTATCTCAGCCTTCTGATCCTCCACTTTTGTCTTGCTCATAAGAGGTGAGCAGAGCCTTGCTGGCTGCATATCTAATTTGGTCCTTGGGGGACAATATTTAACAATCTCCACAACTCTCTCTCTGGGCAAGCCCCCTTAGTGTCCCCTCTGACCTTTCTGGCTCTTACAGAACTGCAGCCTTCTGACTTCTTGATGTTAAATGTTACCACCTGGCCTCACTATAGCTTTTAATCCCCATAGGTATTGATCAGCCTGTGTCTGTGATTACCTTTACTGCCATGTGTTCTGGACTGAGGAAAACCATCACTGCACTACTTAGTAGTGTTGGTGTTCATGTCATCAGATCATTTGGCCTTGGTGAATAATGTCTTCTGGCTTCTCCCATTGGACATGATCTTCTCTCCTATTATATGTTCCCTTCCCTCTTTGTCTTCCAGGGAAATGTGAGTTTGCTTGCTGAGCAGTGGCCATCACTATTTCTCAGGTTTACAAGAGCCTCCCTAGTGAGTTCCCCTGCCCTCACCACAGGACATGTGATGGGCGTGGGTCATCTGTTCAATTATGCACACGTAAACCTTACAGGAGGAAGGGAGCATGCAGATGGGTAGGGCAGGATCCTATGCTCCAGCCCCACAGCAGCATGCAGGGCAGAAACCTGACTCCCAAAGCTCAAGTGGACTTGCTACAATGGATTATTTTACCCTTGCCAGCTGCAGACAGTTTAAGCATTAAACAGCTCAGTGGATCCTCTGCCTTTCTTGCAAGGGTAGAGGGCCAGTGTGACAGCTTGCAATATCCTAAGCTCTTGTTGGGTGTCCAGAAAACAGTTGCACACAAACTTGAAGAAAGAATGGGAGGTCTGAGTGGTGAATGTGGCTCCCAGTGGTATGGCTAGGGAGCTGGAAAGGGGATGCAGCAAGAAAACAATCTTCCCCTAGAATTCGGCCATCCAGTGGCCAATCTCTTCTCTGACTGCCCCCGCCAAGCTCCTGAGTTCATATGCTCCTTTTCTCTTTGCCATGCTGTTCTGTTCTGTACATCTTGTCTGCTCATCTGCTGATCTGTTTGTGGAGCCTGGGATCTGGGGCTTATATGGGCACAGGATAGGGAAGCATGGCAGGCCAAAAAGCAACTTTGAGGCATGAAAATGGGAATGCCTTTTCCCATTTAAGAACACTGGTATTCAGGCTGGAGAGTGGGACCTTTGCTGAGGAACTGCCCTCTTACAGCCACTAGTTCCCTGTCTCTTGTCTGTATTATATTTCCTTCTGAAGAGACACATGTAACTGCCATTAGAATATGGATAACTACCAATCTTAGCTACTTCCTACTTGACAGCTGGTGGAATTTAAGTGAAAACAGTCAGAGGTTTAAGAGTCTCTGGCAAAAGAAAGCCATTGTCTGACTCCAATTGCCTCACCATTTGGAGTTTGGCTTTCAGGCAAGAGAAAGTTTTGTAAGGTTAAGTACGCATGAGTTAAACATGTGTATTATACAAGAAAAAATCTAGTGCAAAGATTATGGCAGAAAATGAAACATACTAACATTGTACCCTGAGCTGTTTCACCCTGGTGAAAGAAAATAAACCTCATGCAGGTGTGGTTAAACTTGAGAAGAGGGAGGTAACTGTTGTTGCCACATATATAACAACTAATAGATGCACCTTAGGAATTCTGGAGTTTGTGGGCTGTCATGGTGGCCATAAAAGCTGCTTCTGCTTTTGTGTGTCTCCCTGTCTTGTAAAAGACTAAGGTAGCCACTTTGAAAAGGTCCTCTACTGTCTGGTCCTAGGGCCCATTTCTGCAATGTCCCCCTGATAACAGGGCTGAGTAATAAATTTATTCTTCATAATTCCTCAACTGAATCAGGAGATAGCTGTGCTTTACCAAGGGCCCTTCTAGCCTTTCCAAAGAGTTTCATTAAATTCCTGGCCTATCATGGTCTATTTCATTGGATTCCCAGTCTATCTATAACTGAGTCTTGGTCTTAGCTCTACACAAGCCCTTCATTATGCACACCTGACAATATCTGCTCTTCCAGTTTCCTCTCTAGTCATTGGAATCCCATCCAGGGTCATCTGTTGGTACTGCTTTTCTTCCATTTGGATCAAGTTTGCCTTCCTTTCTGATGCTAAAATACAAAGCTCGTCCCCAAATTTTTCTGCCACTGGCAGAGCAGCTTGCTTCTCGGTGTCCATCAGGGTTTGATTTGAGAGTAACATTTTTTTGGGGGGGAAACTTAAATATTTGGGTTACAGTCTAAAAAGCCTCTTTACTTTTCACCCTCCCCTCATTAATCTATGTAAAGAATGTCTGGGTTCTCTGAAAACTTGCCAGGATTCCCTTAATTTGCTTTAATTTCTGTAGAGAGAATAGGACCTGGACCTTACTAGAGCCAAATTCACCAGCCATCTGTTGGAGGGGCACTAGTGAGCCTGGGGCTTGTCTACTGTGAGGATTTCTAGGATGGGGCAGGAGAGACTGAAGATGGGTAGGGAGGTTGGCATGGACCTGAGGAAGCAGGGCTTGAGGGAGCTGGCTGCTCTACTGGGGGTGCCTCTGGAATTCATTTCCTTAGTTTTGGGATGGCCCCTTATGACCTTTCCTTAGATGGCAAACAGGAGGGCTGCATTAGCCCTACACTGTTGGCAAAGCTCTACATTGCCTGCAAGGTATACAAAAGCTGTACAGATGGAGCCTCAGACCGTATGTCCTTATGCCCATATAAAAAGGTCCAACTGCCCAATAGTATTGAAATAAATGACTCCTGAGGCCAAGCCATTCCTTTATAATTTGGCCAATCCTTTGTGCAGAGGGTTATGAGACATCTTGTTCCCCAGATATTGAGGGTTAAGCAGTCTCCATGGTTCAGGTTAAAGACCACAGGGAGTATAAGCTGGGGTGGTGAACAGAGCTGTTTGCCCATTCTGAAAGGTAGGGAAATAGAGGTATTGCTCACTTCCCTTCTTTCAGCAAAAATTTGGTGTGAGGAAGAAAGGCATTTCTCTTTACCCCAAGTCCCAGTGACCCTAGACAGATGCCACCCATGGGTACCCCTGCAACTGTGAAGCAGGGAGCACCGAGGGAATATGAATTATCCATTCTTACCTGTGTCTTTATTTTCCCTGCTGTCAGCAACCTTTGAGTTTCCTGGGCCTTATCGATGCCATGGAGTACAGCCTCCTCCCCTGAAGCAGGGGTTTAGTCGGCATGAATTTGTTCTGCCTATTTACTTGGTGCCTGTCACCTAGGTTTATAGTCCTCAGATCTAGTTTTCCTTTCTAGGGCCTCAGCCTGAAGCCTGGAATTGAGTTTGGGACAGAATATTTCAGGGGCCTGCATGTGTCTAAGTCTCAAATGAGCCCTACCACATTTGCAATTACTATCCACCAAGGGCCACTCCATTTTTTTTTTTTTTTCTATCATAAGCAGAGTGTTGGGGAAAGGAACCCTCTCACTTGAGGAGAAAGAAAATGGGGAAGGGAAAGAAACACAGCTTAAGGGGTAAAAGGGGGGGTCTGGGGGAAGAACCTCCACACAGGGTCCCAGAGGCAGCTGCAGTTTTCTCCTGGCCTTTGTGGGCATTGGGTGTGCCTTGCACTTGCTGCTAGACACCCAGAGGCCTCTGAGCTGGGAAGGAAGGCACCATGTACCACATGCACCTGCTGTTAGGATGGGGCTGGGGATGGCACCTCTAAGATACCACATGGTTCAGAACTGTACCTTTTGGCTGAACTAAAGCCATCACTTAATATCGCTGCAATCTGTAGCAAAACCACTAACATTATAAATGATGAAATAGCCATTTCAAACCATGGAAGAGATAGTCTAGGGGTCTTGGCCAATGGAGTTCAGTCTTGGAGTCTTCCAGCAAAAGATGCCTTTGCTCTTCCCAAGGCTTTACTCCAGTCCCATGTGACAGCTAGACCTCTGTGAAGGGGAAACAAAGCCAATATTCATTTAACTTACAAGAATGAGTTGGCAGGGTCATGAAAACCCAGTTCTGTGTTTCAACTTGCTCTTTTTTGTACAGCAGAGAAGCACCCAGAGAGAGTTCCCGGACCCCCTTTGTTGGACATGTGACAAGGGTGTATGCTCATCTGTTTGGATGCTGTGTGTGCTCAAACTCCCCCAGGAGTGGGAGTACCCCTGGGCTGGAGCAACCCTGGGCTCCAGCCCCAGAGTGTCCGGGGTGGGAGACTGCAACTCCTGAAGCCCTAGTGAGCATGTGTTAGTGTGCTCAGTGGGATGAGTGGGAAGCTGGAAAGAGGACAGGCCAGAATTGACTAGTAGATGAGCTGAAGTGTCTAATTTGCAGGCCAAAGTCATCAGGGAAAGACTTGATGTGGTAAAGATGGGACCTTCAGAGGGTGAATGGCACCTTCCAGAGGGTGGAAACAGTGATTTTTGAAAAACAAAAGCTGACTAAAGCTCAGTTTGTGTATGTGGTGCCCAAAGGCATAGACAGGAGCTGTTGCTATTTGGTCTTCTTGGCCCCTCCCTCCTTTATTATCTTAGAACACATTCCACTTAAGATGGAACTCTATACGAAAGGATAAATTTCTCTTGTATGCAAATAGGCACAAATAGACATGATTCTTGATTTCAAGTTACTTTTTAAAAAAGTGCTTTAAAACACGTCTAAAATTTATGAATAGCCTCCAATGACTACTAACAACTTACTTTATACAGGAGAAATATTTTCAGAGAAAACATTTAATAAGTTTATTTCAAAAGAATATGCCTGTTTCTAGCGATGATTGGAAGATGTTGGAGCAATGACACCATGAAATTCAGCTTACTTTTTACTGGGTACATGTTAACCACCAGAAGCTGTGTAGTTAACTGTCTTGATTTTACATCATAGAGCATGAACCTGTTGAAACCCCTCTAAAAATGCTTGTTTCTTCGTAAACAGACTTAATTTAAAGCTCCAAACTGAGTGATTCTGTCAGTTAATGTCTAACTGAAATGTTTCTTTATGTATTTAAAACTAAAAAACTCTGCTTAAAATGTATACCTTCTACCAATTTTCAAAATACAGTTGGGAATAACCACCCTGTTTATCTCATCTCAGAATTGAAATGGGTGAGATAGATACAGTAAACATGACTTTCTTTAAACAGCACCTTGAAAAAATGCACTGCACTAGCAAAGGCATTAAGAGGGGGAGAAAAGCCTCCATACACAATACTTATAGGACCCTGCAACGTGTGAGCATAAGGGGACGTGGTGACAACATTGTCATGGGTTAATGTGAATGCCTTATGAGAAGAAATTTGAATTCATTTGCCTTAGACCAGTTGTGGACCTTCATTAGCTGCCAGGTCTTTCTGCTCTGAGGCCTTCATTTTCTTATTCTTAGCTTCTTTAGCCTCAACCTTAATCTTGTTTAGTTCAACACCGTGTTGGGGCTTATTCAGGTTTTCATGCTGGTAACAAGACAAGGGAGAGGCAGGAAGAATTACTATGGTTGAGATGCTCAATGGGAGTGGTAGAGTGCAGCTCTCCTCAGGCACGTACAATCAAAACCAGGCCCTTAGCAGGTGAAGTGGCTAATCCAATATTTGCGTCCAAAAAGATGTGCTCATCGTCTGACCACTATTCTTCAATGTGGGGCAATTTCTCCTCAGCAGACAATTTCTCCCCAGTGACAAGGGGTCATCAGATAGGGGCTCCTCTGATAGAGGCTCATCTGCTTCAGAACGCTGCTCATCTTCCTTTGGAGAAGAGGCAAGGTCTTGAAGAGGTGAGGAAGGAGGGCTGCTGGTTTGGCTGACAAGACATTAGTGGCTCAGTCACACCAGTGGGAGGCTCAGAATTAACAAGGGGCTCCACAGGAGCAGACAGGGCAGGGAGAGGAGCAACTCCGCCAAGCTGTGAAATGTCAGCTGCATTGGCACTGCTGAGTCTTGCCGAAGGTGTTGGGCAGTGGAGAGGGCTGCTGCTGAAAATCCACACGAGGCTGTTGGATTATTCTTCAATAGAGTTGGTGTGGCTGCAGCAGTCTTGGACCAGCAGAATCCTGGAGATGGCTTTGTTGGGTGAGAAGATGGCATCAGCAAATAACTTGTAGAGTTGTCTGAACTTTTTCAGGTAAATCGGGGATTGGTTTTACTGCAGGTTGCATGGTCTGTTTTACTCCCTAAAGTTGGCAGTGGCAAAGCCTTACTTTTGAGTTATTCTTCTGCTTGATTTGGGGATCAGGTTTCTTCTCCACTGCCCTTATGTTACATGCAAGAACCTCCATCATGGTCATAGTCCTCTTGTTTCCAGAAGGGGAAACAGGCTGAAACACTTTTTTTTTTCCAGCGGGTGCCAGGTCCTTTATGATGCCAGATTTGATCTTGGTCTCCATTCCTTCCTTTGGAGCCAAACTCACCTGTGTCTGAAAGTTTAGAAAGAGGTAGCACCTGGAGCCACTCATCTTGAGGAATAAGAGTGGTTATCTCCTTGAGTTAAAGTACAAACCACCGTGCTTCCATTCGTGTTGTGAATGTCCCTGTGGGGGTGGGCACAGAATTTGAGGCAAGTGGTGACCCCAGAGAAGGGACGACCTTTCTGCTGCCAAGCCAACATTCTTGGGCAACATTTTCATATTCCACCTGATTCTGGTAAGCTACTGGAGCGTACTGCTTATAAATTGGAGCTAATCCTGTGGCCAAACTCTAAGTTTAATCTTCAAGGGTTTTTCATGTAAGGAAGAGCTTGGATCAATTCTAAATCTTCAGGGACTTGGGCGCCTACCACACTTAGAGCCATTAAAGAACACACTCCATGAACAGACAAGAAGATGAAGCTCCACAAGTCTCTGGATCAATTCCTTGACATGTACCCTCGAAAATCCTACCTGTACATCTTCAGTAGGATGCCCATTGTATGACATTAGATTTTTCTCTGAACTGTGTATAGCTGATCGGCTTTTGGAAGAGGGATGCCATCCCTATACCGTGAGCATGACCATCACAGAAGTTGGACAGTGGTGGCCTGTATGCTGCTGGACCAAACAAAACTATTTCCCCATCACTGCTGCTTTTTTAAACCCACTTAGCAATTGACATCCATGAGAGCTTATCCCTCCTTTACCAGTTTACGCCATTTCTATCCTTACTGCATTTCTTTTTTGACCATGCCTATTCTCCATGATTACCCTGACAGCAGCAACACTAGTCCTGCCCCAAGGTGTGTATAATATGGGCCTGTGTCTTTTTGTATAACTCGATCAAGACAGTTGCAGGTGGGCAGTTCAAAATCTTAAGGTGTAGACACTAGGCTTTTTGTATGGTTAGTAAAGTTAATGGCATAATGAAATTTTCCTGTGTACTTTCCATTGTGGACAGCTCTTATCTTCCAACACAAGATGAGCAGATTTCCTTTTCACTTTAGTAGAAACCAGTGTAATTCCAGCTGAACATAGAACATTTACATTCCTGAGAGTTAGCGCCGACTCTAATAAGGATGTTTCATGAGAGATCCAGGCTATGTTGGCAGTCTGATGCATAAGTTGCTCCTCAGCCTGCCGAACTGTATCTGGGCATGGTGGGCTATCACGTTGACATACTGGCTAGGTGTAGAGGAGGGGTTGGGTCAAAGGATGGGTTTTCTGATATTCCGCATTTAAGCTTATAATTCTCAGATGTCATCAGGGAACATTGCCATTGTATTTCATTTGGATATGAAATAATCTGAGTGAATCGAAATGTTACTACAGCTTTTTCTCTGCTGATTTAGGATATCTCCATAATTTTGAGTATAGGAAATACTGTTTTGGGTTTTATAATGGACGTCGTTTGAGCTAGCGGTTTCCATAATTGGATTAAGGAAGAAACTTCCCCCAATATAGCAGGAACATCATGTGGACAAAATCTTGAAATTTCAATGCCATCCAAATGTCACTGTGCTATAAGTATAGGACAATGTTTCCCACTTCTGATCATTTTCTTAATGACTTACAAATGTGGGCTGCTTTTTCCACCCATCTCTTGGTGGGTTGGATTTTTGTCTTTTTCTGGGATGTGTTCCTTTTTAAGGATGAAACATGATTACTTTGTACTCTTGAACCTGGTTTCTGTGGTACTGTACAGCAAAAATCAGAAGGGCACATTACTATGTAATGAGGTTTGGTGTACTTGCAACATTTTTGTTCTGTGGTTTTATATCATTGAACTGAATTATTGAAGAAAGTTGTTCGAACTGTGTTGCAACATCTTCAGTTTGAGTATGGGCTGCATCTGACATGACCGATCAGCCGACTTCAAAATTTTGCTGCTGTCCAGTAACTGGTTGCAATGCCTCGCTTTGTTATTTCTTGGTGGCAACTGATGAAAATTCTCGGAATAACTGTCAAGAGTCATTATCGCTGGAGCAATACTTGTTTTTATTTCAGTCTTGGATGAGTTTGAGGTTGGTATATTCATGTGACTTTGTGGATGCTTGGTTAGTAGCTGAGCTGATAAGTAAGTTGACAAGCGTAGTTCACACACTGGAAAAAAAGTTCATTTAACACGGTGGTTTCCTAAGATAGACAGTGATAAAAATTTGGTGACTCTGCTTGTAAGTTTGGAGTCTTGGTGGTCTTTTTTTAAACTATAGAGGATAGCTTTGCAGTTATTAAGCAAATTGGCTGTTCTCTGCTCTGATTGTTCATTCTTTGACTTTGATGGGGAGAAATTCTGTAATTAGAGCTCTGAGATTTAAGTCAGGGCCTCTATGGCTCCCTCTTGCTCCAATGTTAATCCCCTGTCTTACTTTAATGATAAGGGACTTGATTGAACTGGAGATTCATATTTTGGTTCTTGGTATATTCTCTGGAGTTTTTGGCTGATCACCTTCATTATGTGTACTAGCCTGACAACTTATGTTGGAGTGTGATGAATGTGGGATGGACTTGCAGTTAAAGCCAGGCTACTGGAACACTAAACCATTACATTTGCCCTTGATCACAACTCCTATCTGTAGCAATGGAGCTCATAGTGTTACGGTTTGCACTGTCTTTTAGGAATTAACAAGAGTAATATCTTGCAGAAATACTCAACATTGAATTTTTAAAATGACATGTTTGTTGGTAAATAGTGTACATGTTTAATGCCATTTGTTAGTTTGTATGAACAATTTTGGAGTATTGGTTCGTTTCTTGAGTGTTTAATTTTTCAGCTTCTGGGATATTAGCACTGAAGTGTCCTTTGATGTGATAACTTTAATGTGACTTGTTTTATGCCCACTTCTCCACCTCAATCCCTGTCATGCTTTCTTTATTCTTACATTATCAACAGGATGTGGGTTCCATTCCAATTTTTGTTCTTCCCCATGAGCACATCTGTAGCCCATGGATTCTGACCTGGGGCCATTTAAGGCAGATTTTGACAACAAACAGGTAAAACTTTGTGCTGCTTTTCCTTCTGGGGCCTCTTGTTTTCCTTTATAACCTCCAGATGCCTCTTGGCAGGCTCAAAACAAGTGACCCTGGGTTTTAAACCAGATCATCAGGAGACCCTTCATATCTGAAAATCAATAGGAAGTTTGGCAACACCCAGTGAAGCATGGAAGAGTCCTCTCAGAACCTAATGGGAGCCCTTGAGTGTTAGCTGTCAGGAAGCTTATATGAACCTGCTTCTCACTTTCTACATTACTTATAGCCATTACTGGAGATAGTGAATTTTTTAGTTTGACTGAGGGGTATGTAATGAACTAAACCAAAAGTGTAGATATGTATAGAACCCTGGACTGCAAGTCCATGTGGGACAGTGCTTTGGGGCTCAGGCCATTTGGAAGAAGCATTAAAGGTAGCAATTGGATTTGAAGGAACAGAAAAGACAGGCAAGTCTAGGACAACACCCCCACTCATGCCAAGAGTTTCTTGTTGCTCGAAAAGAGTACCAAAGACCTCTCCTTGGATTGGAATAACACCAGGAATCTTGGATGGATCTGGGATCTCATTCAGGGCCTCGCCATGACCTCAGTGAGCCCGAGGATGTTCCCATACAAGTGGAGTAGTACCAAAGGCCTGTCCTAGTATAGAGGTGGTATCAAATTTCCCGTAAATTTGCAGTAGCTTTGGAGGTCTCTGTGATGTGGTTTTAGTGCTACAGGTCTCTTGTTTTGAACCTCCAAAGAAAAATTTCATTACAGTAGTAGATGTAGACCCACCAAAAGCCAAGAAGTTCTAAAGTTAAATTCAGGTATAACCTTAAGACTGAATGTGATTGCTGCTCCACATCCACTTTTAACAGGATCCAGGCAAGAATCGGATTAACTTCAGCATCTACTTGTGAACCCAACTCTTCTAACTGAATGCTGGGTGTTTCCTTGAGACGTAACTTTGGGGCTTGCTCTTGGAGGCAAAGCACCACAGACTGTCCTGAGCAAACATTTTTGGGGAACCACTGGTATTATTTAATGTCTCTTCAGAGACTAGTTCTTCATAGCATGTCCCTTTCAGTGGCCCAGGAAGGATCTCAGCTGTAGTGCCACTGTGATTAGGGATACTGATTCGTGGAATGCTCACCTCTTTGGGACAAATACTGAGTTGTCCCTTGGCTCTCAGCTTTAATTGAAAAGGGATTTTGTATACCAGTTATTGTCTCTGGATCAGGAAGGACTTGGTTGTCTTGCGTTGGAACCATATTTTCTGTGTGCTTTATCTCCCAAATCAGGGAGCATCTTACAATCACATTTTCCTAAACCATTCAAAAGTGGAAACATTTGGTTTCCAAAAAATTTCTTCAGTGTTTAAGAATTTGGCTATTACCAATGGGGGTTGGGAGAGTCCCCTGCTAAGAGGTGCTTCCTAGTGCCACTGTAAACCCATTGCAGGTTAAGGACTCTGGGTTCTGAAAATCTGTCCTATCCAAATTCATGCATGCTGCTCCAACCCTGGTCAGAAGGCTTCTGACTGGCATGGGACGATTGGATTTAAAAGAAAAATCTATCTTGAATGAATTGCTTTAATTTTCCAGGGCTTAGTCTTGACCAATGCCACATTTCTGTTGGCTGTCTTGGTGGTCTTTAGTAGCTGGCCATTTTTCTTTGGTATACATATTTATTTCTGACTACCTTGGAAGGCCTTGCATGGTGGGATCAATACATAGCTACCGAGTAGGAATAAGGGGCACAGGAAACAGTCACTGGTCCTTTGGAAAGTCTCACTTCTGAAAAGAATCTGGATGCACTGCTCTTGCTCAGTCACACAAGGTTTTGGTAGCTGGCCAGGACAGTCCCAGGGCAGCGCAATGCCTCCAGCTCCAAGCCTGCACCAGCCCTCAGGCAAGTTTTCCAACTCATGCTCCTCTCTGCAACTTTGGAGGCAGGGATCCCCTGAAGGCATGGGGGAAAGGAGCACTGGCAGGTCTGGCAGGATGCTTACCTGCTCCTAGCAGAGTCAAGGCACGAGACCAATAGGTGGGGAGCCACTTCCCAAGGATGCGCAGTGGAGAAAGGCAGATAAGCTGCATGACTTGGGCGTGACAAGGTGTGACGAAGGGGCAGACTCAGGAATAGAGGGGTTAGGGGCTGCTCACACAAAGCAGTGCAGGAGCAGACTGCACAGCCACTCCCCAACAGGTCAGCCCCCGACCCCGGAGCAGCATTGTCTCCCCAGGACAGACCTCAAGGAGTCTCTTTATTTCTTAAATGCCTTTGACAGAAGTCTTTGAAAAGAGATGTAAAAGGAATCCTTTTATAAAATGTATTGGTTCTTCCCAGGGACTCACTGCTGTGGGGAAAAAGTTGAAGACTTTCCTGTGGGACTAGCCATAATTGTGAGAATGGGTCTTCCCATGAACAGATAAAGATGGAACTAGATATCTCAGAGGCTTATTGAGGGGGCTGGAGGGAAAATGGCCATAAAGGAAGATAGAGGGATCTCAAAGGCTAGTAGCCATGAGGTCACAATGCAAGTCTCATCTTTGAGAGGGTAGAAGGAAAATAAGCAGGGTCTCAAATGTCTGTGCATCTCTAAGAATGCTTTGGAAAGGTTAATGGAGACCTAAAATAAGGGCACCAACAGAGTCCAGTATCTCACAAGATTAGGCCTGTCTTAATAGCTCTGAACATTCATTTGTCAGACACAACCGAAGGGAAGGGAGCTTAGACAATGCCATTTATTTCCAGAGCATAGAGCGCATTAACTGAGGTCATTCAATATGCTGTCTGCATTCAAATCTGAAAGGCATATTTTCATGGCCACCACAGTCCACTCTTGCATTGTATGGGTCTCCTTGAAACAGATGTGGGAGCATCTCCTTCATAGCTCCAGTGGGCCTCCCTTTCTGAAGGGAAACTTAAGGTTAGGAGAACAAATGATAGGCCATTTTCTATGAAGCTTTAGGCCACAGCTCTTCCCCTCATTCCTTTGCTACTCAATTCTTCTCACCCTCAACTATCACTATTGGAAATGTTGGTGGCTTTCCTAGTGCAGTGACACCAATCCTTTATTCCTGAGGGGACTGACACTTTAATCACACCCTTATCTGGGGAATGATCCACATGTATGCCCATAGGTGCAATGGGTCAAGGAAGCACCAGAAAATATCCAAGTGGATCTCCTGGCTTCATATATTTTACATATCTCTTCCTTCATACATTGTATAAAGGCAACACTCTTCTGCTAATCAAGACCAATTACTTTGGCCAGTATGGCAACTCCACCTGTTGATCCCTGGGCATAATAGTCCAAGGTATACAGATGGCAGTTGTGTGTTGTATCTCAACGGGACCTTCAGTCCCTCACCCAGAGTGAAGTGGCTTTGGAAACCAGAATCTCCTCAGGAAGTTCTCAGTGAAGTGGGATACCACCAGAGGCCTCTCCTAGGACAGAGGTGGTATCAGAAACTTGGTGTTGATTTTTCAGTAGCTTCAAAGGTCTCTGGTTTAGCACCAAGGGTCGCTTGTTTTGAGCCTGCCAAGAGGAATTTTATTACAGAAGAGACCTAGAACTTGCCAAGAGTCAAGCACTTAATAAGGTGGTTATACCTGAATTGAACCTTCAGAAAGACTGGAGGTGGAAGAGCGATCATGTTCACTCTTAATGGGATCTAGTTAAGAATTGGATAACTTAAGAGATTCTACTTGTGAATTCAACTCTTCTAACTGAATGTTGGGGTTTCCTTGAGAGGTAACTTTGGGGCTTGTTCTTTGGTGCAAAGGACCACACAGTGTCCTGAGCAAACATTTTTGGGGAATCCCTGGTATCATTCAGTGTCTCTTCAGAGAATAGTCCATCACCACAGCGTGTCCCTTCCAGTGGCCAAGGAAGGATCTCGGCTGCAGGGTCACTGTAGGTAGGGCATACTGCTTGAATCCTCAGCTGTTTTGAACCAAGGCTGAGTTGTCTCTTAACTTTTAATTAGGGATTTTGCACACCAATTTGTCTCTACATTGAGAAGGACTTGGTTCTAATGCAAGATACCCGAATCATTCTTTGAGTGCTTTACTCGCAAATCGGGAGTATCTTATAATCACAATCATGTTGCTTTTCTAAACCCTTAGAAAGTGGAACCTTTGCGGACTTGGCTATGACCAGTGGGGATTGAGGGTCTACTGCTAAGAGGCGCTTTGCAGCACCATTGTAAAACTGTTGTGGGGTATAAACTCTGGGTCCTGACAAAGCAGCTCAGTGCTATCCTAACTCATGCGTGCTTCTCCAGCTGTTTCAGAAGGTTTCTGACTGGCATGGGTGGTTCAGGTTGTTTTGTTATCAGCTTTCTTGAATGAATTACTTTAATTTTCCATGGCTTCAAGTCTTGACCAATGCCACATTTTTGTTGGCTGCCTTGCTGGTCTTCTATAGTTGGTAGTTTTTTGTTTACATCTTCCTTCCTGACTAATCTAAAAGGCCCTGTCTGCTGGGATCAAGACATAGAGTAGGAAAAAATAACCACAGGAAACAGGCGTGGTCCTTTGGAAAGTCTCAGTTCTGAGAATTTGGATGCTCTTCTCTTGATCAGTCACACAAGGTTCAGGTTGCTAGCTGGGTCACACTCCCAGGTCAATGCATGGCTTCCAGCTCCAAGCCTGCACAAGCCCTCCGGCAAACTTTCCAGCTGGTGCTCATCCCCACAACTGAGGATCCCAGGCCTTAGAGGGTGTGAGGGATGTGGGCTCATGCAGTCAAGACCCATGCCCCCGAGGTGGGGAGCTGCTTCACAAAGGTCCACAGTGGAGAGGGAGTTAGGGCTGCATGTCTTGGGTGGGCCAGGGGGGCAGACCCAGGAGCAGAGGGGCCAGCAGCTGCCTACATAAAGCTGCACAGGAGCAGACTGTGCAGCCACTCCATGCCAGGTCAACCCCCTGGAGCAGCAGTGTGTCCCCAGGACAGACATAGGGGAGTCCCTTTTCTTCCTAACTCCTTTGAACTTTTTGAAAAGAGATCTCAAAGGACTCTGACAATTCCAAGGGACTGACTGCTGTGGACGTAAAGTTGAAGTCTCCTGTGGGACTTAGCATAACTGCTAGAATGAACCTCCCCAAGAATAGATAATGATGGGAATCTGTATCTCAGAGGCTTATTGAAGGGGACTGGATGGAAAATGTTCATAAAGGAAGATGGAGAAGAGGGATCTCAAGAGAGGCTAGGAGCCATGAGGTGTAACAATGCCAGTCTCATCTTAGGGAGGCTGCAAAAACCTCAAGGAGATGTTAAGAAAAAAATACGTTAGATGTCTGCATCTCTAAATGTTTTTTTGGAAAAGTTAATGGAGAACTTGAACAAGGGCACCTATGAGGAGTCCAGTATCTCACAAGATTAAGCCTGTCTTAATAGCTCTGTGCTCATTCATTGGTCAGAAACAACGGAAGGGAAGGGAGCTTAGACAACCCCATGTATTTCTCGAGCACAGAGTGCAGTAACTGAGGCCATTCATATGCTGTCTGCATTCAAATCTGAAAGGCATGTTTTCATGGCCACTACAGTCCATTCTTGCACTGCAGGGATCTCCCTGAAACAGATTTGTGGAGCATCTTGATAGCTCCAGCAGGCCTCCCTTTCTGAAGGGAAACTTAAGGTTAGTAGAACAAACAATAGGCTATTTTCTGTGAAGTTTCAGGCCACAGCTCTTCCCCTCATTCCTTTGCTACTCAATTCTTCTTACCCTCAACTATCACCATTGCAAATCTTGATGGCTTCCCTAGTGGAGTGACCCCAATCCTTTACTCCTGAGGGACTGACACTTGAATTACACCCTCATCTGGGGAATGATCCAGATGTATGCCCATGGTCACAATGGGTCAAGGAAGCACCAGAAAAGGTACACAAGGATCACCTGGCTCCATATATTTTACATATCTCTTCCTTCATACATTGCAACCCTCTCTTCCTGCTGATCAAGCTCAATTGCTTTTTCCAGTATGGCAACTTGTCCACAAGCGTTGACCCCTTAGCATATAGTAGTCCAAGCTATCCTGATAGCCACTGTTACAGCTCAATGGAAGCTTGAGTCCCTTGCCCAGAGCAGATCTGCTTTGGGAACCAGAATCTCCAACCCTGCAGAGCCAAGACTTCCAGAGATGGGAAGTGAGTCTCCCAGCGGACTATTAAGAATGATTATATATAGGATTTTCCTGTTTTTACCTGCTGGCTGCTGGTATATGGTGCTTCTATTGGAGACCCAGCACGATATTGATTTCTAAACCCACATAATGTATTCTGAAGGCTGATATTGCTTCTGTGAAGTGTTTTGAGATACTGCTTTAGTTTTATTCTTACATGGTATCCTCAAGATCCTGAGGCCAATTGCTGCTGTTAGTTGAGATGTTACACCACTAGTGAATCCCATGGTCATCAGCCATATTCTATCCTGTATATCCTTTGCTGTGAAACATGTCCACTCCTTTGATCATGTACCATGTGGACATGTTACACTGCATTCTTCTATTCTTGCCATCTGCAGACGGCTTAAGCATTAAACAGCTCGGTGGACCCTCTGCCTTTCTGCAACGGCAGAGGGCCAGTGTGACAGCTTCCTGTATCCCAAGCCTCTTGTCTGGCTTCCAGGAAAATTGGGTTACACAGGAATTTGAAAGACAAATGTGGGGGTTTTGAGTGGTGGATGTGGCTCTTAGTGGGATGGGTGGGGAGCTGGACAGGGAAAGCAGTGAGAAAATCTTCCCCTGGAGTTTTGCCAGGCAGGTGCCAATCTTCTCTGACCACCCCCAGCAAAATTCCTCCCAGTTCATATACTCCTTGTCTCTTTGCCACGCTCTTCTGTTCTTCAGCTTTTCTGTTCATCTTGTCAGATCATCTGCTCATTGGCTCATCTGTTTGTAGAGCCTGGGATCTGGGGCTTATATGGGTACCGGACAGGGGGCCAAGGCAGGCCAAAAGGCAACTTTAGGGCATGAAAATGGGAATTCCTGTTTCCATTATGGGGCTGTAGTTTCCCAGGCCCGGGAGCAGGACCATTGCTGAGGAACTGTCCTCCTGTACCCAGTATTTCCCTGTCTCTTGGCTGTATCATTTCTGCCTCTGAATTACATCTGCCATTAGAATATGGATAATGACCAATCTTAACTACTTTCTGCTGACAAGTGTTGGTGGGTAAGGGAACATGGCAGTTAGATACCTCCCAGAGGCTTATTAAAGGGTCCCTGGTAAAAGGGAGCCATTAT